>NW_024344378.1:19888922-20193389 GCF_902729225.1 Pteropus medius | reverse complement strand
AGGTGCCTGCAGCAGGGGCAGCAGCTCTCATCCTTCCCAGAGCTGGATGTCAGGGAGCTTCAGAACTCGCTTTTCTGGTAGCAAAGAATTGGGGTCAGAGAAGAGAGATGGAGCATCGCTGTGAGTTTGAGGGAGAAGGTAGAGTGGGAGGGCCGGGGTTGGGACTTGCAGAAGAGACAGAGAGAAGCACAGGACTAACTGCCAAGACCACCCCACACACATCCCTTGCTGGCTGCTGATTCCTTCCTTTTGAAGGCATCAGCACCAGGACAGAAGTCATTTCCATGGCCTCACAGTGGCATCTTGTGGCCATCCCTAGAATTGCAGGCATTGCAAGGAGGCACATGGTCCCATGCAGAAAACCACACTGCCCTACCTACAGTCCTGCGGATCCTGGGCAGAAAAGTGGGCCTGATCGCTGGGTATCCTGTTCCATGCTCAGCAGCCAGGAAAGGCACAGGGGGATGGCATGTACCTTGAACAGGAACAGGTGGAAGAAAAGGAGGCTGCTTTGGGAAAAGGTTTCAGGGCCACTTAGTAACAAAAGGGACTGGAGAAAAAGAATTGCTTAAGGGAGATCCAGTCTATGTTAGAGATTTAGCCCTGTCTTCCTGCAGCTCCAGTCAGAGGTGAGGAAATACCATAACCCTGACAGGGGGCTAGAGTATTGAGGGAAGAGATGCAACCTTTCCCCCAGGGGTCCCCTGCCTGAAGGAAAAGATTCAGCCCTGGCTACATTGAAGCAATCTGATGGGGAGCATTCTGCCCCATCTCAGAGAGTATCAGCCTTGGAGGTGGGGGGACAGTAAAGCATGGCTCTGCCCTAAGGGAACCTCTAGTCTTGAGGAGGGAAAAATTCCAATCCCCATCAGGGATCCCAATCCCATCTGAGGAACATGCAATTTGGGGGTTTGGAAGTCCCCAGTATCTCGGCCTCCCACACCAAACTCTAGTCTGGAATTCGGAAAGTAACATGATTTCTGTGTCTTCCTCAGCAGCCTAGGATTGGAAAGAGGGCTGGGAAAGAAGTTTAGGGGAGGTGGGCTCTCCAGAGCCAGCCTCATTTATTCTGATGAGATCTGGTAAGGGGTAGAGGAAGACCACATCTTTCTAGGGTCTTCCAGAGGTAGTCGTGACTGAAGTCCCAGGCTTGTCCTGCTAGAGCAGGACTTCTCCTGCTAGAGCCTTCTGCCACTTCTGGAGCTAGGTCTTGGACACCTGGAGATGAGATTACACACACACGAGGCAGAGGCCATGGGTTCCCAGTCTGGAACCAAGGAACCCTGAAGGAACCCTAGGCTGATGAGTTTGTTATAAATTAGAGACTCATTAAGTAGAGGTGAGAATGGCTCAGTAACAGCTTTCAGGGCCCATCTTTTCGATTTCTTGTTCGGTTTGTTTATTGCGATTGTTCCTGTCTCATAAGCTTATTGCAAAACCAATAAAAATGATCTATTCAGAGAGGGGAGCTGCTCTTTTGACTGATAAGCTGCTGCTTTGTCCTGGACCCCACCTCACCCCCTCCCCATGGCTGCAGCCCCAGCCTGGTTGACCAGCTGTCTCCTGCCTCGGGGTCAGCAGAGGGTGCCAGATTCCTGCTCACCAGAAACTGTGTCCACCTGCCATGCAGCCACCTTGGGCTGGCCTCAGGCCTCCAACCTGGCTCCACCACCCCAATGACCGCTGTACCTCAGCCCTCCAGCTCACCTCTGATGAACACACCAGATCTAAGCTGGGCACATATCAGGGCTCTGTTATGGGAGTCGGGAGTCCAGGATGAGGATTCGAGATGCTCACTGGAGCCTGGAATTTCAAGTGGGATTTGGTTCAGTTTCCTCTCTGTGTCTCAGTGAGGCTGTGCCCTTAGCATGGGTTCCCTAACCTGAGGTAGCCTTAAGGGCTGGTGGATAGAACAGAGGAAGCACCAGATGTTCCCCAGAATCAGAAGTCCTGGTTTTGACCTTGATGACAGAACAGAGGTCCCTGCCTCTTGCACATTCAGGATCTTAGTCACAATTGAAGTCAGGGGCCCAGGAACCTCTCTCCTCTACGACTTGGCTTTCATCCCCATCCGTGTTCTGCTGGTGACGTCAGTTTCATTTAATGCCTATAATATTCCTGAGATACGGATTTCCTTATGTTTCTAGCGCTTGATTTCAGAGCTTTTCAGATGATTATTGTGGGGAGCGAATGGTTGAGAGGAGTCAGAGAGAAGCCGACAGCCTCCTTCACTGACCATACAGAATTCCAGAGTGTCAGAGCCAGGAGGGGCTTCTGAGATCCCTCTGTCCAACCGTTTCATGTCTCAGATATAGAATAAGAGTCAAAGACATAAAAAGACTTAGCCAAAGCTCCACAGCTAGTGAGTGGCAGAGCTGGGACTGGAATCCAAGGTGACAGACCCTTGTATCATTGCTCTGCATCTCCCTTTGTTTATTCTGTTCATGTCAGAGAGCTCTGCCTCGTGCGTTAGTCCCCACAGCCAACAGAAGTAACATAGGTCTTCCTTTCCTCCTCGATTCTCTAATAACAGGTTCTTTTCTCTAAAGTAGAATCAGTGTCTTGCCTCAAGGCCAATGCATTGGCTCTGAGGAGGAGAAGAACCTTGCATGGAGGCCTTCGGAGCTTCTCTGTCATTTCAAAAAGATAGCATCAATTGACTCTTCCTTTGTTTATTTTGGACAAGGTGGACAAGAGAGGAAGGTGGGTGGGAAAGTGCAAAAGTTTTCAGGAAGCGGGGACTTGGCACATCTTCAGAGAGGATCACATCAACAGTTTTCCTTGCTCTCTTTGTATTTGTTTATTTTAACAAACAGTCAATATAGCACTGTGCATTAAGCACTTTATATATGAATTAATTTATCTAATTTTATATTAACTTAATACACACCATATTTAATTTGTTGAAGTTCCTTAATAACCTTCTGAGGCAGCTACTAATAGTCCTACTTTACAGAAGAGGAAGCTAAGTCACAGAGGTAAACAGCTTGCCCAAGGCCTCATACCTAGGAAGTGACAACATCACCAGGCAAATCGGCTCTTGTCCACCAGAAGTCTCAGCTCTTGTCCCTTTACAGAAGCCCCAGCACAAGAGCTGACCTGGGGAGGAAGGAAGACTCTGAACAGAAGGGAAAAAACATTGTTAGGGTCCAGGACAGTGTCTCCTCAAATCTGTCTCTTGTTAACCACCATCTTGGCCACGTCTGCCTTTGCTTATTTGAAGGCTAATGTTTTATGGCTGGAGTGGCCAAAGGAAGCATAAGTAGTCTGCACCATGGGTCCCCACCAAAACACACACACACACACACACACACACACACACACACACATACACACACACCAGCCCTGATTCAAAGAGTCTTCTGCTAGACTTTGGAAGCCAGGGCTCTGAGTATAGTGCCGAGCACCCACTACCCACTGCCCAGTTGTTCGTGGAGCCTTGCTCCCTCCCATGCAGCCAGCCGCCTGTCCTGACATCTCTGAGAGGGCCTTTGATTAAAGAGACAAGTGACTTTGCCCATTCTATTGATCAGAATAAATTACTAGGAACTAATTTATGGGCCTCCCCACAGCCGATGACATGGTGGATTGTGCGCTATTGGTCAGTAAATTGGATTGTCAGGCTAGATTATTGGTTCGTATACAGTTATCTCTCATAGCAATATCAGGGAGCCCAGGTAGAGAAGTGAAATTTTTTCTCTGCTGCCAGATGCCAGGATGTGAGGAGGCCTTCTCCAGGGCTGGTGGGGCGGGCCAGGGTGGGGAGGAGAGAAGAGGAGAGGAGAGGAGAGCAGAGGCCTCTGTGCAGGATGCTTATTAATTAGTGCAGCATCACAGCATTAAAAGAACATTAGTGTGGAATCGTCTGCAGAGTGATGGGGAAATGACACTCCCGGCCTCCTCCTGATTCTCCAGCTACGGCTCTGCTGGATAGAGGCAGGGAGGGGGTTGATGAGCAGATCCGGGAATGGGAAAGATAAGGTAGGGGTGGGCAGAGTGGATAAGGGGCCAAAAGGAGGGGAAGGGAAAGGAGAGGCCACGTTTTGCTGGGAGTTGCAAGCAAAGCGGGCCTGCTAAGTGCCAGCATCGCTGAGCCCCACGCCGGGGAAACGGAGCTGCCGTTCTGCTCCGTACATCACAGGCAACGATGAAAAGTTCTAGAGCTGGGATTTCTCAGGCAATTTGGCCAGTGATGCATGGGGCAGTAGATCCTCGCGCACTCTTCCGTGCTTCTGCCAAGCCAGCAATAACAAAAACTTATTTTTTGCCAGGGAAACGGATATGAGTCAGGCAGCCCATCAGAACTAAGGGGCGGGTGGCGGAGGGCGGGGGGGCGGTGTTCCACACTGCTGCGATTTGTATCGCTCCGCTGTTTCCCCGAGCTCTAAAGACCTGCCAGGAGGTGACAAAGGCGAGACAATTTCAAGTTCACAGTCCTGTGTCCTCGAAACATAACAGCAGCCATAGATGGAGACTTTCAGGGGCTACGGGTTGCAAAGTCAGCGGTCTTCCCCCCAAGCCCGCTGAGGAGGGAGGAGAGGGGCGAGGAGGGAGGAGTGGGGGGAACAGGAGGAGAGCAGCAGAGAGATGTGGCACTCAGGCCACCCTTTCCCTCCCTGCGAATTGTGAATTCCTAGGAGAGCTGCACATACACACGCGTGCACGCGCACGCACACACTCCCACGGCAAGGACGGTGTTAATGTACCCAGCTGGCTGTGGGGGTGAGAGCGTAGACATCCCAAGTGACAGCCTTGTGTGTCCCCTTTCCATGGGCTGCCAGGGACTTTGCCACCATGCAGACTCTGGGGTCATCCAACCCCTAAAGGAGTGGATATGGAAAACCCACTAAGTCTTGTTTTTCTCCTTTCACTGTGGCGGCCTGAGCCCTGAGGAGGCCTGCACTTTCTCTGAGGCGTGATCAGGAACACAGATAACCTGTTCTTTGGGCTGCAGGCCTCAGGGGAAAATGTTCAGATGGACGCTGAGCCCTTCTGACTCCAGCTATCACTCATCTGACACTGCCAGTAACCCTGCAAGTAAATACCCACTGGCAGGGACCCAGGCCCTCCAGCTCGCTTGAGTTGCCACTGAGAACAACAGCAAGGAGGTCTCATCAGTGTCACCAAGCAACCAAGATCACCACCCCTTGGTGCCACTTAGCAGACAGCAGACATGTAGATTGAGGTCCTTGGGAAAGCTTAGCATCATGGACTAAAAATATTCTGCACATTCCAAAAGATAAAGGTCAGAGGTTTAAAAGGTGAAAACGCCCTTCACCCAGCCTCTGGATGTTTTTCATGCCCACCCCCATCACTCTGCTCTCCAAAAGTTAAACTGCAGCCTTTGGCCATTTATTTCATCCTGGTCACTCTCCTTTTCTGCCCTCCATTGATAAATATGAAACTGAAAGGGAGCAGACCTTCAAAGACAGAGGAAACAGGGCCCCGAGGCAGTGCCTCCTGCCTGGCCCTGCTGAGCGCTGGCTTCCATTACAGCAACTATGCGGAAACCAGCACACAAGCCCCCAGAGCACACAAGCCTCCAAGATGGAAAAGTTTGCAAAGCTTTGAAAAAGAAAAGTGGTTCTGCTAGTCAGTCTATAAATTAGAGACTCATTAAGAAGAGGCGGGAAGGGCTTTGGGGGCCTGTGTCTTTCGATTTCTTGTTGAGCTGGTTTATTGCTATTGTTTCTATTTCATACGTTTATTGCAAAACCAATAAAAATTATCTATTAAGACCAGGAAACTCATCTTTTGACTTGTTGGTTGAGGTTTCTACAGAATAAACTTTAACTGGCCCAACATGTCTGTAGGAGAGGAGCAGGCTTGTGTCGATGCCTCTAGAAGTCAACCAAGCAGAGGGTAGGGATGTCCAGTCCTAGATGGAGGAAAGGGTGGCCACAAAAATAAGAACACCCCTTCCAGAACCTGCCAAGAGCAGAGGTTGTGAATATAACCAGCATGGTGCCATACTGTGCTTCATTCACCCCACATTTAAATATTTTTAGTTTATCGAAAGCACTTAAAATTTGAGATTTTCCATTGAAATATGCTGATATCTTACTTCTCTTAAAAAAATGGGAAGATCATACTGGGCTTCACTCTCACCTGGAAACAACTAAATCCAGATGACAGACAATGTCTTCTTTTCGCAGGCCAGGTGCTCATCTGTCCTCATAGTACTCAACCACCTCACTATCTATTTATCTGCTTGGCATCTGTCATCATGTAAGTCTGCAATCCCTACTTCAGAGGACTAGGTTGGAAAAGGAGACAGCTAAACATTTTGTATATGGAACTACTCTTGAAATAAAATTTTGTCAGAACGCTTCCAATTCAGACTGATAAAATTTCTCTTCCAAGATCCCTGGGTCTTGTCCCAGCTGGACAAAAAGGGACTAATATTTGTTATGTGCCTTAAGAGCCAGACTTAGCACTCCTTTTTCTGTGCATTATCCCCATTTCACCAAAAGGGAAATTGAAGCGGGGAGATGTCAGTGGTGTGCCCACGGGCAAGGGATAGTATAACCCTCAGCCAGAGAACACCAGCCCTAGAAGATCCAGTAACCATTTTTCTAGTTTTAAAGAAAGAACAGGATATCCACAGTGTTATTCTCCCAGGCTCAAGAGAATGCCCTGAGGGAAGATTCACAACCAATTGAGGGAAAATCCAACCAACTGTGACTCAAGTTGGAACTTGCCTCCAGAGTCACCAACACCCTAAATCTAATGAAAGGGAACCACAGGGTCTTCAATAATCACTCTGTCAGGTCACAGGATGGTGACTAATGGGCCTAGAGGAGGAGATGGTGAAAAACACTCTAGGAAATAAATTTGGTGATTAAATTTCAAGGCAGTTCATGGAACAGCAACCTGAGGCCTAAACTAAGCCATCAAATTACCAAGAGAATCAAGATTTCAATTTAACCACTGCTGCCCAGGAACCAAGCCTGAGTCTGCAAAATATTAGCGAGTTAGGAGAAGGCACCCCCAAAAAAACTTTTGAGTGACTCTAACATCTTCCCAACTTCTTCCAAAAGGCTAGCTAGCAATCAGTTGAAGAAATGATTGCCTTTCCCTGGTTTACATAATTATGAGTCTTTAAGTAAAAAAAAATCATAGCTCATCTGAGTAAGGGAGATGGGAGTGGGGGAGGGCCTCCAACCAGGCACAGGCCAGAACTCTGAACAAATCTCTGAAAGACTCTCAGTTTACTAAACTAACAGAAGAGGCCCGAATTCCTCCAATACTCTGCTATTTCAATTGAATGCCATGTGCTCTGATTGAATCTCATCCCCAAATAGTCATGGTCTAGTATCTGAGGCATTACCCGCTCTAGCTGAATCACATCCCAGGTGCTGTTAAGCTTGCAGGTGAACACACCCTGTGCTCTCAGGTAAGAGCCCTAGGTCTGATTCCCTGTCCGATACAATCCATGCCCCTGTTTATAGTCCCCAGGGCATCACTTTAACTTGTTCCTTTTTGAGCAAAGCCAGGGTGAGGAGTATTGCAGCCATGCAGGCTCCTGAGATGGAGGAGCCCAGGCACGAAGAGTTTAGCGACTGCAGCTGCTCCCATCTCTCCCTTTCTCAATCTTTTCCTCCCTCGAGGTTTCACCTCTCTCTGCCCTGGCTCCACCAGCTGTTTCCTGCAAATCCAGCTGAGACAGCTGCTGGCCCACCATGCTAAATTTCCAGGGGCCCTGGAACCCCTTGATTCTCTTGGCCCAAATGTGGGCGAATCTCAGGCGTCCAGACAAGGCTGGGATTGTTCAAAAAGCACTTCACTAGGAAACTGGGGGGAAAGCCAAAAAAGTAAATTACAAAAGCAGAGAAACAGACAACTTATAGAGCACAGATTCCTTCTCCCAGAACGACTCAAGTATAGTCTCAGGAAAGTGTGTTGCAAGAATAAGTGAAAAAGAAGGAAGGGAGAGGAGGACGGAAAATGAGAGGGGAAGAGGAAGGGAGGGAAGAAAAGCTACAGCTCGTTGGACACCCACATTTCCTTGCTCCTTACTCTTCCTCAAATCTTTAAGGCTTGGATACAAAACAAAGATGCTCACACTTTAGCCAGAGACAGAGGTTAACACCATGCCTGATTGAGCTCTTCGTTGCTTTCAGAAACTGCCACCCAGACCCCTGTCTTGATCTGGCTCCCAGATCTGGGCTATGCTGCATGTCTGGTCTGCCCTTTCCCTAGACCAGGAAGGCACGCCTCTGTCTCTTTCTTACACAGGCTCCAGTCTGCCATTTCCAGAGAGCTCAATGAATGTCACCTTCTCCCCGAGGCTGTTTCTACCTTTCCTTAAAGTTAAGATCTTGGTCTCTTGGTCTGGCGTTAGGTGTTGGGCCTTGGGTTGATAGCTGACTGGCAAGATAGTGGTGAAGCCAGGAACCCTCTTCCTCTGAGTTCCTAACCATGGCAATTCCCTGAGGTACCCTGTCCTACTCCATTCTGATGCCTACCCAGTCCAAGTGACCTTCTGCACTCTATCACTACAATGGAATTAGAAGGTATAAATATTTATCTACTATCTATAAGAAGTTAGAATCTGTTCTCTCAGAGCAATTCCAGAAGAGGTGAGGCATATGCTGGATGATACCTCTCCTTTCCATCTCTAGATCTAGGCTCAGCAGCGTTCTTCCTTCTTCATGGGCCATTCCTTACAGAAAATTTCCATCTGGCCGATTCATCAGCACCTCAGTATCCACTACCAACTCACCTCTAACCAAACTTGTCATCTCCTCATTGCCAGGTAGCTGGGATCTATTAGTCCCACCATGATTTTGGGGTTCAAATCCTGGTTCTGTCACCTGCTAGCTGGATGTGGATGACCTCATTAGGTTAAGTTATTTAATCTGAACTGCTTTCTTTCTATGAAATGGGGATGAATATTTGTAGCTCCCTCTCATGGCTGATGTGAGAAATTAACATTAACAAAATGACATCTGTAAAACATCTAGCATTTTGCTTAGCATATAGTAAGCATGTTAAAATAGATATAAATGTAGATATATAGATATTCTCCCTTTCCAAAGCAAACTGGTGCTCCATATCAACTTTCCAATATCCTACAGTGTTGTCATCATTTCCAGAAAAGTCTGCCTCCTCAGAGACAGTGATGCCTGCCGGAGTACCCTAGAGCCATGTGACAGACTTCTCATTACAAATTAATAAATTCGCATCCTGATTTTAAGCATCACCTGATTAATATGCTTTTGCTACGAGGACAAGGACCTGTTTCTGGTTGAACATAAATGAGTTTTCTGAGCCTGTAAAGCTGAGGGTCAGACATTGGACCAGAGGAAAATCTCCAAGTTAATGGCTGTCCCCTGAGAAACCTCCCAGGAGACAGCCTGCTCACCACCCCAGAGAAACCAGTCACCTCCATTTCTGACACCCCTGGCTTGGCTGCCTCTTCTCCCATTTGGAATACTCTACGTTGGGCACCAGGGTTCCCATATGGTAGGCATTTAGGACCGATTTGTTTTGTCTGTGGGTGGGTGAGTAGGTGGACGGTTGAGTGGGTCACCAGGAATTTGTGCCTCATTTCGAGGCAGGGAAGAGGCAGTGGTGGCCTAGCAACAGGGGAATCTGCCTAGCAACAGGGGAGGGAGGCGGGGCCTGCTGAAATCCTGTAGAATGGCTGACAGAATTGCAGACAGAAAGGAGACTTTCCGGATCTCATCAAGCTGAGGTCTCAGGCCAAAAAGAGAAAGCAGACCCATAGAGACCAGGAGGGAAGCATGGGAGGCAGGAAAAGAATAGAGTCAGCCTATTTGGAACGTTACAAACCGAAACTGGAAAAAGCCTCATGCCTTTCCCAAAGTATGCTGAAGCAAGGAGAGCCCCCCACTCCTCCACCGCCACCCCAACCACCGGTGGCTGATGCCCCAAAGTGGACAAATTTGAAGAGTACACCACTTCCTCTGCACTCTAATTTGCAAGGGTACAACAGGCTATGCTTTCACATGTGCCGTGAAGTCTGGAATTTGCTCAACTTAGAAAGCCACAACCCCCCAGAAAAGATAAAGACCTATATTCACTTAAAAACAATCCAGAGACAGATTAAGCAACTTTCCAACCCAGTCTGTCTAGGGCAAGGGACCATTAAGAACTCAAGACTGGCCTGGCTTGAATTGCTTCCCTCCTTCCCACCCATCACAGAACAAGGGGTTGGACATCCCCTCCTCTGAACTTTCAAGACCGTCCCCTGAAGAGAAGAAAAATTGTCATCAGCCTTTGACCTGATTAATAATTAAAACTGCTGAGTCTAAGCTGCCCCTAACAGCGAGGTGCTCCAAAACCCCAGCAAACTTTAACAAATAACCAGCCCGCTCAGGGGAGAGAGGAAGCTTTTTTCACTAGACAAACTGACAATTAGCCGCTATTCAAATCCCCCTCTAGTCTTAGCATACTGGTTCTCCTTTGAAAGTGGCTCAACATGGGGTAGAATTTTTGGCCTTGAGTTTAGAACTACTGTGCATAAAATCAAAGCAAGGAAGCCAGCAGTTGAGAGAATAGAGGCTATTTGGGGATTAGTGATTTCAGAGTTAGATTTCTAATAACTTGGTGAGTGGTGGGTTAGGAATGTCCTCCAGGAGCATCAGGCAGTCAACACCGTGGGACATGTCCTCACATTGAACTGGAAAGCAGTGAGTCACTGCCCTAGAGGGCGGAAATACAAAATGGCACGAAAGTGCAACTCAGCAGCGCTGCATGGTAATGTGCCTTTTGTAACTGCTGCAGGCTGCATCCAATGCTTACAATCTTGGGGTGACATGTGAAACCCCAAGTGTGGCTCAAAGTTTTCTCCCCAAAGAGCCACAAATACAGGCACCCCTACATTAAAGAACCACTTATAGAGAACAATGGGAGGAGAGTGGGTGAGATGGGAGAGGGGAGGAGGGGGCAGGCATTCAAACTGCTCATTTTCCCCTAGGAAGCATAAGGCCCAGCCACTACGGTGGGTGAGCAAAGCAAATTGGTAATGGGCGATCCAGATTGCATCTCAGAGTCTTGCTTGCTTTCCAGGCACTTACAGAACTTTATAACTCTTTTGGGGGAAAGGCATAAAAACCCAGGGTTTCTTATTGACCAGTGGGGGAGAGGGAGTTTGAGCTGTCTGGTCCAGGTCTGCTGCTTTTCCACAATACTGTACTGTATTCCATCAAGAGATTTTTTTTAAATATATATATTTTTTTAAAGAAGGAGGGAGCTGGAAAATCATGACATGAACAGCAGCTGCAGGCACTTCAAGATTGCAATAGCCTAGCCTAGAAAGCACAAGAAAAACCAGTTTTTCAGAGATAGAGAAGGCAGAAGACAGAGGTGGGCAGATGGCTGCTCATCCTAGGCACCCTGAAGGGCAGGAGGGCAGTTCTATGAGAATGAATTTCCTTTTATTCTTTTTTGTTTTAATTGAAGTATCACCTACAAAGAGTAAAGTGGATGGTTCATAATGTATGATTTGATGAAAATATATATGTATATGTATATATTTGTGTAATCACCAGCCAGATCAAATCTAGAGCATGGCCACTATCCCAGAAGTTTTCCTTGTGTCCTCTCGTAGTCAATATACATCCATTCCCCCAAATTAGCCACTATTCTACCCTATCTCTAAATGAGTTTTGCCTATTTTAGAACGTCCATTTTGTCAACTTTCTTATGCTCAACATATCTGTGCAATTCATCTATGTTATTGTGAGTGTCAACAGTTCATTCTTTTTCATTGCTGTCAAGCATTCATTGTATAATATACCACCATTTGTTTATCCATTATACTGTAAAGACATTTGTGTTACTTCTAGTTTTTGTCTATCATGTATAAAGTTGTTCTGAGTATTCTTTTGGTGGATGTTAGCACTCATTTCTGATGAGTATTACCCAAGAGTGGAACTGCTGAGCCATTTATTTATTTTTTAAAAAAGCAAACCTGGATTCAAAGAGGGCAGAGACAATGGCTGTCTTCTTCACTGCTATATCCCCAGAGCTTGTCACAAAGTAGATACCCCGTAAATATCTTTGGAAAGAATATTGCTAAAAATGTTAATTTTTCCAAAATTAGTGTACAGATTTGATACAATTCTAATTAGATAACAGGAAAGTTTTGGCGAGACAATTAAACAAAATTAAGTTATATAGAAGAATAAATGCTTTCGAATAGCAAATAAAAATGTGAAAAAGAAAAATAAGGGGTGAGACTCATCTTACCAGATATCAGAATGTACTATAATACCACTGTGATTGAATCAGTTTGGTACTGGCGTGGGAATAGATAAATATATCAGTGGAATAAAATAGGGAACTCAGAAATAGACCAAGTATATATATGAGAATTTACTATATGACATAGCTGGTATTTCAATTCCATGAAAAAGGATGGATTATTTAATAAATGGTGCCAAGACGACCTCCATCTGAAAGAAAATAAAACTGGACTTCTATTTTGTACCACATACAAATATAAATTCCATATAGATTAAAGGCAAATGTAAAAAGTAAGACAATAACAATCTTGAAAATTTAGGAGGCTACATGTTCAATATGGGGGGAGTGGGGGCTTTATAAACCAAGACTAAAATCCAGAAGCTATAAAAAATATGTAGACATATTTTACCTTGTGACAATAAAAAAAGAAAAACTTTTGCATGGCAATCAATAAAATAAAGTCAAGAGGCAAACAATAGATTGGAGGAAATAGTCATAAATGTTCAGGACAGAAGGATAATTAAAAACAACAATAAACAAAAAGGTTTTATAAATGGACAAGAGGGAGACAAATAACCCAATAGAAAAATGAGCAAAAGCTAGAAGGCACCTCACGAAAGAGCTAAATGGTCAACATGCATAGGAAAAGAAGATCAAAATTTTTAGTATTTAGAGATGCAAATTAAAGTACAATGAGATATTATTTTATACCTTTTAAACTAGCAAAAATTTAAATGAGGGTAATTTCCATTGCTGGCAGGGATGCATGGAAAACAGTTTTTACATTGCTGGTAGAAATATAAATTTCTACAACCTTCTATAATCAGACGACATTTTTTGAAATTGAAAATATGTATCCCCTTTGACCCATCAATCCCACTCTTACTTCCCACAGAAATGAAAACACCAATACATAAGGAGATAGATATAGATATCTACACATTTATAGATGTATGTGTGTGGGGCGGGGGGGTTGGTGTCTCAGCATCGTTTATTCATACTGGCCATTCTCTCCCCGCACCTCCATCCCACCCTAGAAAAAAAAATTAACTAGAAACAAATTAAAACCCATTAATAGGGACCAGTAGTGTGTTAGTTAAAAACGGAAAAAGCCCTGGATTGTAGCCTTTGCATATTCCTATGGTGTACATATTCTCACCATGCCCAACTTCAAGTTACCAGCCAGGTGTCACTGAATACCAGGCTGGCAAGAGATATGAACAATCAGCACTAGAAAGCCAGGGTCCCCAGCACAACCACATCCTGAATAAATTATAGCATAGCCATACCTTGGACTATTATGCAGCTATTAGAAAGAATCTGAATGTCCTACAGAAGTTTACTTGGTAGATTTCTGAGAGAGAGTTTTGAGCAAGAAAAGCAAGAGGCAGAAAATGTTTAAGATGACAATTATATTGTTATAAAACTATATATGCATATGCATTCTATTTGTATATGATTATATGAATATGAGAAGAGGGGAGAGGAGAGGACAAAGAAAAAGAGTAAACAAAAGAGGAACATTTATGTATTACATATGTGTGTATAAAAGTAAAATGCTTTTTAATTAAAAAAATAAAGATATACTGAGCCTGTGATTCATGATCAGTTCTGTTTCAGGCTTTTGGGAATATAGGAACATGAAAGACATGGTTTCATTCTAACATATAGATGGAACTACAAAAGCAAGTAGTCACAGGACAATGTATTATCTCCTATTAGGAGTGAAATAAGTGCCACGATAGAGGAATAAGTGAAATGAGAGTAGGACTGAGAAAATCCCACAGGACCTCTCCTTTTTTTTTTTTTTTTTAACTAAGCCCCAAGGCCCTCCTTGGCCCAAGCTTGCTGCCAGGTCTAGATCTTCTTCACTTTCTCACAGTGGGCCCTGGGGACCAGCCTGCTTTTGTCTCCTTGGGGAGGTGTCTTGGCCAGCCTTCCCAGTTCCCTCTTCCTTGCTGCCTCTAAAGATAAACATGTTTTATTTTAAAGCTTTTGCTGCTTTCCTGCTAATCACCATGGAAACAAACATGGAAAAACAGAAACAACACAATTGAGGAAGCCACACACAATTAAGAATCATACAGGTGCCTCAAGGTTGAGTTTCTGGGCCTGGCTCTTGACTCCTTTCTATTATGGTAACTGGAAGTGCTCACTGGGCTGCCTCCCTCCCCTTGCATTCTGTCTCCCAGTCTCTCTCTCTCAGAGCCTCTCTCTCCTTGGGCAGCCAACTATTCATCAGGAAAGACCTGCTGAGTTTCCATCAGCTTTACCTTGGGGCTAGGTCCTTCCACCTTGGAGGTATGCTGCACTCCCAGGCCTCTCTCTTACTGGGTTTTGTTCTCTGGGTAACACTCCAACAAACAGGCCAGACAGGTAATCTGTGCGTCTCCAAGTCCAGGATTAGCTAAAGCCCAGTAAATCCCAGTTGGCCTCAACAGTCTTTATCTTCAAGAAGCTCCAGACCCTGATAAATTCTCCACCCAGAGAAGTCTCTCAGTTTGTCAAAGCCCCTCATCACTTCCTGATACCCCATCTCCCCAAATCTGCAGTCTCTTTGCTGTTAACTAGCTACCTTTTTGTCTTGTTCCTCTATTCCAATGGTTTAGCCTTCAACCCTAGACTCTCAGGAAACTGGTGAGCATCTCTACCTGGTGTCATTGTCACCTCCCATTCAAATATCGCTTTAAGAACTTACTGTGCTCAATATCTTTAATTGATTGTGTCCACATTTCATATTCATATAGCTTGCCAGAATATTTACATAGAGTTCTGAATCATGCAAGAAAATGGCCAGAAGGCCTGTTTACATAGGAAAAAGAAGCAGAGTTTTATTAGGTCTGTGGGGGTCAAGTCAAGCTAGAAAAGAGAATAACAGAATTGGGACTCTTAATAGTCTGATGAATGTCCCCTGAGTCCACCTGGACAAGGGGACAGGTAGAGTGTGGCCAGGGGTCAGTGGTAGCAGAAGGACACAATAAAATCATAGGAAACTGTGATGAATCAAGGGTTAGATTTTGGGCTGGGCTTGTGGGAAAGATTTCATTCCTGAGGTTGGCAGCAACAACTCAATAGCTGAAAACAGGTGGTAAGACCACACAACCACACAATCGATGAGTGATATTCCTACACAGGGCTCAATCGCCCACTGCCTAAAATAAATTTGTTTTGTTTCTAATTTTCATTGTTTTCCTGATTATAAAAGTAACTCATACTCACTGTAAAAATATCAAAAGTTACAGAAATATATAAGGTAGAAATTAAAATTCTATCCTTCAGAGATAACCACTTTTAAGTTGAAGTGTATTTATCCAGATTGCTTTCTCCATATATATAAACATTTAATACAATGCACATATATGTAAAGTTTCATAAAATTAGAATCGTAAAATCATGGCCAAACTTAGAACTTAAGCAACCCTAAGCCTAGAAATGGTTATGGTGTCCTCCCTACCTCACCTAAGCATATGCCTGATTTGTAAATTAGATCATCTAACACTATGTACAATACATATTATCTTGCAACTTGTTTTTTTCCACATGAGATATCTTGGGCATCTGTCCATATCAGTATCTAAACATTATTGTGATCAGCAGGTGCGGATTCCTCTCCAGAGAAAAACAAGATCCTTCAAATGTTGGTACCTATTGGCAAGAGTTAGGATCTTTACAAACACTGACATCAGCTTTACAAAATGACAAGGAGGGTTCCTCCAGATTCAGAATTAAGTTCACAAGCAACTGAACTGCTTTCAAACTTCTATGGAAAGATGAGATATAAACAAACAAATTGACTTATTCATTTACTCACAACTAGTTCAACTTTGGAACAGTGAATATCTTCATCATAATTAAGGGCGAAGGTAAAAATCAGAGAGAATTCATAGATGTAAGTTTTTTCTTTGTGTTATCACTGTTAGAATTTAGAATTGAACTGTCTTGAATTGGTTATTTAATTATTACTTAAATATAATACTTTTATTACTGATTTCTAATTTTATTGCACTTTGTACAGAGAATGTTATTTATATGCTATCAGTTCTTTGGTATCTCGTTGAATCCCGCTGTCACTTAGACATGGTCATTGCAAATAGTCTGCATGGGCATGAAAAGAACATATTAATACTGCAATTTTGTCTACCATCCTGAGTGAAGGAAGAAATCAGAAAATTAAAGTCCACTTTCCTATTTGAAATTAGCACTGAGGGACAGACTTTCAAATATCGTAAATCCTGAAATTTGCCTGACTGAAACCCTTAAAAGCTTTATGAAAAAAGAATTTTTAAAAATTATAAGTGGTTTTTAAAACTTTCAAACAGAATAAAGATTATAAAGTCGAAAGCGATAATTCATGATAACTCTCCTAACTCTCAATCTTAGAGAACGGAGGTGGGGCACTGTTAACAGTTTTATGTATTTCCTTCCAGAGATTGTCTATGTACATACAAGAATATATAAATACATACTATATGCCTAGCTTTAAAAGGAAACACCATATAGAAATAGGATTTTACTATATGCATACTGTTACATGTGCTTGGCTTTTTTCACTTAACACATTTTAGGTATTTTTTCAAATTGGCACATTTACATTCTCTCCATTCTTTTTAATGGCTGTATGGTATTCCATAGCAAAGCTGTTCCATAATTTATTTAGCAATCCCCTAATGATGAACACCTGGGTGGTTTCCAATTTTCTATTACAGACGATGCTGCTATGAGCAACTTCATTCATATAAGATATTGCTGCTGCTCATCTCAGTCCTTTCTCAAAACCAACTGCTCCCTCCCACTGTATACTCTCCTCATCCTTCTTTGCTGTAGACCTAGGTATTCAACCTGCTTCCCTCTCCTTGGAGGCTGTCACACTACCACTCATGCTGGCTAAGGCGCAGCAGGTTGTCCCCGAAGTCCTCTATTTTGCTAGTGCCCCTAATGACCAACACAGAGGCCTTTTTGGTTTTAAGTGTTTTCTGCCATCACTTCAAGAAGGAAACAGGAAATAACAATAAGAGCAAATATGGCGTGATACGAAGCTTTCAAGTTTTTTATTTTGGTAGTCTCTGGCTCTGGGGTCTATCTATGCAATGCCTAATTTCCAAAGTTTACCAACTCCATTTCTGATCCCCAAATTAGAGAAAGTCATATAGATTATTTTCTCCATAATATTCCTTCTTTCCCTGCCTGAAAATATCTTCTTATTTCAGGAGTACACTTTACAGCTCTGAGGACCCCAGACTGGGTTTCCAATTCAACAGATCTCTGCCCTGTCAGTTGTGGTCACCCCTGAACATTTGCCTCAACCATAGTTTTTAATTATTATGCAACATCAAGGTAGGCCACAACGTTCTATGACTATTGAATAGCCTTAAAATGTCAGAACTTTGAGTGCTAAAGCCAGCTAATCCTTCATGAGTCACACATAACCTCCTGGTACCTATAACATAAGGCTAGAAGAATGCATAATTTTCCAAGCCTTACAGAGATTGGGAGATGGAGAGAATTCAACTCCGAAGTGAGCTTTGGGTATGAGTGCCTCATGGGTTGGTACATCTGTGGACACCTGTTGTTTTGCCATTTGTTCTGCTGAATTGGAGACACCCAAAATCCCCCAGGCTGATCCCTTGACTTTCACACCTGTCCACATCTGAATTTTTCATTTGTGATCTAAGCCAGCAGTGCTGTAAGGGCCTCTAGAAAATCAGGCATGGCATTTCTAGGCTCTGCTCTACAGAACAAAAACAAAGCATATTTTCCTGCTGCCAACCACCCAGGAAAGCTTTGTTTCTGCTCTGGTCATAAGAACACAAAGTGAGAATTTTGTGCTTGGAAGAGTTCAAAAGGAACATTATGGTAAAGACCATCTGACGCCCCAACATGGGAAACTGGATTCTGGGGGAATCCTGGAACAGATCGTTTGGTTTTATCAGATGTTGAGACCTCAGACTGAAGGCTGCTTCAAGGGTGAAGAGAAGAAGGAAAAGGCAGACTCGGTGAGTGACTTGGAGAGGACTGAGGTGAAAGTAACACAGAGTGCTAGCTAAGGTTTTTTAAATGCAAAGAATGTTCTCAGATTTGTTTGATGCATTGCCTTTTTCTAATGCTTCCAGTTCTTTTCGGTATGGTAGCTAAGTGCCTGGGATGGAGGAGATGGGAAAGAAAGGAGAAGAGCGGGACACTACTGACCAAGACGCAAGCCAGTACTAAATAAACTGTGGGGATTACGCCTGAAATTTTGGTTGGGGATGTCCAAGTATCACCTAGGCTACCACTGCTCCAAGTATATTCTTTTGAGGAATGGGCCTTGGTGTCAGGAAATCAGAGGAAGTCAGGACTAGGCAAGAGACAGATGTTTTACAACAATGCTGCTATGAGCAACCTTGGGGGAACACCCCAAGGACAAGGTTATAAACACTATTATAACCTTATCTACATCTATCTTCTCTTATCTCCTTCCTGGTTTGGTTTGGTTTTGTTTGAAGGAGATTGGCTTTATTTATTTTTAATTTTTATGATTTATTTCACCTTCCTCCCCTTTGGCAATTATCAGCTTTTTCTCTATATGATGGTCTTTTTCTGTTTTTTCTGTTTTTTGGTTTTTGCTGTTTAGATTCCACATATGAGCGAAATCATTTGTCCTTTTCTGACTTTTCTCACTTAGCATAATACTCTCTAGCTCCATTCATGTTTTCACAAATGGCAAGATTTCATTCTTTTTATAGCTGAGTAATATTCCATTGTGTGTGTGTGTGTACTACTTCTTTGGTACTAATTCCGAAAAAGTATTAAGACATCCAAGGCAGGTGAAAAAAGCATTTATTTGTACAAATATACCAAGTGCCTACCACGAATAAATAATAACATTAATAATGAGTTAATAAACAGGGATCGGAATTAACCTTTATTGAGCACCTATTATATGCTAAACACTACTATAAGCACTTTACTATATGTATTAATTGATTTAATACAAGCCAATGAGATAGGTACTATTATTCCCAGTTTATAAATGAAAAATCTGAGGCATGGAGAAGCCGTGCAACTTCCCAATGAGAAACAGCGCTGATTTAAACTCAGGCAGTCTGGCTTCACAGCCCACACTCCTAACCACTCTACTATACTGCCTCTTGAGATGAACAGACAAGAACCCTGGCCAGCTGAAGGCTTCAATGCATAGAGAAGACATATATACAATAAATCATTTCAATGCAAGGTCATAAATATTATAATGGAGTCATAATGTATACATGGGTTGAGCAAGGAGCAACCAGGTCTCTTCAGGGACGTCAGGGAAATTTTTATTAGGAGGGCAAGATAGCAGTACAATGGGTGCACAAAAGCCCAGAAGCATGAGTGAGGCTGATGTGTTCAAAGAATGGCCAGTACCATTCTTTGTTCTGAATGGCTGGGTGTAAGATGCACAGGGAGGAACACAGTGGGATGGCTTCACTCAGGTAGAAAGTGATCAGATCATGGAGTACCTGATATGGCACGCCCAGGAGTTTAGTTGTAGATTTAGGGCTTTAAAATTTGTTTGGGGATTTTGTTGTTGATGATGATGTTTTTGTTTTGTTTCCCTGTCAATAGTGAATTTGGGAACTGCATGCTCAGATTTGCTTGCTAGAAAGATAGCTCAGGCTGCAGTGTGGAAGATGGATTAAAGAAAGGCACACTGAAAGCAGAGAGACCAGTTTGGAAGCTGTTGCAATAAACTTTGCAAAGGATGATGAGGACCTGTATTGAGATACAGCAGGAGGGATGGAAAGGATATTTGAATATACAAAAATATGTATTTTTTTAATTCTGCAAACCTATAAAAAAAATACAAAGTTTAGAAAATGAGTGAAATATACAAATATGCAATTAACGAAAGAAGAATCTAAATGGCCCCCCCAAAAAAATTCTGAAGAGATATTCAACCTAATAATTAAGGGAACACTAAAATAAAACAATGAAAAATCATTTTTGCCATTCAGATTAACAAAAATAAAAAAGGATGATGATATCAAATACTGGAACAGACATGAAGAAAACAGTGCTCTCATACATTGCTAGTAAGACTGAAAATTAATTCAGCTATTTATGGAAAGCAATTTGGCAGCATACAGTAAACCTAATAATGCAAATACCCTATGACCTAGCAATTTCCCTTCTGATTATATAACCCATAGAAATTTTTGTACATGGGCACAAAGAAACATGTACAGAGATGTTCATGACAGCATTGTTTGTAATGGATAAATAAAATGTGGCATATGAACTGCATACATAAATAAAATGTACATGTGTCATATCTTTAAAACATGTATAAAATAATCCTATATATTTTTTATGGCCAAATATATATATATGTAAAAAAAATAAGGAATCCGAGGCATGGAGAACTTGTGGATTTGAAAATCACATAGTAGAGGGAGGCAAATTAAATTGGGGATGTCGATTAAAAAGGAATCACCTACTTCTGTAACGTTTTATTATAAAAATGAAAAGATCAGAAAAGAGAACTGGACAAAATGTTACAGTTGTATGTTTAGAGTGGTGAATATATATTTATAATATCACTCTTTGTATTTGTCTATATCTTTTACATTTTTAAAAAGAATCAAATATCGATGTGTGTGTGTATGCATGTAATTTTAAGAAAAAAGAGAGGATACAAGTGATATTTAGGGCACAAAATCACCAAGACTTGGTGACTGATAACAGGTGGGGGCTGGGGGTAACAGAGGGAAGGGGGTAGTAGGAATCCCAGGTTTCTGGCTTGGGCGATAGGTATGGGGAGATTTCACTGAGATAAGAAATACAGGAAGAGAGTGCATCAAATTTGAAAGTTAGGGAGAGAAAATAATGAGTTATGTTTAAGACACCTAGAGTTTGAGAACCCAGCAACAAATGTTTGTGCTACCAAATCTCTGTCAGGCAACATAACTTAATGGCCTCCACATTGCCCACAAGGAGCAGGTAGGAGTAGGGGTGTCACTATTGAGGACCTAGAGAAGGCAGATGAAGGAGAAACGAGTAAATGCTAACAGGAATAGTGACAGCTATCTGGCAAGGTCTTTATTGAAAACAATTAATGTAACAGTATAAATTTTCATCTAAAACCACTGGTCCTTTTATTTCGTGATAGAAAGAAAAAAAAGAAAAAAGAGGAAGAAAAAAGAGAGAGCAGGGGAAGGAAGAAAGAATTGTGTTTCTTTGGAAAAATGATATAAACACCTGGTAAATATAAATTTCACAAATAGGAGAAAACCTCTTTCCAGAGGCAACCGCTGTTATGTGCTTCTTTATCTATGATCCAGTTGGAAAGTTAAAAGGACCAATGACTAATGTTTATCAAAAATATAAAATGTACATGTCCTTTGACCCAGCAATTTCCCTCCCAATGTATCTTAGAGATATACTTCTGTGTTTACAAAAGTGAATGTATAAAGGTATTAGTTGCAGTATTATCAGTAGTATAAGGCTGAAAGAGAACTAACTAGTCCAGCAGTCGGAGACTAGTTAAATAAATTATGGTGCATACATATAGCAGAATACCATGCTGCAGTTAGGAAGTCACTTGGAAAGCACAACATCCTTCCAGAGATAATCTTGGCATAAACATGCAAATAATCTCTTTTATTTACACAGGCAATAACATAGTAACATACACTGTTCTGCGACTTAAAATTTTTTCACTTAATATATCTTAGAGATTATTTCTTACCATTCTATATTATTTACAAGTGTTGAGAGTTCTGCAAAACCACTACATAATATTGCTGCATCCATTTTGTGTGGGCAAGGAGACTGCAGGGGCCTTGAATTGACACTAACCCTCCCATACGCATGCCTAGATAACAGCCGGCAGAGTCTCAAGTAAATATAAGTTCTTGATATGACTCCCCAACAGCCCTTGTGATAAATAGTCTCCCATCTCCCAAGGCCTTTCCCTTGTGTGCCCCTTAATTAGACCTCTGTGGAGCTTACCAAAACCCAGCTATTTTAGGTCTGAGTTGACCAACCCAGCTTTAGCCCTAGAACCCCAAAACACTCCACTACATTCCCTAATGAAGGCATGTGCCCCTGGTCCTGCTGCTCTCTCTCTTGCCTACAGCCTGTCTTGACCTCCCTAAGTGGCACCTCAAGGTATGCCACATACTTTTTCCAGGATCTGTGAGTAATAAACTTCTCTATTGTATTTTCTCTTGGATCTTTTATTGACCATGGACTCACCACCTAACATCCCAGGGCTCTACTTTACAAATGTTAATTTAACAAAGTCACGACAATAAGTAACAATAGCTAAACCTTATAGTTCCTATGATATGCCAAGCACTGTTCTAAGTGCTTTATTTGTATTAACTTATTTAAAACTCACAAAAATTTATGAGGTAGGTACTATCATCATTCCCTCTTGTAGATGAGGGCAATAGCACAGAGAGGTTAGACAACGCACCCAAGGTCACAGTTCTGCTAAGTGGCAGAGCTGGGATTTGAACCGAGGCAGTCAAACCCTAGGGCCTGCATGTTTAACCACAACACATCCTGTGTATCTAATCCAGAATTCTTAATTGCAGCATAGTATTTTAAAGCATGTTTGTGCCATCATTTGTTTAACTAGTCCCCTGTTGCTAGACTAGTTAGTTCTCCTTCAGTCTATTGCTATTGACTGTGTTGCAATGAATACCTCTATACATCCATCTCACAGAAATATAGAAATATAGGGTACATACCAAGACATTTATGGCAGCTCAAATAGGGAGCTGCAGGCTTTTACTGTGGGTCTATGTTACGTCTCACCCCAGCACTCTCAGGGTTTAATGCTGAGAGAGAAAACATTGGGCCTACATTCTCACATGGCAATTGTGGCCTGAAGAGGCTGTCCCCATTTAGTGTGGAATGTGCCCTCCAGGTTTCCCAGTCCCATCTCTCTACTCACTGAGGCTGAGTTCCAGGTGCCATATCATCACGTTTGTGCAAATACTGGGCAAATGTCACCATTTCCTAATTTGTAGGAATGTGGTGAAGATTAAATGGGTCAGTAGTCATAAAGTGCTTAGAACAGAGCCAGACCCATAGTAAGACCCAGTAGGTGTTTGCCATTATTGTCATCAATGCTTTTAAGAAATATTTCTCTGATCCCAACTCTGTAAAAGTTAGGAAAATGGAACTGATTCATGTACTTATATTACCTACCTAGCCCTTATAGGACTAAGACAGAAATCTAGACGTTTATGTGAAATCTCTTGATTTTAAAATGTTACCCCATATCTTTTTTAAAAAACTCATCAAGAGCTAAAAGAACACCTTCGGGAGGCCATCTTATCATGCCTGGTATAGGTGGTTCAGTATTTTGGTGTCGTGGAAACTTACAACTTAAAGATAGTGGTGATAGGGAATGACTCTGAAGAGGCGGATAAAGAAAAGCCCTATGGGTCATGATAGGTGTGTTGAATTCTGGTAAGAGCATTGCAAAGGTGTGAGATCAAATGTATTATTCCCTACAGATGGTTTCCAGTTCCAGGATGGTGCCCTGGGCAGGTTGGACAAGAAATAGATCTTTCTTCCTCTTTTGTACCATTTTCCCTTCTCTCCCATTTCTCACCCACAGTCCCTAGATTACTGAGGACAAGGTGGGACCTGAAAGGGTCACCTCAGCCACTCCTCCCCATCTTGAAAACTATTATAGCACAGAAGGGATATAGGCAAGCTTCTTTGGAGACATCTGCCTCTCTCTACAAGTCCCCCCAATAGACACACTCTCGAAAGGTATGGCCTTAAAAGGGCACAAGGAGAGCCCTAGTTATGTCTCACTCCACCCCCCACCAGCAGGAGTGCCAAAGGATACCCATCATTTCTCCTCCAAGTAACTGCTATTGTTCAGTGCCACCAATACACAGAAGCGTGAAATGTGAATACAGATTACAGCGACTTTCAAATGTTTCCACGACTGTCCACAATTGGGGCCAAAGAAATCCTTTTATATCACTGCCATATAAAATATATATATAACTGAAGATGTAAGTTTTACAAAATATACATACCCAAATACTATGTGCAATGCACCAATATTCTCTACTCCATTCTCTTTTTTTCGATTCGGTCTGTGACCCATTACATCAATTTCAAAACTCTCTAATGGGTTGCTGACGAAGTCCAGAAAACGCCTGATTACAGGCTGGAGTCCATAAAACCACTAAGTCCCAGAGTCTCTTATATTTTAGATGTATGAATAATATCTATGCCTATCATCACTAGTAAATAAGTTGGCTCTAGAAGAAGCATGGATATATATTTTCTATTTGTTATTTAGTTATTTATTAGTTTTTACAGTTAGATTCCATTTGGATAGTTATCACTTTCTAAGTGATATTGATTTTCCACTTACAGAAATGATTGTTTTCTTTTAAAACAAATGTATTTAACTTTAAAAAGTGATTTAAAGAAAAATATATTACATAAATAATAGTATAGGAAATAAGTTATGTCAAAAATCTCAAATATTTACTCATATTCTAAAGTGTGAGAAACTCTATCTTGCACCATTCTATAGTGAAACAACAAGAAATCTACTTTCCTAAACATCAAATCTGCTTTTGCAGTTTTATTAATTACTCCCAGGCAGTTTAAGTAACATGACATGACATATTACATTTGACTTCTCCCCTGCATCCCCTTAAACCAAGCTAGTGCTTTTTCCAAGCACTTGTTGGGAAGTTTTGAGTTCAGCATCCATTTGCTAAGTAATTTGTGCAGATCTTGAGATGCTAGAGCTGCCTTCCCTTCTCCAGATCATCATATGGTCCTTTCTCTGTCAGGCTTTTGAGTCAATTATTTCCTGTTTCTCTGAGTCCATTCCTTATCCTGCTTCCCAAGTGACCTCTATCTTCCCATCCACACATTCTCCTAGCCACTATGCAGCAAACCTATCTTTGCCTCTCCACCTGCCCTAACCCACCCTCTAACAAGAGCCTTGGAGTTTATTCCAGAGTGTAGCAAATTCAGAGCAAAAGAATGTCATTACTGTAAAATCAGAAGTTACTTTTAGAGTTCCCTGCATTTGAATAAACTTCTTCATTCTCTGTTAACTTACTAACCTTTTGTTCTTTTAGTCACTGCCCGCTATTGTATTGTGTGAGCTAATCTGCGCAAGCTGTTTTCTTTGTGACTGCTTGGGATCTCTGGCATGAGTTATTCTGCCACTCCTCGCAGGACTCCCACTTTGGGTTTTGACTCTCCCAACAAATTTAATCTGTTGTTCATGCAACATTGTTTCTGCCGCTGTCCCCATTCTTTCCCATCAAGGCCAGAATCAGAGGTCTTTCATTGTCTTTAACAACTCTGAGTGTCAAACTGAGCTGAACTGTATGTATCCCATACAAGTTTCATACACAGAAGCCACTCTGTTCCTGTGGGCTTTGCTTCCTCATCCCCATGACCAAAAATCTTTGCTCAAACTAGCCTTTTAAGGTCATCTGGCCTTAATTTCTCCAAATTATTTTTCTAATCCTCGCTGAAGTTTTGTCTTAAATCTCTAATTCAGTCTTGTCTACTTTATTCATCCTCTCCCCCAGCCCCACGCAAGTTTTTCTCTACCCATCTTGAGGACGAACACCTGAACTCTTTAACATCTTTCACTTAGTGTACAGCTTCCTGGCCATGTATTTCCAGCCCACTACAAATTAATGTGTAAAAAGCCCTTATATTAACTGAATATATACACAAAGCAGGAGAAGGCATATAAACACAAAATAAACTGTCCAATGCTATTTAGGGGAATAAAAAGGGCCTTAGAAATTCCTAGGAGTTCTGATTAGTATGTTGAGCATATTTCACCCTGCAACCCAAATTTGTTTCATTTTCAAACACAGTTTAAACAAAGAAGAGCCTTGATGCTTATTGAAGATTTAGATAACTACCTCCCTGTTAAGATTTTTTTTTTAATTGTGTTTTCATTATGACTCCATCTCCATTTATTGATCAAGGGATTTCTTGCCTCACTTAACTCCATAATCTGTTGCTCAGATTAAGAAAATGTGAAAACTATTGTTTGATAGCATGAGTACAGACTTTAGAGTGATATCTTGAAAGCTGGATGATTCAAATACTATAATCCAAGAAAAGCAACGAATTGATCATGCAGAACGTGTTTTTATGCACTACTCTTTTTTATGGACTGAGCATGCAATGAAATGAATCAGATTAAATGTTTTGTAGATGTGCTAGTATAGAAGCAGGAACTTATTAGTGTAGAAACATCTAACAAAAAGCACAAGAGATAGGAAATAATACATGTAAAAAGCCCTTAATAAAAATCATATGTCATTATTCATGCAATATATTTTAAGCATATCTTATCTTCTTTTTAAAGTAAGGAACAATACTAGATATAGCAATTTCTCAGTTATTAGCAGCAGAAAAATGTCCCTTATTATAGTGTTTCCTTTCTTGCATCACTACTATCTAGCATACAGATAGCTATGTATATATGTTTTGGATGCATGTGAGCCCTGTACATTCACCGTTTACCTTCCACCCTTCACCTTGATCACCACTTTATTCCTCATTAATTCTTCCTCCTGAGGGCTAACCAGGAAGAAAAGGTGAACTTCAGGTCAGTCAGGCATGCTTAACTATCGAAGCAGTTAAATCTCAGTGCAATAAACTTTAAAGACCTGTCTAAATTCTTTTGTGTCATTTAAGATTTTGCTCTGTCCAACCGATTGACCAGGCCTGCTAATTAAGCCTGGACATCCTTGTGATTGATATTTTAGTTAATAGTTATTATAACAGTATCTGACCTGTCTCTGGAAGATTTTGATAGTAAGTTAAAGTATAAGAGTTGGTCTAAAGAACAAAGGAACTCTAATTTGCTCAGTACTTATTACATGAGATACTCTGAACTGTGCAGTTTACAATGCTTATCTTTTATTAATTACTCAGAAAAGTAGAATACCCGTTTTATAGATGCAGAAACTGAGGCTCAGATACTCTTATCAGTCTCTCCGTTTGTAAGGAAAACACTGGCTAACAGCCTCTAAAGCAGCAGTCCTCAACCTTTTTGGCACCAAGGAACCAGTGCTCCTGCGAGAATCTAATGCCTGATGATCTGAAGTGGAGCTGAGGTGATGATGCTAGTGGGGGCCAGCGGCTGCAAATACAGATGAAGCTTCGCTCCGCCACCACTCGCCTCCTGCTCTGCAGCCAGTTTCCTAACAGGCCACAGACCAGTACCCGACCACTGCTCAGGGGTTATGGATCTCTGCTCTAAAGTACAGGCCACTTACAAAGGACTGGAAACTGCTGGCAGCTTTCACTAATCTATGCTGTCTACACTTAACATGGGTAATTGAAACCTGACTATGTTCCTTTCAAAAAATCTCCAAAGAATCTGGCTGCAGAGACTTCATGGACAACTCCTTTCAGCAGCTGAGAAACAAAACGCTTCTGTGGAATAAAAAGTCTATTCCATCGGAGTTTCTTTCCTTCCTAAAAAGAAAAAAAAAAAAAAAAAGAAACAGAAAAACAATCAACCACAGCACTCAAGAACCCTCAGAATGGACAAGTTTTCAGATCGGTCTCTGCAGACTACAGAGGAAATTAGGACACTTTGGCCTAAAATGCTAGAGAGACAATGTAATGAATAGCTGAGAATTTCTGAGGCGCGATTGTGTGGCACAAGAAACCCAACTGCAAGCCATCCTCACTGAAGGCGGCTGCTGGGCTTGCGTTTGCTTCTGCAAACCTCGCTCCTCGCTCTCGACTAGGCTGGTGCCCCCAGCTGCCGCAGCGCCCACAGCGGCCCGCGCCTTCCCGCCCCACGCGCGAGCCACGGATGACGCGGCCGGGGTTCGGCAGCGCGCGCCACCTCCGCCCCCCGCCCCCCCGCGCACGTGATGGCGGGGCAGTTTTCCTTCTCCCCTCCCCCTTCCCGAAACCCCTCCTTCTTCAGAGAGGCTACGGCTTTCTATTGCGCCACTACCGAAATGACCGCCGTGCCATCCAATCAGAATGCGACTCTTCAAGTAAGACCCGCCCCTTGATGGTCCTCAGGTTCCTTCCCGCTCACACAGGAGTCACTTCCGAAGAGAGAACCGCCATGAAGAGAGAAGGGGGTGCCGCCCACCTCTGCTCCGACAGCCTCCCAGAGTCCCAGCAGCAAAACGGCAACCACGCACCCAACTTCTCCAGCCACAGCTCATGCCGCCGTCGACAGCGGCGCCGACATGACAAGGCGCTGCATGCTCGCTAGGCCAGGTTTCCCCTCATCCCCAGCCCCGGGGTCGTCGCCCCCGCGCTGCCATCTGAGACCCGGTAGTACCGCCCCTGCTGCAGCGGGAAAGAGAACAGAGAGTCCTGGGGACAGGTACCGTGCAGAGGGCTTGAGAAGGGGCCGGGTCGCGGGGGCAAGGGTATGAGGGAGGACTGCGGACGGCCGCTCTTCTAGTTCCCGCCATCCTCCGCGAGCTCAGGCCTCCGCGTTCCAGGGCCTGGCAAACCCCCGCCCCGCCTCCGTGCGGGGGCTTCTGGGAGTTCGAGTTTCCTCTTCTATAGTTGGGACGCTGTCCTCGGTCTAGTGACCACAGCCTAGATGGCTACGGAGATCCCGCCTTAGGTAGAACGTGATTTTTGTCTTTTACGATAGCTGGTACCCGGGGCCCTAACTAGTTAATGCATATTTAGGTGGTTTCTATACTTGGCCACCTCTACCGATCCTAGTTTTTTAATAGTATAAACTTTTTTATATTGTGGGTGAAATTATGTAAGATGTGATGAGGAAAACCCTTCCACGAATTACTTTATAGTTAAGTGTACACGATAATTCATACTTAAAAGAACATGCAGATTTGGAGTGTGATATGTTTTCTCCAGTAATTTTACTTCTCTCCAAGAGGCCAGTTATGTAAAGATTTTGTGAGAGCTATGTAATGAGATGGGGAGATTCCTCAAATGACATCCTCTGACAATAAAACGTGTTTAAATTCTCTACACACTTGGTACTGTCTTTTTTATTTTAAGTGTAAAAATTTGTAACGTAAGTTTAACAATAAATTTGTCTTCCAATATTGTGGTACAGGTCCACAATCCCTTATTTCTGAAAGTCAGAAAGATATGAAAACTCAAAGTTTTCAGTAAGTTTGGCACTACATCTTATTTGGCAGCCAAACCTGACTAGAACTAATGGAAAGTTGTATATGGTCTTTATTCCATTAAGTGTAAGTATTCATAAGTTTGCTGGAGAAATATTAACGTGTCAGAGTGCAGTGTAAGACCCCACTGGAGGGCTTTCATACTGAATCCAAGTTACCCTCTTTCTAAAACCCAGTACATTCAGAATTCTAAAATACATTTGGCTCCAAAAGTTTCAAATAAGGGTTTGTGAGCTGTTATAATTTTTTAACTAGTTATAAATAATAAACATTTTTGTGCATATGAACTTAGGGAACCGTTCCTTTTTGAACGTTACATTCATAGTTATTTTACAAATTTCCTGCATGTTTTACCCAAACCATTTTTCTCTCTGGTGCATTAATCAATTAGAAGCCAGGAATCTAATATTTTTAGGGAAGAGATACAGTGTTACTTTTAGAAATTAATGTAAAAACATTTAGTATTATCTTGTTTTGAATTAACCTCTTTTTAATCCTGTCTCGTCTCTCTTTCCTCAACCAATATCTGAGGGCATCATCCTTCTCCACTTTACAGAACCTCCAGCATTTCTTTCTTTACTCTCATAGAGTTAGTTTACCTGATATTTATTTTTCGAAATCAAATGCATAAATTCTTCCTTCCATCACTCATGTTCATAACCACTTAGCTTTTCTACCAATATCTCAAACATTATAGACTCTTGGTAAACCATTAAAAATGAGCCTTCCTCTTTTAATGTAACCAGTAAAGTGTACAAGATATAAAATAAGCTTAACCTACAAGGGACTTGGATTATTCAAGTTTTCTCTGAGCATTCCAAACTCATAGTGGATAAATGTTTAGATAAAGTGAGACTACCACTTATTCTCTTTCAGTAAAATGAATACTTTTTAGCAAAACTTGCCAGAAAGTTAATTTTTTGCTCTAAACATAATGACATCCGTCTATGCAGCTGACAACTAAATACATGAACAAATCAATACAAATTCTGGTGATATGGTTCTGTTTCACTTCATGTCCACTGTACATTGCAGAAATCCTTAAAAAGAATTGTTTTTGTTCTTCCTGTTCTGTTTGTTTTGTATTTTTCCCAGACAGTGCATTATTTTTCTAATTTAAGAATTTTTAGATTAAAAATTAAGATATTTAAACTATTAGTGTATAAAGAAGGTAGTATATAAAGATGGTACTGTATAAAAGTATAAAGTTAATGCTTGATCCTTTCTGTCTTTTGCCTGCCACACTTCCATCTACCTCCCAAGACTGGCCAAATCACTTATATTGACATTCTACCATCTATTCTTGTTAATGAGCCTTAAGATTTTACTCAGTTTTTACAATCTCCATTATTCATTCAGCAAACATCTATTAAGCATTATTTTGTACCAGTCAGTGGATATATAAAGGAAGAAGATCAGATGCCTTCAAGATCTTGTATTCTGCTGTGTAACAGCAAGCTTTTCAGTCGCAGGAAGCACTCTACCAATTCTCTGGATCCACGCTTCAATCTTACACTTTAGTACTGTAGGCTGTATAAACCTCAGTTGTATTTTATAAATTTACTCCTACAGGAAGTAGCGGATTGTATTTTCAATTTTTTATCAGCAAAGCATGATTGCCATTGTCAGAATTTGATTAAACTATTCAGTGAAATCCAGCCTATATACTATAAATCTACTAGTGTTCTCCATTTAACCTGAATTATTGAGGTTTTAATATTTGCTTATGTGATACCATATTAGTTATGCTTTTATTTTCAGGAAGCAGTCAATTATAGATTTCTTCAAACCAGCTTCAAAACAAGGTATGTATTCCATTAATGCATTTTGGGAGGGAGGGAGATGGATTTAATTTTTAGATCTAAACTCATTAAACATAATGTTTAAAATTGAAATATGAAAATGCAATGTCTTTTTACAAATATAAGTTCTAAACATCGTCAAGAAACTTTTGCTCTTACACTTTATTACATTTAAAATTCCTGTGGTAATTTTCATAATGTATACTATTTTGATTCTCTAATGCAGTAACTTATTTTATAAATAGAGCCATAGGGAGCTTATGAAAGTACAACTATTAACCATGTCTTAATCACCTCTGCCAATAAAATATGTATCATATCTAAATAAATCGAAAATTTTTATGGTGGATTAGTATTTTAAATATTAATTTAAATGTACAACATAATTTGTATATTTTTAATAATATGCAATTTATATATGTTTTAATAGGCTATTTAGACAGACATATGTTGGATTCTCCACAAAAATCAAACATCAAATATGGAGGAAGTGGTTTGTCCATCACTGGGACAGAGCAGTTCGAAAGGAAACTATCCTCACCAAAAAAATCTAAACCCAAAAGAGTGTCGTCAGAAAAGAGCCCTATTTTAGAGGCTTTCATGAAAGGTGTTAAAGAGCACCCTAAAGATCGTGGTGTACATGAATCATGTCAGCCTTGTGTGTCACTAACCACAAAATGTCCAAAGACAGTTACAAAAGTCTGTCTTCCTCCTTCATTTCACTTGTCAAAAGAGATGAAGACACTAAAGAAAAAACATAGATCTCCAGAGAGAAGAAAGTCACAGTTCATTCATGAAAATAGGGAGAAGAATGATAGAGATCAAAGCAAGACCAATGCAGATTCCAGAAAGCAGGCCACAGTGACAGAAGCTGACATCTTCAAGAATACCTCCAGAAGTCTTAGCAGCAGGAGCAGCTTATCCAGGCACCACCCAGGAGAAAGCCCACTGGGAGCTAAGTTCCAGTTGTCACTAGCTTCTTACTGTAGAGAAAGGGAACTAAAAAAGTTGAGAAAGGAACAAATGGAGCAGAGAATCAACTCAGAAAATTCTTTCTCAGAAGCAAGCAACCTTTCCTTGAAATCCTCAAGTATAGGAAGAAGTTGTCAACCGAGGCAGGAACAAAGTAAACAAAATGATGTCGCACCTGGAAAGAGTAATCTTTCAAACCTGGTAAGCACAATAATTACTGATTAGCTTGGCTACTGCTTTATATTTAGATGCTAAATATAAAAGTATTTAATAATTGTTAAGTTCATATTGGTATCTTTTGGTAAAGAAATGCTGATACACAGTTTGCGTAGAAGCTAGTTTTATTAGATTTTCTCCAGTTGTCTATCAGACTCAGTAAAGCAGTGTTTCTTTTCCTTAATTTTTTCAGACCAGGAACAAAGACCTTTCTTAATCAGTAAAGCATTCTTTTTTTAAGTCAAATATAGTCATTGTTAAAGTAGGCTATGCTGAAGGGAGATACTTGAAGAATGGAAAATCAAAAATAGCAGGAAATGGTTTAGAACAGAGGTTCTCAAAATGTGGTCCCTGGACTAGCAATATCAGCATCACCTGGGAACTTGTTAGAAAAATAAATCTTGGGCTCCACCCCAGACCTACTGAGCTAGAAACTAGAGGTAGAGTCCAGCCATCTGTGATTAACAAGCCTTCCAAGTGTCTAATGCACTTTAAAGTTTGAGAATCACTAGTTTAGATTACATATAAATCTTGAGTATGGGTCTTAGAAAATTATCCAAATACATCTTAACATCATCAAATTTCTCTTGAAAATGGACCAAACTTAGATTAGCATAAAAGCTGTTCCTCTCTCCTAGATAGTCATGTTAAGTATATCTGTTTCAAAGAACCTCTCTACATACAGAACAAATACAGGAAGATCAGATAACAAAAAATTACTATGCTGAGAAGATGCTATGAGATTTTAAAACTAGATAAACCAAAATAAACCAAACTATGGCATTCTAGGAGTGAATGGAGATTGTTGCATTGTATGTTGCTGGAAAATATATTTGGAAACTCTAAGGTCTGCAGGGATTTGGTGCCTTAAGTGAGATTTGCTAATAATCAATAGAGGTTAGTAACATTTGGTCTATTATAAGGTTTCAGTATTTGGCGTTGCATCAATACTTAAAAGTATTGAAGAGTGAGTTGTAGCCGTTTGATTGGCAAGTATTAGGCTTAGTATTTATCAAAATAATAGTACACTATAATATTACTCTTGAATTATCTCTAAATTTGCATTAGGAAAACTGGCATTTTTATATTTTTATGATACAAATGCCCTTTGTTTCTATGATGAAACTTAAGAATTTAAGATATTTTATTACAGAAGTTTGAATTTACCTCCAAATATAGGTGCTTGCTTCATTCAGTCTAAAAATCTGTGTTTAAATGTTACGAAGAAAAATTCACATTCTTTGCTTCCTTCGACTCCTAATTAATTTTTCTTATTTTGCTAATAGGAAAATGGACATCTCTCAAGAAAAAGATCATCTTCTGACTCATGGGAACCTGCTTCAGGTAGAATCAAATTAAATTTATGAATTTTTAAATTTGCATCTTAATGGCACTGTTTTTTAAAGCAAATTTGTTTAAATATGCAGATTCCTTCTAAAAGTGAATTGAGTATCTCAGATTAGTTTAGAGTTTGGTAAAATTATATTCGAAAAGGAATAGTCTTTGAATTTAGTATATATAACCTGTAGTTTGTCTTGACTTTCCTCTGCCTTCTTCAAGACTACCTAATAATGTGTTTTTCACATGATAATCATTGTTCTACTTTTGAGTCCTTGGCTATAATTAAGAAGCATAATCTTGTATCCTTAGAATTATAGACTGAGATCTTTCTATTAAAAGATGCTTTCTGTATGGTTGAAACTGTTATCATGATCCAAAACAATGTTTCCTATCTTTCAAATTCAAAGATTCCTTTTCTAATATCAAATTTCAAGGACACTTACATGATATTAGTTTGTACTTTTAGTATCTACTGGTTGAGAAAATAAGTTACTGTTAATTCAGTAATTCTTAAAGTATCTTTATCTTTTTTTAACTAGAAAATAGAACAATATAAAATTCAAACACAACTGAAATTTATAACACAGAAAATGAAAGGCCCCCAGAAATAACAACTATTTATAGTTCGGTGTATCAGAGTTTTTTTTCCCTGCTATAACTGCAAACTTTGAAAAATGAACTTTACAAATTTATACACTCAGTAAGATACATTGGACGTAATGATAATAGCATCATTTATTGAGTACTTACTGTGCCCCATTCTGTGTCTTTTTAATTCATTTGAGCCTCACATCCATATAAGGTGGTTACTTTTATTAGAGACCAAAAAAACAGAGGCACAGAGAAACAGTTCTGACATCATTCTTCAGGTTTCATGTAAAACTCTTATTTTTTTATATTTTCTAGAGGTGCACTGCATTTTGACCACGTGATCTAAAGTGTTAAAATCAGTCTTTAGCCAAGGCTAAAATCTTACTTTACCATCATAGAAGGAGCTTCCAGGATACAAGAATAAATTTGAAGTTTTATGTGTTCTTAAAATTTTATTTAACTTTTATAATATTGTTTATTTTGGTGATCCAATTTTAGTGAATTTTGATATTATAGTACAAGAACAGTAATTTTTCAGCCATGCGATTGCTCCCACCCTCAGTGTATTGCACATTTGTAATAATAAATGATCACTTTGCACTGAGATGAATGGAAGAACAAAATACTTTTAGAGTTATACTCTGGCAGTATAAAGGGCTGCTGGTGGTAGTGTTGCCACCAAACTATTCAACTTTTTTTTCTTCTGATAATGAAATGAGTAAGGTAGAAATTATCTTTAGTTCATGGATTTGCAGATTTCATCAATGGTGCCTGAAGTACTTAGATTTATGTAATCTCACATACTGAAGTTTTTGAACACTGCTTGAAAAAGATGTTTTCTACATATTTTCAGAGGCAAACTTAAGATGGTTGTCTTCACTTATTTTTATTTCAAATATTTTGCATATTTATCATAATTGTATTTTACTCTTAATAAATATATATTCATACTTGACTGTCAATAGAATATAAAGCACATAAGGGGCTTTCTCTTTCACTAGATAGCGTGAAGAATGCTTATCTTTATCCGATAGTGAATAGATATTAATAATTAAATGTTATGTCTTGTTCATCTTAATGCTATTACAATTATAAGTTGTGATGGTGCTATACATAGTCACATTCATTAATCTCACACAAGTTCAAGGATTTCAAAAATGTTGGTGGCATAGGCATTTGTCCCCATTTGGCTGAATTTTGAGGTCCAATTTAACCCATCTCTAGTTTATTCCGTAATTTGTAAACAGGCAGTCCCCTATTAATGAGGATTTGGATTTTTCCTTTTTTTAATTTTACAAAATCAATCTCTGTCTTATCTGAGTATTTTATATACAATATATATTTGAAATGTTGTAAAACATTGAGGCTGCAGATTGTACAAGGGGTGCAAAAAGAATCATGAAACTTGCAGTTAATCCACTGCCCAGGAGACCTTGCAAAAAGGGAGCCTGCCTGCAGTACCAATTCACTCTCCTCTAATTCTAAATGTTAAAAAGCTCTTAATAAGATGATTTTTCCTAAATTCTGCCCACAGATAGTTTTTGTCTCTTGGGTAAGTCTTCAATTCCTGAACAAAGCAGGAATTTTTCCTTATTACTAGCTGTATATAAATAATCTGACTTCTCTAGGAAAATAGAATAAAACTCAAACTGACAAGCTCAGTAGCTCTCTTTTTTATAACTCTCAAACTTAAGATAATCAGTGTAAGTCTGCCCCAAGTCTTCTCTTTTTCCTAGTTCTTTGATTTCTCATTTAGCACTGTAAGGGACCCCTGTCCGTTTTTATAAGACATTTAACCCCCAGAAAACTGAGTGGGCATGAATGATTTCTTCAGTTAATAAAAGATATCTGTAGAAGAATGGAGATGGGGCGTTTGTTTATTTGTTGATTTTTCATTTTATAAATTGAATTTTCCAGTTTATGTATTGACCAAGATATTCAAATAATTGCTTAACTCTTGAGGTTTTTGTTTTGTTTTGGTTTGGTTTATTTTTGTTTTTACTCTCTTGAAGATTTGGGAACATGGAGGATCTGTCCATGTGAAGAAGGAAACTTGATTTAGGGAAATTTGATTTGGGAGAATACTGATTATATAAATAGTGAATTTTTAATGAATGATGAATTTTAAGAATGAATTAATGAAACCACATTTTTAAACACAATAAGAAAATTTTAAAAACTGGTTATTAAAGTACTTCTGATTGGAGCTCCTAACACACCGATTGTATTAGTTTCCTAGGGCTGCCATGACAAAGTACCAAAACTTAGGTGGCTTTAAACACCAGAAATTGATTACCTCACTGTTTTGGAAGCTAGAAATCCAAACTTAAGGTTATCAGCAGGGCCATGCTCTCTAACGGAGAAGCCTTCCGTGCCTCTTCCAGCTTCTGCTCTTTGCCTACAATCCTTGGCATTCCTTGACTTGTAGATGTATCCTTCCAGCCATATAGCACATCATCTTCCCTCTGCATGTGTCTCCCTGTCCAAATTTCCCTTTTGATAAGGACACCAGTCATATTGGATTAAAATCCACCCTAATGACCTCATTTTAATTTGATTACCCCTTCTAAAAGACCCCATTTCTAATTAAGGTCACATTCCAAGGTTCTGGGAGTTAGGATTTTAACATATCATTTTGGGAGCCACAATTTAACCCATAACACAGCTGAAGACTAGAGAGATACATGGGAAGGATAAACAAATAGCAGCGAGAAAGATTGGATGAATTGTTTTTTTAATTGAGAAATTAAAATTTGACTTCAGCTAGTTACCATATTTGTGTTTTAAGGTACTATAAATTTAAATATAGAAGTGTTAAATTTCTAGAACCAGGTAGTCCTTGGTCTAAGAAATAGTATATGCACTTTGAGAGAAAATGCTTTTGGAATCCTTTCCTTGATACAAATATGCAGTTTTTTATGTGTGGAAGAGTGACACTTTTAGTTATATTTAGATAGTAAACTTTTAATCGTTTTGGAATGAAGATGAGCATTTGTCATTGTCTTGGCCTGACCAGTATTTATCAGTTAATGAATAAATGATACTATTAACTCTTTTTCCTCATTCCATATGTGGTGAATAAACTCCACCTGAACTTTTAGAATTTAAACATTTTGTCATGGTGTTCTAGACACTCATTGAATAAACTTTACTAAGAGAAGAAAGTATACTTTTCACTAATCTAGCAAAAATTAAATTTTAGCAGGCTCTAAGCAGAATAAATTCCCTGACAAAAGAAAAAGGAACTCTGTGGACTCAGATCTGAAAAGCACAAGAGAATCTATAATGCCAAAAGCAAGAGAGTCCTTTCTTGAGAAGCGTCCTGATGGACCACATCAGAGAGAGAAATTTATTAAACATATTGCATTGAAGACACCTGGTGGTGTATTGCGCTTGGAAGATATATCCAAGGAACCGAATGAAGAAGCCGATTGCTCCTCTGCAGGCTTGGCACCTTCAAATTCTGGCCACCATTCTTCCAGGAATAGTGACCAAATCCGTGTGGCAAGTACCAAAGAGACTAAGATGCAGAAACCCCACTTATCTTTACCTCAGGAAAAGTCTGCAGCTAAAAAAGCTAGCAACCTTCAGAAAAATAAAACTGCTAGCTCTGTGGCATCAAAGGAGACAAAACTTCTACCTTTACTTTCCCATGTTCCAAATGCTGGTTCCTCTCGGGTACCATTAAATACTAAAAATTGCACTCTTCCAGTTCTTAAAAAAAATAAAGAGCGTTCCTCATCTAAAGAATGTTCTGGGCATTCTACAGAGTCCTCCAAACACAAGGAACACAAAGCAAAGACTAATAAGGCTGATTCTAATGTATCTTCAGGGAAAATTTCTGGGGGATCTTTGCGTTCAGAATATGGCACTCCTACAAAGTCTCCCCCAGCTGCTTTGGAAGTTGTGCCATGTATCCCAAGCCCTACAGCACCTTCAGCTAAAGCCCCTTCAGATAAAGAGAGTTCAGGAAATTCCAATGCAGGTAGCAATGCACTGAAAAGAAAACTAAGGGGTGATTTTGATAGTGATGAAGAAAGTTTAGGTTACAACCTAGACAGTGATGAGGAAGAGGAAACATTAAAATCACTGGAAGAAATAATGGCTCAGAACTTCAATCAGACTCCTGCATCTACAGGAAAGTCTTCTGCTCCTTCCAAGGGGCTTAGATCTCAGTCATCAGACTATACAGTAAGTAATTCTATAGCATTTATCTTTACTTAAAGAAAGATGGATTGATTAGTGAAGAAAATTAGAACTTATTTTAAATTTCAGTATTTGTTATGGTTCATAATTGGTCTAAAACTGGTGTAGTATTTGATTAGTTAATGGGTTTTCAATACCTTTAGTTTTATTACTGTAAATCAGTGGTCTCCAAACTTTTCTGATCACACACACTTAGTAAAAATTTTTTTGAGCATGCACCCCAATATATATGTATACTTATAGATTAATACATGTGCATGCACCCCAATATATGTATATGTATACTTATAGATTAATACATGTATCATTATGTACTTTATAAAGCATATGCAAAAACAGATTTTAACGGAAGAAGAAAGTATTTTCCTATGGAAGTTAATGTAGAAGTTACTATAGACTAAGTTCTACTGGAGTTTCTATAGACGTTCCGTATAAATAGAAGTTCTATTATTTTCTTCCTGCACCCCAATGGATCACCTTGCACACCCCCTGCTTTGGAGACCACTGCTGTAAATGAAGGTAGAGTGTAGAAATGTTGTTAATTGTGGTGTGCAATTTTATTTTTAAGTGCTTCATTCTATCTTGGGAATAAGCTGAATTCTAATGTCTGTGAAATTTGGTGGGGAAGGTGTTAATGTTCCATGGTAACACCTAAAAATTAGTAGTTTGATTCCACTAAAATAGAATTTAAAAATAAAGACAGGGTAGCCATGGAGCCCTTGGGTGTTTGGAGTCAGTTCCTAGGGCTAACAGTAGTGCCTTTCCTAATAGATGGTGAAATCAAGTTGCCTGCAGTACAAAATACTAGATTTAAAGCATGATGGTGAAAATTCTTTTTTAAGAAAGGTATCCTCCTGCCCAGGTTATTGAAATAGAAAATATTCTATAGTACTCCAAATAACTTAAAACATCCCAGTTTTTCACTAAGATATGTTATAAAGTATTCCTAAATTTTCTTCTTGTTTTAGGAACGTGTTCATAGTGGAACGTACACAAATACTCTAGAACGTCTAGTGAAGGAAATGGAAGACACACAAAGGTTAGCATCATGACTACCTTGCTAAATTTAACATACTGCTTATTTGTGTGGGTGGCTTTTAATTTACCTTAAAAAATCATGAACTGACTACAAGGAAGGGCTCACCTGTACTCTCTGCTCTTGCAGCCTCCTCTACTCATTACCACTTTTAGCATTCTCCAGGCTTTTAATCAAGTTTAATTGTGCAAGGGGGTACAGTTCACTGGCATTAAGTACATTTACATTGTTGTGCAACCATCACCACCATACATCTCCAGAACTTCTTTCTTTTATCTTCTGTAACTGAAATTCTATGCCCATTAAACAATAACTCCTCATTGTCCCCTCCTCTCCCATCCCCTGGCACAACTACTGTTGTACTTTATGTCTCTATGAAATTGACCATTCTAAGTACCTCAGATAAATGGGATTGGAAGCATGTGGCCTTTTATGACTGGCTTATTTCACTTAGCATATCTTTGGGGTTCATACATTTTGTAGCATGTGTCAGAATTTCCTTTTTAAGGCTGAATAATATTCCATTGTACCACATTTTGTTCATCTATTGATGGACACTTGGGTTGCTTCTGTTTTTTTACTATTGTAAATATTGCTGCTGTGAACATGGGTGTACAAATATTTCTCAAGTACCCACTTTGAATTCTTTTGGGTATATGCCCAGAAGTGGAATTGCCGGATCATATAATAATTCTATGCATAATTGTTTGCAGAACTGCCATATTGTTTTCCATGGTGGCTGCTCCATTTTACATTTCCACCAGCAGTGCACAAGGCTTCCAGTTTCTCCACATCTTTACCAAGCCTTGGTATTGGCTGGGTTTTTTGTTGTTGTTTTTTTTTTCCCTGCCCTTATAGTAGCCATCCTAATGAGTATGAAGTGGTACCTCATTATGGTTTTGATTTGCATTTCCCTAGTGACTAATGATGTTGAACATCTTTTCATGCCCTTATTGTATAGCTTCTTTGGAGAAATATCTGTTCAGATCCTTTGCTCAATTTTTAATTGGGTTGCTTTTCTTGTTATTGTTCGCATAGGTAAATTTTTTTTTTTTAATGTTTTTTATGCCTTTCTAGTCCAAGTTTGAAACCAGCATAACCAGACATGTTATTTCTACATCAAGCTACTCTTTTGAGGAAGATATTTAGAATTATGACTGATAGCCTCCTACATGCACTTACATAGAAATCAAAAAGTTTGAGGATCATAATGTCCCTAATTAAATTTATATGATTGGTTGCAACTACTTTACTAATGAGAGGGGGAAAATATATTTCTTATGAGCTCAAGGAATATCCTTGAAAGTAGCCCAGAGAACTTCACTAAAAGCTTAGCTGGCTTGAAGTTGGTATGTATGTGTCTCAAATTTGATAACTAAGCAGCTCACTATAGGAATTGCAGATACTTAGTAGGTCAGAAGTGTTCCCTTTCTGAATGTAATTAAAGAAATTGTTCCTATTATAAAATTAATTAAATGTTTCATAAATTCATGTGATTTGTGATGTCAGATCTGAAGTTGCTTATTTACAATTGAACTTGCACAGATCAAAGGCAGAGATGCTACTTTAATCTGATGATTGATTCTTTCCTGTAGTGATAGAGCAGTACATTTATTTACTGGTCATTTACTGTTATATTATACTCATCTACTGTGGAGCTGAAGCTGAGAATAAGGACCTCAGTTAAAATAACTTAATCTTGGTAAGCAATATAAGCAAAGACTTTAAAGCTAGACTCTGGCTTTGAATCCCAGCTCCTCACCTTGTGAGCTTGAGCACATTAGCTTTTTAATGTCTGTTTCCTCATACATAAAATGGGTAATCATAAACTACCACACTTTTAGTAGAGTGGCTGTCGCATAGTAAATGCTCAGTAAGAGTTAGGTGTTGTGATGATAATGATGACAATGATAATGACTGCTACTAGAAAGCCTAGTTAACATATCAGGTTGTTATCTACTAGAAGTCAAATGAGCATTAAAGATTAGAGGGACTAATCAAATTAGTCATGTTGAGCTTTTGCCATTTTTCCTTACCTTTCTCTAAGTGATTTCGGCATTATTTTTGAAGTCCTACCTATAAGGAAATGTTCAAGTTTTTTTTAATGCAATAGAACACTATTCTAATACCATACCAGTAGATGGATAAAAGCCTAAGACCTAAATTAGATTTTCTGTGTTTAGTGGAAATAGTATATACTGTATCATCATCATATATGTGGGAAACAAGATTTGACCTATAGTGTAAACAAAGTCTGTCTTATAACAAGGTATTTGAATAAGAGTTTTCCTTGGTGCTGTTTTTAGACATAAAGATTTTTTTAATTTTGTGCAGTGTTGGTAGTATATTTTTTAAGGCAAACTATTTATTATAACATTCTTTCAATTCTCAGGCTAGATGAACTGCAGAAGCAACTACAGGAAGATATAAGGCAGGGCCGAGGCATTAAATCCCCAATAAGAGTTGGAGATCAAGACAGTACAGATGATGAGGATGGCCTCTTAGAAGAGCACAGGTACAGCATTTTTCACTATGTTTACCATATTAAGTTTATACATTTTTTATCTTTGTTTTTGTAAAATAGATGAGCCATTGGTGGTTATTTACTTAGTAGATAATCTATGATGGATTTGAAAGGCAAATGTTAAGGCCAAGTTACATCATTTGTCTTTTCTCCTGGTTATTGTTTCTTTTCACACACATATTTAGTGGTTTTGGACTAACAACAAGCAAAAAGTGTAAGGTGCAAAACACATGTTCTCTTGCTTTGCACCCAGCTTTTAAATACAAAATTATGTGCAGTATAACTGTTTGATATTTAGTACCTTTTTTCTTTTTTCTTTTTTTTTTTTAATTTCAGGGAATTTCTAAAGAAATTTTCAATTACAATTGATGCTATTCCTGATCATCATCCAGGTGAAGAAATATTTAATTTCCTCAATTCTGGAAAAATTTTCAATCAGTATACCTTGGATTTAAGAGACTCTGGTTTTATTGGACAAAGTGCTGTAGAAAAGCTTATTCTTAAGTAAGTAGAAAAATAGAAATTTTACTTTTATGTAAAAATTACTCTAAGATTCTGACTGATGTAATCTAAACATTAATTTCTATTATGACCTATCCAGTTTCTTAATCCTCTTACTTATTACTATTGCCCTTTGTGTTTTGTGTTTTTTGTTTTTTTAGTTTAATTATAGGGAGCAATGTAAGATAGTCGTTTGGCACATCACATCTTTATTAATTAGGATTAAGATCAGTGTATAATAACAGTGACTGTCAAAATAACGGGCTTAAATAAGAGGTATATTTCTTATGTGAAAGAATTCAGAGGTAGAAAGTCCAGGGCTGGTGTTTCAATACATAATCTTTCTTTGCCACCATCCTTAGCACTTGCTTGCTTCAGGTGCTATTGGAGCTCCAGCCTTTACATTCAAATTCCCAGAAATCCCACACAACATTTCTACTTATGGTTAGTTGGATAGAACTTAGCATGACCATACCAGCTGCAAGGAAGGCTGGGAAGTGATTTTTATTTTTGGCAGCCAGTGTGCTCAACTAAAAATCAGGGTTCAGTTATCAAGAGGAAAGACAAAGATAAATGTTGGGATAGGCATCTAGCAGTCTCTACCACAGTGCTTTTCTTCAAATTGCCACAAAGCTAATTTCTCTTGATATGGTACGTGATATCTCAGATCCAGAGAGATCTCATTAATTAATTCTGGTGCTGAGTTTTATGAAGTATAAACCCAAGCTGGCAAAAGCAGATAGTGTCCTGAGACTTGATAGTCTCCTTCTCAACACTGCCAGCTAACGATTTGTCCACCAGATAAATCTAGTAACAAGCCAACAGATTGGATCAACTTTAGGCCATCAATTCAATTTCTTTTATGAGTAACCCATTCATATTGGGGTAGAATCCACCTCCATGGACTTGAGGATGATTTGCTTGCTCATTTCCCTGATTATGTCAGATGTGGTGGTAGAAGTTTCTTGCCATGAAAGTAACAGTCATATTGATTTTACTATATTTTTTCAGATCAGGAAAAACAGATCAGATTTTTTTGACAACACAAGGCTTCCTTACCTCTGCTTATCACTATGTCCAGTGCCCTGTACCTGTGTTAAAGTGGCTCTTTCGGGTAAGAGAAATGTTTGGGGGTATAGTTGCCTCCTATTGTATTTCTCTGTTAAAAACAAGCTTTTAAATATAATTTTATTTGCACGTTACTAGAGAAAATAATATTTAACACATCAAACACATGATTTCAGTGGATTAGAATGAAGCAAAAAAGTCAATGTAAAGAGATTATAAAGAAAATACTAACGCAGGTGGTATGCAGGGTAATGTTAGTTGTCAATTATGTTAGTAATGTTGGTTGTACTTAAGACATTTCATCACATTGGTAAATCACTATTATAGTTAGTTTCAGAAGAGGTCTTCGAACACTTACATACCTGAGGGATTTTTTACCCATTTTTATGGAGGTGCCTATGTACATTTTTAAGATTTGACTTGTATACTGCTAATATTTCCCCATTCATATATATATTTTCTTGGTATGCAAATCCAAGTGGTTTTCTTATCCATTCATATTTAACTCTTAAGTCCACTTAAATAATTATCTTAATTGTTGTATTATCTACATGGGAACTGTATAAATATCAATGGTAGCAGAGAACTAACATATATGAAGTGAAAAGTGAACAAACATGAGTTTTTATTCTGGACTTTAAAACAGAATTTCAGAGAATCTCGTATTTGGCAAGAACTAGATATTCCAGTGCAGCCTTTTTTTATATAGCTAGCATTTTTGAGTGCAAAGTATGCCAGGCCCTGGAGAGAACAGCAATAAAAAGAAAATCAGTGTTGCTGATATCATGAAACCCATATTCTGATATAGAAGAAACACAAATGTGTGTATGCACATTTACTGGTATATTGTGTCAGATGGTAGGTGTTATGAAGAAAAAGTAGGCTAAGGTAGGTAAAAATATCAGGGTAGGAAAGAAAATTTGCCTTTTTAATATATACATATAGTAGTTGATGAAGGCCTTACTGATAAGGTGATCTCTGAGTAAAGAACTGAAGAAAGTGCTGGAATGAGCCTTGCCAATGTAGGCAAAGAGAATAACAGGTGGTGCAGACTATGAGGCAGGCGCATTTGCTTCCAAGGGTTAGGAGATAACTACTTGGACCTCAGTAATTTTTTTAAACAGTTCTAATTAAATAAAAAGTTGCCTCCTTACAGTTTTCATCTAGTAGTACTTATTATCTTCCCTATAGCTTCTCATAATATACCTCATCTGTCTTAACAGTCAGTCCTTCAGTTATTTTTAGACACTCTCATGGCTGTCATCTCTCCCCACATTAAACATTTGCAGTCACTTAATTTCCCTTTACTGATCATCTTTCTGAAAGACCCTTTGCTTGTCAGTGTCACTCTCCCCATAAATGGACCTATTTTCCAGATAAGGTCTTTCTTACCAGCCATTTTCAGCAAGACTTTTACCTATCTACTCCACTCACATATTTCTATTTATTATAGTTCAAAATTTTATTTGCTTTCACACCAGGGCTTCATTATTCTCTATGTAATATATCTTTTCTTAAACTTACAAGTAAGATTTTGCATTTATCTGTGTTAATTTTCATCTTCTTGATGTGGGCCCATCATTATAGCCTTTAAAACCCTATCGATGACATACAGGCATATCTTTAAGCAGTTTTTTATGCTCCTCATATTTATTCTTTAAAAAACAAACTAATAATCATTTATTAAGCATTTTTTTGTGTGTAAGATACTTCGTCTCATTTCTCCTTTCCAATTCCAAGTCCTTTTTTTGTGATGGAGAGACTTACCAATTTATAAGTATTTTTTTACAAAATATGTCAGAATTCATTTTAATGCTATAGTCCTAATTAATATTTTGTAAATTTAATTGTTGAAATGTAAGTAAAATATTGGCACCTTTGTGACCTTATCACAAGTGTCTAAATGTAGTAATAGACCAGAAAGACAGTTTACTTTTTTTAACATTTTCAGAGAGAATTCACATTTCATCGTGAGACATTTAAGTAAAATGGGAAAATTAAAATTAAAAAGAGCTGAACTCCCAACTTCCAAGGGCTATTAAATTTAGTGTTTTCTAGATTGTTCTCTGTGTACACAGATTGCAGTATAATAATAAAAACAAAATATATGCTATTTTATAACTCGTTTATTTCAGACAACAATAAATTATTAAATATTTTTATCGCAGTCTAGATGTTATCCTTTTTAATGACCTTACACTATTCCTTTGTAATACTATACCATGATTTATTTAACTCAGTCTTGATTGATAGACATTAGGTTATTGTATACACTTCTTTACACACTTATGTAATTATCTCAAGTGCTGTGTTGCCAACCTTAGAATTCATCACCCCCACAAGATAGTTATCTAAAACTTGTCCTATGTTTAATATGCCTTTGAATGGTGCTGCCCCTTAGAAGAGAGTAACAACACAAATATAGCAAAGACATTTATTCATATAGGATGATTTTAAAATGGCACAGGCTCTATGCCTGATTGCGTTTGAGTTATTCCCTCTTATATTTTAGATTTAAATTTATTATAATTATCCATGGCTCCAAAGCAAAAGAGAGATAGAAATACAATATATCTTTCTCTAAAAACCACTTTAAAATTACTTTCAATGTGATTTTTTAAAAACATTTTTAAATTTGAGCTTTTGTTCCCAAAGAATTGTCTCGTAAAATTAATTATATGCCTCTGCATAAAAAGTCCTTTGTCAAAAAGCTGACTAGATCAAAAGATAAGGACAATAACTTTGCACAAATATTACCAAATTATTTTTTATTTATTTTTATTATTCCAAATTATTTTTCAAATTTTTCCAAATTACTTTCGCACTGGGCATTCCTCCTCTTTTCTAGTACACTTGTGAAAACTGGGTATTATCAGTAATCTCAATCTTTACCAATCTCGAAGTCAACTAATGATATCTCGTCATTTTTCTTTGTATTTTTTGATTACTGGTAATAGCGAACACCTTTTTAAGTATGTTGGTATGTTAATTTGCATATTTGTATCTTTTCAAGTATTTTAACTAGTTTATGGTTTGACTTTTGCTGGTGAAGTGATAAAGCTAGCAGCCTTTTTCCTTTATGTTTTTTGGCTTTCATGGCAGGAGTTCTTTTTTTTTTATAGTTTTAAATGTCTATTTATATTTGACATTTGTCTATAGTTATATTTGTCTAATTATAAGTGAAAGCTGTAAAAACAAGCAGCATGTTAGAATGGAAGAGGGCCTGACTTTGGAGTAAGACTTGGACTTATATTTCAACTCCTCATGTATTACGTTGGGTAGACTATTTTAATCTCTCTGAGCCTGTTTGCTCATATGTATGATGTATGACCATTTCATAAAGTTATTATAAGTATTAAATGAAAGGCATATAACACATCTTTATATGTGCCTGGCAAATAGTAAATTCTCATATTTCCTTTCTTCTCTTTATATTCTATGATTTATCTACTTATGACAGATGATGTCAGTTCACACAGACTGTATTGTGTCCATGCAGATTTTAAGTACATTGATGGAAATAACAATTAGAAATGGTGAGTATATAAATTCACTGTGACTAATGGTGTGAATTAGTGGTTGCTATGTACATGGTCTCTTTTGTATTGCTAAAAGTTAGGATATTTGGGAATATAGAATAAAAATTTATTTTTGTAATTAAAGTCTTTGATAATAAAATGAAACTCCAATCAAACATGAGTATCTGCATTTTTCTAGTTACATTGAGAAAAAAGGTATAAGATCTTGGAAGTGGCAGCCCTTACCTAGTATTTACCAAGTCGTAGCTTACTGTGCTGGGTAGAAATAGTTGCAAGTTTATTTATTCAGTCAATTAACTTTAATTGACTTTTGATGAGCAAGAGTGTTGTATTGATTATGCACTGAGAAGATTGAAAGTGTCCACTGCAAAAATGTGATAGTTGCTTTCTCACTTTTGAGATCCCTTAAAATGAAACAAGCATTGTGATTTATCTGTATCACTTGTTTTGAAGATTGGGACAAATAGGCACTGAAGATGGTAAAATCTTCCTGTGTTAACAATAGTTGGTATTTTACCACTGTTATTTCCAGTCTTTTCAAAATATGTTACTTCCTCCTGAGTTATATCCTTTGATTCATCTATTTTGTTCATAAATATTATTTCCTTCGGATATTCTTGAAAATTTCTAATTCCTATATGATCATTCTAAATAACTGTATTGTTAACATATCAGCTGTCATTTCTATAAAATCACTGTAATAATCTGTGTTTCACATGCAGACTACCACCTTGCAACTGTGGGTTTGTGGATCCAGGATTTGTGATAACATATTTTTTTCTGTTAACTAGATACCTTCAGTGATTCACCAGTTTGGCCCTGGATACCATCATTGTCTGATATAGCGGCTGTTTTTTTCAATATGGGAATTGATTTTAGATTTTTGTTTCCTCTGGAGAATCTCCAGCCAGACTTCAATGAAGACAATCTAGTGTAAGTTTTCTTTTCATAATTAATGCCCAAAACATTCCTTTAAACAATTTTTATATAAGAACAGTTAATATTCATTTGATAAGTTTAATATCCATTCTTGATTTTTTAAAGTCTCAAAGTTGAAATGGATCTTGAATTAGATACATTCTTAACATGTCTTAATCTAAAAACCATCATCATGTTTAATAGCGAAAAAATAGAAACATTTTCTTAAAATTCAAAACTGTAATTCAAAATTCAAAACTTTGACCTGTTATCTAGTTTTTGCTCTCCTCTTGTTCTAACCAAATTGATCTGCTTGCTGTTCCTCCACATTAGCTATTGTTGCGTTGGCTCTTCCTCCATACTTAGTGTCTACTCTCCAAAATATTACCTGTCTCATTTGTTGAAGCACTATAAGAGCAAAAGACTCCATCTTTAAGGGATAGATCATTGGTATATTAATAATCATCATCACAACTGCTAACACATATTGCTTACTATGTGCCAGGCATAGTTCTAAGGGCTTAATATATGGTACTTTACTTAATAGTCACTACAACTATTAGTATTTCCATTCCAATTTTACTGGTAAATCAGGCACAGAAAGGTATTAAGTAACTTGCCCAAGGTTGTACAGCTAGAAAGGGACACAGGACTACCAAGCAGATATTTAAAAAATAAAGTTCTTTTCATATGAAAGTATCTCCAAGTTATATATTAAGTGAAAAAAGAAAAGTGCACAACAGAGTATATAATATGCTATCATTTGTATTAAAGGTGGAGGAGCAAATATTCATATATATTTGTGCATACATAAAATGCCTGTGGAAGGAAAGACTAAAACTAGTAGTGATTGTGGGGAGGGGAAATGGGTGCTGAAGGTCTAGAATGGGAGGACAGTTCTTACAGTATATGGTGCCTTGGTACCACTTGGCTTTTTAACTATAGAAGATATTATTTATTCAAGAAATTAAACAGGGAAATATTATCTACCTTTTGAAGACCGAATTCATGTATCTTCTCTTCCATGAACCTTCACTGATTACCTCAACCAAAATTGAAGTGTTTAGAATTGTTTCTTTATATTTTGTTTCTTTATATTTTCTTTATATTGTTTCTTTATATTTTCTTTCGGCCACTCATGAAACCTTTAAATATTATGAGTTCTTTGTAGTAAGAGCCACCTTCCACATAGCTCTCTGACACCAAGAGCAGTGAGGATAGTGTCTTATAAAAAGTAGTTGTCCAAGGAAAAACTAATGCATAGAGATAGAAATCAGATTTGTGTTTACCTGGAGTGGGAGATAGCAGATTGGCTTGCATCTGACATGAAATGACTTTTGTGGGTAACAAAAATATTCTATTTCTTGATTTGGATGGTGGTTATACTAGTTTATTTATCAAAACTAAAAATGGGTATATTCCTTTTATTGCATGTAAATTATACCTCAGTAAAACGTTTTTGTTGCTCAGTGTTTTTAAAAATAGTTATATTGTTCCTAATTTCATGCTGCTTTATTCACTTTTCAATAGTTCTAAAACACAGATGACATTGGGGGGAAAAGGAACTGAAGATTCATCTAAGCCAATTTTTTCAACTCTTCCTGAAACTAACATTTTAAATGTGGTTAAGGTAGGAAAAAACTTTGTATGTCTTTAGTACAGAGCTAGAACCATTTAGTTTTGTGGTTAATAGTTTTAAAACAAAACAAAACTGGTGATTTAAAACAAAACTGGTGATTCCCAGTCTCTAAAATTTCTTAGCAATAATCTTTGTATTAAAGGTTGTTTTTGTTGTTTTTGTTTTAATATTGGGAGTGAAAGAGATCTTTAGATCAAAGTTATGTATTTAAAATAGCTCTAGGAATACTTTTACCAAGAAGCTTTTTGAAATTAGTATTTTTTAAACCAATTTTTTTAGAATTAAGATATATGAAGAAAAAAATACAACTCACAATATAACAGTGATCAAGAATTAATAACAATGTTAAAACAAAGCTGGATCAAATCAATGATATTGAACTGTTAAGAAAATCTTAAAAATGAAAAATGCAGAAGAAAATACTTATCCTATCACCTTATTCAGTTACTAACATGAGTATTTCTTGCTTCTTTCTAGACAGCTGATGTTTTGTTTTCTACACATTCTCTTTTGCATTTTTTGTTTAAAACTTTTTATTTTGAGCTCTTCAAGTAAAATATACCTCAAGTTGTTTTGTCTCTGCATTTATGTCAAAGTTTCTAGGCTTATGTACATCTATACATCCAGAAGGTTACCAGGATCGCGAAATAATTTTGCTGATTCTAATGTTGTTTAAAATGAGTTTGGAAAAACAGCTGAAGCAGATTCCTCTAGTGGACTTTCAAAGCCTCCTGATAAACCTGATGAAAAACATCAGAGATTGGAACATAGAGGTAACATTACTTAAAACTTTAGTGTTGGTTTTTTGTATGACATCACAATTCGACTTTCATTGCGCATGCAGAACAGTGTCTAACCTCAGTTAAGATCTTCAGCAGATGAAAAATAAACTGAAAAAGGGACTTATCTTTGCTGAGATCATATTATTTAAGTTCATGATAACTGAATCTTCTCTAAAACTGCAGCTATTCATTTCATTAATGAATGGTGTTTATTGGGGATTTACTATGGGACCCTGGAGATAGAGCTGTGAAAAAGACAAAGTCTTTGCCCTCATGGTAGTTTTATCCTGGTCAGAGGGTTAGATAATAAATAAAGTCAATGTAGATTATAATATGTCAAGTTGTATTAAGAGCTATTAATAAAATTAAAGTAGTACATGGATGTAGAGAGTAGCATGGCAGAGATGTCTGCACATTCAGATGAGGCAGTCAAGGAAGCCCTTTTTAAGGCGGCCTTTGAGCAGAGACCTAAAAAGAATGATAGAGTGAGTCACACACAAAACAAGAATTTGAGTTGAATTTCTGCAGCCACATTGACTAAATATGTATAATTTTTGTTAGATTTTTTAAAATTATATGTTTCAACCTTTCTTGTGGAAGACTCCAAAAAAGTACAAAAGTAGAAGGAGGAGTACGTTGAACCCCTAAGTACCCATCACTCCGCTTTAATATTGAAGACATAATTTTGTATCCTCTATTACCATCATCCCATACTACTTTCCCCTACTCAGGGATTGTTTGACTTTAAATACTGGAATAGTTGAGGATCATTAAAATGCAAGAAATCTCAGGTCAGGAAGATATATGCTCTCGTGCAACAATCATAATAGACCTTTGGAAACTGGTATTTGTATTTAGATCACTTTATTCTTCCAAGAAGTCCTATTTAAATACATATAGATATGATGTAGCACAAAACATGAAAGCCAAGTGAAATTCTGATAAATGTGTCTGTTCAGTCTGTTCTAGAATTTATGATATACTGAATCTTTGTACTGTATATATTTTAGCAGGTACTAGACTCCACGCTATTTTTAAAAATGAGTGATCTCTCGGTAATAATGCTTTCATCTTGGCAAGAAGGGATGTGGATGATCTGTTGGACATTCGATTCTACCAACCTATTTGAAAAATCTTATTTGTTGTTCTTTGTTTTCAGATGCCTGAACTCTGTCTGGCCATAAATGAACTCTCCAGTCATCCCCACAACCTTCTGTGGTTGGTACAGCTGGTCCCTAACTGGACATCACGTGGAAGGTATTGAAAAGTGAGAATTAAACATTGAGAAAAATGTATAATGTTTATATTAATGAAATACTTCTAGGTCCTTTATTTTCTTTCATCATTCCTTGAATGTTAGAGTCTTTTATTTCATATTCAGCTATGGGCAAAGGCATTGACAGCCTGATTCTGATACTTAACTCAGACCATTTTATAATCTTGATTCTTAATTTTAGTTTATCTGGTAATATAGACGGCACATACTATGAAAGTAAATGAATTAGCATATTTTTTTGCTTTAGTGAAAAGAAATCCCAGCAGTAAAATAGATTTTCTATCAGTAAATCAGTAGGGTCAGAGATAAAGGCTTTACTAATTTGCCTGAGCCTCAGGCAACTCTAACTTTATGTACAAATATTTTACGTGAAAATTTTACTATTCTGTTAAAGCACATTTGTTCTTATACAGCCTTCTCTTGAAACATTAGCTATGTTTTCAATTAGGATTAGAAGAACTCCTTATGGCTCATTCACTTCTCAAGCAATATTGATTAAAATATTTTCTAAATACTTTTAAATTCTAATTCCAGGCAACTGAGACAGTGCCTCAGCTTAGTGATTATTTCAAAGCTTTTGGATGAGAAACATGAAGATATCCCTAATGCGAATAATCTTCAGGTATAAATAATATTTTTGTTTTCTTTTAATAAATGGAAGAGCTAGTGAGGTGTAGGGGAAAATTGATGGATCCTGAGTCAAAAGCACAAATGAATAGTTACAAAATAGACATGGAGGTATAAAGTATAGCACAGGAAAAATAGTTAATAATTTTGTGTAAATATGTAGAGGGGAAGTGGGGTACTAGATTTAGTGGGTTGATCACTTTGTGAGTTATATAGATCTCTAATCACTGTGCTGTACAACTGAAACTAATATATTATTGTATGCCAACTATAATTAAAAAAAAATACCTCATTTAATTGAACAATGTAAATACAAGCAACTAATTGTCTATTATATTTCAATAAAGCCAGAAAAAAAAAAGTGCTGGGGTTAGATCTCAACTCTTGGGCATAATAATATTCATATACTCTTTAGAATGGTACTTAACTAATGAGATCTAATTTCTTCATCTGTGAAATGGAGATGGTATCACACCCTCTACCATCTCTGTGTGATTGTTGTGGACATTTAGATGAATTAATGTATAAAAAACTACTGGAAAAATCATAATGTGCTAAATACGACTATTTATTAAGTTAGTTTGCCTTATCAAGGTTAGCAGTTTTATCTCAAGATTAGAAATTGCAAAACTGTTGTACATTAATTTTATCTTGTACCTGTTTTAATATTAGTCTTTAAATTGTAGAGCTTAAATGCAGTTGCCCTTTGGTACTTGTTAAGTAGTGAATATATCATATATATATGAGTGCATATAAACATGTCTTGTGGAAGTTCTACTCTTAGAAGTCCTGAAAACTTTTTACAAACATTATTAGCACTAATGGGGCTACTCATAGTTGGATTTGAAAACTCAACATAGAACCTGGTCTAGATGTAGTGTTCTTGTTTGAATTGCAGTTCAGTACAAGATATTCTACTAGGGATAAAAAAAATGAACTAAAGACTCTGCCCTTGAAAACATAATCTAGTGGTTGAAACAAAATAAACCAATCATTGATATACATTGTAGTGAGAACAGTAATAGAAGTATGCACAAGGTGCTGAGGGACAGAAATTGAAAGAGAGAGCTGATTTCTGCATTAATAGAGTTGAGGTAGATTTCATTCCAGATATATAGGTACTACTCCTGAGTCACCAGGGTCATTATCAAATAGCTCTCAATCCTTTCAGTGGTATTTATTGCCATCAAGAGAGAATTCTTTTCAGAATTCAATGACTTCGACTCACAGGGAGATTCAGTTTTGCTGACTTTCAAATAATTTCACAGAGAAAGTATTGTCTTTGACCTCTAATTGTAATACCATTTGGTCTCCTTAAGCTTTTATCCTCAATTACAAGTACTAAATCTTTCATTTAAAACCCCTTCCAAGCAATTGAAGACTTCTTAGGAGAAATGGGTATCACAGACTATAAAGAAATATAAAGGGGCAAAATTAGAAAAGGCAAAATGAACAGAGGACACACTGAAAAAAAGCAGCCTAAGAGAGAACAACTGTGTTGCTTAATATTGTTCACTGTCTTCTCTCTGTTTTGATAGATATCAGTCCTACTTCGTTATCTTGTACAAATGAAGCCTTCTGATTTGTTGAAGAAAATGGTCTTGAAGAGAAAGGCTGAACAACCAAATGACACCATTGATGACAGTCTTCATTTGGAACTTGAAAAGCAGGTATCAGGCTAGATCATCTCAAAAGGGTATATGAGCATAACTGATACCAGCTTACAAACTATAGAATGATATAGGACTGACTCTTAGGTTGTTTCTATGTCTTGGCCACCGTGAATAATGCTGGATTTAGAGACCAGATACACAATTATAAAGTGAATGATATTTTTTATTGCTGTCCTATAATCTTCAGTAAACTCGAGAATTGAGAATTGAGGTAAAAGGATGGTTGTTGGTAGTTTAATACTGGAAGTGTTTTTTGTAGCCCTTTACTTATACAGTCATGAGGTTAAAGGAATGCACTTGAGTTAGAAATTAGAAAGCCTAGGTTAAATGCATAGCTTTTCCCTATTACTAGCCTGGTTAACTAGCAAATCTTTTATCCTTCCCGAGCAGCTTTCCTAATGTGTAAACTAGGATGACATCTATGCTAACTAATTCACAGGTGTTCGTTTTATTCATTTCTCTAATAGGCATATTACCTGACCTACATTCTTCTTCATTTAGTTGGTGAAGTTAGTTGTTCTCATTCTTTTTCTTCTGGACAACGGGTATGTAGTTTTTAGTGGCTTTTGTTTTTAATAAATGTCACTGATGGAATGAATAAACTTTTTAATTTTATTAAACTTACTGGGGTGACATCGGTTAATAAGATTGTATGGATTTCAAGTGTAAAATTCTGTAATACATCATCTGTATATTGTATTGCGTGTTCACCACCCAGAGTCAAGTCTCCTTATTTCACCATATATTTGACTCCCTTTACCTTCATGTACATCCTTCTCCCTACCTCTTCTCCTCTGGTAACCACCATACTATTGTCTGTGTCTGTGAGTTGTTTGTTTTGTTTGTTCATTTGTTGCTTTCTGTTTTATATCCCACATATGAGTTAAATCATATGGTCCTTGTCTTTTCCCTCTGCCTTATTTTGCTTAGTATGATACACTCAGGATCCAACCATGTTGTAGCAAATGGCCATATTTCATCTATTTTTATGGCCGAGTAGTATTCCATTATATATATGCACCACATCTTCTTTATCAGCGACTCTTTTTAAGAGTCATTCATTGAAAGACTCTTAGGTTGTTTCTATGTCTTGGCCACCGTGAATAGTGCTGCAGTAAACATAGGGGTACATATGTTTTTACAAATAAACGTTTTCAAATTTTGGGGATAGATACCGTTGTTAGGTCATATGGTAGCTCTATTAAGTTTTCGAGGAACCTCCATACTGTTTTCTATAGTGACTGTACCAGTTTATGAACAGTCTTTGTCTAGGAGAAAACTTAATAAAAATTAACTTTAGATTTTCTATACAGTATTTCCCCTTTGTCCACAGGACATATGTTGCAAGACCCACAGTGGACGCCTGAAATTGCAAATAGTACTGAACCTTGTATATACTATGTTTTTTCCAGTACATACATACCTTTTTACTTAAAGGAAGCACTTTACAACTTCTCTTTGAAACACCCAAATTGCCAGCATCATTGCTGTTATGCTTTAGGTCCATTATTAAGTAAATAAGGGTTATTTAACACAAACACTGTGATACCACAACAATCTCTCTGATAACTGAGATGGCTACTAAGTCACTAATAGGTGGATAGCATATACAGTGTGGATTCGCTGGACAAAGGAATGATTCCCCAGGAGGGACAGAGCAGGATGGCATGAGATTTCATCATGTTACTCAGAATGGCGCAAAATTTTAAACTTATGAATTATTTATTTCTAGAAATTTCCATTTAATATTTTCAGACCATGGTTGACCACAGATAACTGAAACTACAGAAAAGCGAAACCACGGATAAGGGGGGACTACTATAGAAATCTCAGTATACACTGGAAAGAGGGAAGTAATCATAACCTTGCAACCACATCACTGACAAGAATTGTCCGCAAATGTTAGTTCTGTTTATTGGAGCGGAACTGAACTATCATAACTTGGCAACAGCGTCGTATATTAATAAGATATTAAAGTCACAAATACAAAATGGGCCGTCTCTTAGCTGGTTTCTTTCCATCTCTTTTTCCATTCTACTTTTTTTCCTTTAGAAATAATATTTGCCTTAAAAATTAAGTTAATGGTAAGTCAGGCTACTTCAGATATGTATTTCTAAATTATCTCCCAATGTTAAGGTTCTCATTTTCAGTCATTTTGTTCTTCCCATACTCCATATCCGTTTAGTTCTTGTTTAATTCCTCATGTTTCACACCTTAGGTAATCCAACCCCTGTTTTAAAACTTAGGATCTCCTTAGGCATAATGAAGAGGACATGACCGGTTCGTGTGTTTTTATGAACACTATTGGACATAGAACTATTTGCTCTCTTGATTGGAACCTAATGTAATCATTTATCTGTAATGTTCTTCTATAGTCTTTATATTTAAAAAGTTTTTTGCAAAAAATCAATGAGTAGTGTTTTAAAATTCAATTATTATAAAATCACCTAAGGTAGAAAGTGAAAGACTCCTATAATCCAGTGCCCTCCTGTAAATTTTTCCGTAATTTATGCGTATACTAACATAATTTTAACAAAAATGGAGTCAGACTATTCATATTATTTGCAACGTGTCTTTTTTTCACTTTAAGGTATTAGCATTTCTGTCTAAAATCATAGTTGATAAACATTACATTTTTGTGATTACACACAGTGTTAACATGAATATGCTTATTCATATATCTTTACCAATCTATGCAAGCATTTCTATAAGGTAAATTCCTAGAAGTAGAATTGCTATATGAAAGTTTATAAATTTTTCAAACTTTAATTATTTAAAAATATTTGTCACATTTCTCTCCCTAAAAATGTCCATTTACATTCTCACCTTACAGTCTCAATTTTGGTTTATGTATAAGAGTGGCTGTTTTGGACTATACACTTCTAAAACTTAAAAGATGATTTTTCAAGGAACTACTATTAAAGCTTGTTTTGTTCACAAAGAAAAAATACATTATTTGTTACTTGAATATTTCATGAGAGAATGTGGTAAAAGAAACAAATTTAAATTTCTGGGCATTACATCACAATCTGAGCCCTAGAGTTAATTTTCTTTAATGTACTTCCATACATGGCAAAAAAAAACCTTTTACTTTTGTGTGTATTTTTTACATTAGCAATAAACCATAAGTCTTATTATTGTGGCAGTTACTGCTTTCACTGATAGACTGCTGTTATGTTAGATAGTTAACATCAGAAATTGCTAACTGGAGAATGGTAGATTTTTAAATGATTGTTAGTACTAGTAATTTGTAATACTTTAGAGTCGTTTTCATCCTTTGTATTTGTTTTGCACAGAAACACTTCGTGCACCTCTGTGGGGCTTTGGAAAAGCATGTTAAGTGTGACATTAGAGAAGATGCAAGACTGTTTTATAGAACTAAGGTAAGTATGCATTTTCTTTATATATTGTTGATTCTTTTGTTTAACCTTGGTAACATTAATATTTGAGGAAGAGAAGAATATAAGCATCTCTTTAAAAAAACAAAGATTAGAAATATGAGTTTCTTTAAAAACAAATCAGCTTCTACTAAGTGCTTCTAGCTAGACTGAAATTGAAAGAAAAAAATTTCAAAGCAAATACATGTTTTAATTTTACTATACTTTCTATTCTAAAACTCCTGACACCTAAGGAAGAAAATTCTTTCCCTACTAATGAAACTTATGTACAAATTAAGACCTTTATGCTTAAGTTAGCTTCAAGGATTAAAACATTGTTTAAATAGATATTTAAGTTTTAAAATAGTGATTATAAAATCTTGTGATAGTTGAAAACTTGTTTTGTTCATAAAGAAATAGGCTAGGTGTTATTTGAATATTCCATTAGAGAGTTTGTTAAAGGAAGGTCTCCTCAAATCTCTTGAGTTTTGCATCACCCAGTCTGAGCTCTAGGGTGGAAGTGATTTCAGCAGTAAGCTTGCTAAGTTTTTTTTCTTAAAGGTTTAGTATATTCAAAGACAGTAGAAAATCTGAGTATATGAGTATAGTTAGGAAAGCAACTTTAGTATTAATAAAATGACTTGGCAATTTTTCCTGAAACACTAAGTTAAACAACACTTTTTTAAAAGTTTTTTCTAAGGATTTTTTATTCCAAATCATATTTTAGCTTTTGTAATGTAAAGCTGATTCTTTTTGCCCTTGCGTTTGGATAGTCATTGAATGTGAAGTTTCAACTTTATAACTTTATCTTACATTAATTAGCTATAAAGGTCAAGTCATTTCAACAATGCCTATTTGGACTTAGTATCTGAATATTAGTAGATTTAAGTTAAATACAAGAATGAGCAACTAATGAAGTTGTATCAGATTGCAGATTTTCAGATACATGTAGCAGCTAGCTCTTTGCCTCAGAGGGGAAACCATAGTTTCAGAAGCACATTCTTTTGAACACTAACTAGAGTTACTGGTCCATAGAACTTGGTGGTAGTGGCTACTGCTGACAGACATGCTAAAAGGGGACCACCCAAGGTTTTTGTTTCCTAAAGCCAAGGTTAGGACATAGATTGGTGCCAGGGCTGCTCTTACTTAGAGTGGAGAGTGACATAGAGGTCTCTGGAAATTGCTTCGGGGGATGGTCCTGCAGAAATAGATGAAATAGATGAGTCGCATTCCCCTTCACAAGCCCCTAGTAAAAAATAAAAAGGTGGTGATTGTTTTGAAGAAACCAAATCTGCTGAACTCTAAATGGAGAAAAAAGCAGACCTTGCAATTTACTGCATAAACTTAAAGTAGCTATAAAATTCCTGACTTGCTTAAGACATTTTTCTCAAGCAGTTGCATTTGAGAGCTAATTGAGAATCTCTAGAGTGGTAGGAAAATTTGTTTCATACAAAGACTTGTTAAACCTCTAAATGTAAGAAGATACCAAGTATTTAAAGAAGATTCATACTACTTTGGAAAAACCTAGAGAGGTGTAACAGGGAATTTCAGATGTTCTAGAACAAATGGCAACCTTCTTTGTGGCCTTGAGTCTTTCAAATAGAAGCTGGGACGGCAGGGAACAACCTAAGCTGTGGGCCCTAAAGCAAAGCCTGCCTTTTAGCTTCTCTGTCAGGGTGATCAAAAGCCAGCAAGTTGAAAATGTAGGTGTCTTGGAAGGCAGGAAGTATTTTTTGGGTGATCTTTAGTAACTAATGGGAAAATTGAGTCCTAAGCACTCAGTATTTCAGACCATGGTGATGAAGAAAAAATCTTACTAATCACTAATTTTAAAGCCCCTCCAGAAGATGAGTTCAAGTTTATTTTCTTTTTTCTTGACAAAAATCAAATTGAGTTGTTGGGTATGGACCTGTCACAGTTGTCAAATCTTTTGTATCAAGCATTAAATTGATTTTAAAGGTGAGGATGTTTTGATCTGATCCTTTTTCCCTTTTATGATATTTTTAAGGTAAAAGACTTGGTTGCCAGGATACATGGAAAATGGCAAGAAATAATCCAGAACTGTCGGCCGACTCAGGTGTCATTTTATTAAACATTTTTATTTATTCTTAATAATTTTGCTAAACGGTATTTCTTCATACTGTGAAAAAAATATAACAGAGGACTTGCTTCTAGGTATCTTAAGATAAACTGAAAACTCCAATACAATAGTTTATATATTTTTTTTAGTTTTTGTTTGCTTTATATTCATTAATTTATTTTAAGAAGTGGCTGAGCCCATTTTTAAATGCTAAATTGCATCAAATAGAGGTTATCTCATGAGGAGCATTTTTCTTAACAGCTTAGTCAAGATAAAATTCACATATCATACATTTCACCCACTTAAAGTGTACAGTGGTTTTAACCTTTTTGTCACTCCAAAAAAAAAATCCCGTTAGTATTAGTAGTCACTCTCCATTACCCAAGCTCCTGCATTCCCATCCCCAGTCCCCCAAGTTTTCAGCAACTAAAGACTTTTTGTCGTATAAATTTGCCTGTTCTTTACGTTTTCATGTAGACGAAGTCATATACTATATGGTCTCTTATGACTGGCTTTCTTTCACATAACAATGTTAAATGAATCCATATTGTAGCGCGTGTGTCTTTTCTATTGGGAAATAATATTCCATTATATGGATAGGTCACATTTTATTTTCCACTTATTAGATGGACATTTGAGTTGTTTCTGTGTCCTGGCTATTAAAAATAATGCTTCCATGAACATTTGTGTACAGGTTTTTGTATGAACGTATGTTTTCAAATGAAAACATGTTGGGCATATGCCTAGGAGTAGAATTGCTGGGTCATATGGTAACTATGTCAGATGTTTTGAGGAACTGCCAGACTGCTGAAGTGGCTGCACTGTTTTATATTCCCACCAGAATGTATGAGGTTTCTAATTTCTCTACATTCTTGCCAACACTTGTTATCTGTCTTTTTAACTAAAGCTATAGTAAGGAGTTGGAAGTGGAATCTCACTGTGGTTTCAGTTTGCATTTCCCTAGTAACTAATGATGTTGTATTAATTTATATTGCATTTTCCTAATGACTAATAAGCATTTTTCTTGTGCTTACCAGCCATTCATATAGTTTCTTTAGAGAAATGTTTATTCAGATCCTTTGCCCATTTTTTAATTGGGTTTTTGTGTTTTTATTATTGTATTGTAAGAATTCTCTGTATGTTTTAAATACAAGTCCCTTATTAAGTATATAATTTGCAAATATTTTCTCCCATTCTGTGTGTTGTCTTTTTATTGTCTTGATGGCATCATATGTAGAACAAGTTTTTAATTGTGATTAAGTCCAGTTTTATCTTTTTTTTTCTTTTATCACATAGGCTTTTGGTGTCATATCCAAGGAAACTTTGCTTAAGAGGGGCATTGTTTAAATACCTGCTATTAAGTCTGCTATCCTGCTTGTTTACAAATGAACTGAGAAGTCTTTGAGAAATCTTAAGCTACTGTTATTTTGTTGTTCGTAACCTCAGTAGACTTCCTTTTAGGCTGGCCATCTTTACTGATGTGGCATTAAAACAAAATTAATTTAAAACTAAAACTTAATCAGCTTATCATTTTACTTAATTTTCTTAAATATAACCCTCTACTTGTGTGTGTTTGGTGAGGAGAAATTGTCTTGTACTTATTTTATAGTTTTAATTGCGAGACCACAAAATGGAAACTCGAATCTGTTACCATAAAATTTCAGAGAAATATACAATATAAAGATTTTATTACTTTAGTTGTCAAAGCCTATTTTCTTAGAAAAATAATTAGAAGTTTTATAAAAGTTAATTCATAATCTGCTTTTCCTTTATCCTCTTTTTCCCTCCTTCCTTTTTCTAGGGGCAGCTTCATGACTTCTGGGTACCAGATTCTTAACAGGAATTGCAGCAGCAAAAATATGAACCAAGAGAAATTTAATAAGAGCCTTTTCTAGAGGAATTGAAAGGAATACTACAAAACCCAGTGGAATGCTAAGAAAATGTGCAGCACATGTATCACTTGAGTATCTAGTATGAAGCTGGTAATGAAGAAATTGCCATTTCTGAAGCAGATATGAAACATAATCTGCTTAATTAAGGCAATTGGCCTTTTAGAAGAACAAAATCCTATAATGGGGGGAGGAGTAGAAGCAGCTGATAGTTGCATGGCTAACCTGCCCCTATTAACTCCTCTGTTAAATTTTAAGCCAGTTGGTTTTTTTGGTTTATGCGTGTGTGTGGTTTTCAGGGGGTTTTCATTTTGGGGTTTTGTTTTGTTTCTGTTTTTGTATTTGTGTGTGGCACTTGGATAATCACAGGAAATATGTAAGAAAGGGTTTGTACCAACTTGAGTTGGACATGGAAACTAAGACCAAGTTCCAGTTGGGTTTAATTTTCCCTTTTGGTTATTTTAAGATTTGAAGGGAAAGCTTACAACTGAGTTCAGTAACAAAAAGGGAAAATTTCTTCTGTAACTCCTATAAACCACAGAGAAGTTTCAATCTCTACATTTTCTTTCACAGTTCAAGGTTATAAATCTGTTAGGTTTTTAAAATACATTTAAACGGTTGAGAAACAAGTTTGGTATATTGTCAGACCCCCTTAAGGAGAAGAGGTTAAGCTATGATATAGTGGCTCTGTTTATGCCAAAATATTAATATGCAGTTTGTTTTTTTAAATACTGGTTAAATATTAGAATCTTGGCTAAATCTTGGAATTCTGGCCCCTTGATAGCCATATTACAAAAGCCTGTATTGTAAAAGCTTAAAGATCTGGACAAGTAAGTTTCCAGTAACCTTGGCAGAGACCTGGATGGTGTTTGTTCTTTAGGACACTGCACGCATGTGTATGTGTGTGTGCTTATATTTTAAAGTTGTTGCACTTGAAAACCACAGCTGCTCTAAATTCTTAAACACTGGAAAGCCACCCTTTGGTTTAAGTGGTGGAAGGTTAGTAGAAGTGCACATGCTGGTCTTAGCCCAAGGGCCCTTTGAAGACTTTGATAGTAATAGACTCTTACTAACTGAAAATTTCTTTTGTTGACTGAATGTCTCTTTTAGGAGGGTGTGTCTCTTAAGAGAATACCAACTTTTTTCCTTTCTTTTAATATTGACTTGGATGACATTGCTGTCCTGAGCACTCTAAGGTCTCCAGTTGTGGGGAGAAAGATAATGGAGGAAAACGGAATTGGACTTGATGTTTGTAGTTTGAGAGGGGAGAAAATAAATTTTGAAAAATAGCTTGCTACCTCTAAATTGAGGCTTAGGAGTAAAAACCATTTAATCCTAAATTTATCATTTAAAATCTCATCAGTAACTTTTGAGCCCATGTCAAGCATTGAGCAGTTAGAGATTTTATAGGAAAAACTAAGTAAATCCAGTTCCTAAGAACCCTGGCTGAATGAGGCTGTAAGAGTCAGACCAACAAAAGTTTTATTCTGTGTTGAGTTTACTGGTAAGAGTATTATTATCTTGATACTACCTCTCAAGGGTGTTGTTAGAAAATGCCACTTATGGTTAATGAGATAGATACAAAGAGTTATATTTGACAGAAGCTTGAAACTCTAGCATCTATCTGCCCAACAATGGGGGCTTTCACGCTCTGTAATTTAATGCTTTGTAGATACATTATTTGTGCGTAATTTTATAAGTGTTCATATTTTTCTCATTTTGCATTGTGTAAAGTGTACAAAATCTCAAAAGTATAAAATACTGCTTATATTGCTTGTAATTACAGTGTGTAAATATTTTCTAATCGTGTACATTGATGGGGGGACAAGTGGGTTATTCAGGTTTTTTTTTAAGTGACCTTTTTGTATTGCGGTTTCAACAGATAACTGCCCATCAAATTTAAAACCACTTTGATAACATTTTTATTTAACAGTTCCAGTAAGGAAAGTCTCTATTTTTAATTATCTTTCTCCATTAGAGAAAAATACTTCATCTGTCCCTTTAAAATAAATGGCCAAACATCCATTTGGGCCCTTGTATTTATGACACTGGTAGATGTCTTTAGTCTCCAGGTCATATTCCAGTCAGTATTTGCATTTGGATTCTCATAAAAATTTTGTGATTCTCTTTTGGTACAAGTATTCCATGGTTTTTCTCCCAAATCAAGTATTATCCTCCCTGTTGAGTCCCCATGCTTTGTCTCCCTCCTGCTGTTGTTGCCCACCCAGTGAATGGGATGGTAGTAGGGGAGAAATCTTCATTGCACAGAGAATGTCAGGCCACTTTTTGGACTTGACATACAAAGCTTGCACTGAGTGGTGGTGTGTTTGGCAATGTTACTGTGCCAAAAATCACCTTGTCTTATTTTCTGGATATGTATGTCAAACTTATTACCCTTATTGCAAGCTGAAAATTAAGGTACTCGTGTTTATGCTTTTGTGTGTAACTGTTTGCCTTTTCTAAACTGCTTTTCTTGTTATCCAAAAATATAATTCTATTAGTTATACCATGTTAAGTGAAGAGGCTCTCCATGCACAAAATGCATCTATGTAGCAGTAAAGTAACAGCATTTGTACATTTTCTGTCTATCTCCTGATGGCAGTAGTGCCTTTGTCACCTTTTGGAAGGTTGGCATTTTGTTTTCGTTTTCAGGTACAAGTAATAGCTTGCTTTTGACTTCACAAAAATCTCCCCAGATGTAAAAGATAGGAAATGGAGTGTTGTCATCCAGGCTCAGTTGGAGCATTTGCATTTTTATGTCTGTTGAAATAAGTGTAGTTGGTGGGGACTGGCCAGTAATAATGTATGGAGTCTTTAAACCAAGAATAATTTTTAAATTTAAAAAAAGTAAAAATTTAAGAGGTGACCCATTAACAAATGACTGAGTTGGAGAATTAGGGAAGGACTGTCCTGATTTGTCTCTAAGGAGGCAAGGGTAGGGTACAGGTGGCTAGGCATATAGAGCATGATCTGTGGTTGTTATTTCTTATGCATTAACAATGTTGGTGCACCTCATTATCTGTGCATTTGTTTTCTCTGGGCAGTCTTGTCAGCCGGATAATCCACCAGCTCTTAGGCAGTTTACAAATAAATGCAGATTTCCTTTTTTTTCCCTTTTTTTTTTTTTAAGATTTTATACTACATCTTGTTTTAAAGTCCTATGAATGTATGTGTGTTATTAAAATGGCTTTTTCTCAGTTTGAACATGTGTTTGGTAATATTTGTTTGGGAGTGGGGATGGTAAAGTATCTGGAATGTCTTGTTTCTTCCCCTGCACCATCCCCTGGTTTTTAAATGGATTTCTTCCTTTCTTCCTTTTGCTTTGGATTCTCCAGTCAGTTTTTTAGCTTGATGTCTCCTGTTTCTGGAATACATAAAGCTGTAGTGATACATAGTTCACTTTTATACAACCCAGTTAATAATTTGCTATATACTTTGCAGTCAGGAATTCAGTTATCTCATTCTTACATTACCTCATTCACTTTGTTCATTCAGCAACTATTGAGTACTTACTATTGCTAGGCATTCTTTGTAGGATTCAGTGGTGAACAACACAAGCAGCTGTCATGAATCTTACCTTCTGGTATTCAGGTGAAAATACTTTCTGTTATTGGGCAAAGGACTGGAAAAGAATATCCTTGGCCTGGCCCCCTTGTTCTAGAGCCCAGGGCAAAGAAAAGAGAAGCCAGACAATGCAGAAGCAAGGCTCAGGATCACCAACCTGCCAAGCAGATACAGCTTTAGATATGCCAGCTGGGGGAGACATAGGTTGACACCTTCTCACAGAAGCAATTCTTAGCTCATAGAAGGGCCTAGGCGTGGTTACCAGAACCCTCAAGTTCCAGAACCATGCCAGTATACTAGTTAGGAGAAGACCGTCTATGAGCATTTTTCTCTGACGAGTGGGGGAGTGACAGCCCAGGCAAAAGCAGAGACATTGCCTAATAACTTAGTGGGAGGCAGGCAGCATAGCCTTGTACAAGTTAAGGGCCTTGACTTTACTCTTAGTCCTGACCTCAGATCTCAGATTCACCACATCAGCCATTAGATTTGGGCAAGTTACTGAGCCTTAGTTTTCTTCGTGTTAAAAGGAATAATGTGTCTACTTGAGTTTGTGAGGACTAAATGAGCTAATGCATGAAAAATGCTTAGCAAGTGCCTGGCATATAGAACTCCAAATGCTAGCTGTTATTTAGCTCTAATTTGAGGCTCTTCTCAGATGACAATTAAAATTGATCTTAAGGCACTTGGAGTTCACTGATATCTGAGCAAACTGTCTCCTAAAATTGTAGTGTATGTGTGCTTTATTCCAACAGCACCAGAGGCTTCTCTGTCCAGCTCTTGTCTGCTGATAAAATAAGTTGGTGGCTTTTTTAAAAAAAAAAAAAAAAGCATGCTAAAGCTGAGAAAGGGGTAGTGGGTGGTGATTTTCCAACATTTGTGGACATATCCTAACACACCCTTTTCCTTGCTAACCATTCCCCAGGCTGCAGTCAAGAGAGGGCAAACCAGAAGGCCCAGCTTTGGGTCTGACACCAAGACGACTGGCTGGGAGGAAAACTTAACAGGCAAAACAGGCTTCTGAGGCACAGTGGAACAGTGAGACTACAGCATTGTTGCACTGGTGACAGTCCCTACTGAAGAAGCACTTCAGCTGTTAATGTGGCCAAAATAAAGATGATGCCACCTAAAGGGAGAGTGCTGGGCAAACCAGAGGTGGAGATGGCAAAGCAGGAACAGAAATGCCTCAGTGAACAGGAAGCAGGACAACTTGACTAGACCAGAGTTCTTTTGCCTCAGGGAACCTCTGCTCAAGTTTCAGGAGTTCATGCCTACCCCCTTCACCTAGGATCCCTACTACAGTAGGTAACTGCTCTGTGCAAAGCCTGGAGCCAAACGCTGGTGTGTAGATGGCTGAGGACAACCAGCATTGCCCTCAGCCACTTTGCTACAACATTTGGGGAAAATAGCCTGGCAAAAACAAAACCTCCATTTGTGTTCTGTTTGTGAAGTACACTAGAAGGTTTTCAAATGGGATCCTCTCATAGCAACCCTGTGAAGCAGCCGAGGTAGTGATTTTAAGGATGAGTAGCAACCTCAAAGAAGGATCTGCCTGTGTCCCAGGACACAAATTCATGGCTAAGGATTAATTTCTTAGTTTGATTTCAAGTCCCTTCCACTGTCAGTATATTTTATTCATATTTTATCAGCTTGATTTACAAAAAAATACCAAAGGGCCTTCCTTAGAAAGTTCCATTAATTGCCATCACATCTGATCATTTTTTTAGGTTCAGAGATTGAAGTGGGAGAACAGTAGAGAGAAATGTGGTCAGAATCTACATATCAGAGGTACTGAAGTAACTGCCCATTACAGTTTAGCAAGTGCCATACTGGAACTCAGCATTGTGAGTTACATATTTTATTCATTTGAAAATGTATGACCTCTGAGTCTGCCATCAAAGTACCTTAGAAGAGAAAGGCTTGCCTCGTAGAGTGTAGGTGAGTAGGATGCTGAACCTACCACCAAATCACTTTGGCCTACTTGCCACCTCCAGTGGTATCCAAAGTCAGCACTGTGAGTTCTGTGAGAACATGAAGAACTCTCTGTCCCTTTGCCCACTGGTCCCCCCTGCAATTTAACTTCTCTCCTATCTGATACTTTAGGTCTAATAGTCTTCCTGCCCATCCTCCATTGTCACCCCCAACCCACTTTGCCACAAGGACTGCACATTAAATTTTTTTAGCCATGCCTTTCTCAGTCTTCCCAGATTAGACTTCCTTACCAATTCATCAGCTTTCAGGATTTTTCTTGTGTGGTCTTGTCCAAACTACTTATTAACGTTTCTATTTCTCACTAGAATCTGTTCCATCTCATCAAATCAAATTCATCCTTCTCATGCCCTTTCTCTCTGCCTACTCTCCCAACGCAAACCTGTATGTTTTCGCCTTTGCTCTGCTAACACCCCTTTGGGCTTACCCTGCTTGCCTCTTCTCAGGCTTTTCTAGTCCTGATTGTCCTCTCTGTAAACACAAGAATAATTTCAAGGCAAATTATTTAACCTCTTAGAGCCTGTTTTCCCATCTATAAAATGAGGCTGTTAGTGCCTCAGAATGAGGTTACAATTTTAAAAAATGAAGCTGAGCATTCTGCAAATGTGTATGTACACTTCAAGCATTTCTCCCCAGCTACCTCCCCTCCACATACACATCCTATTTGCAGAATGCTGGGGGAGGTAGAAGTGCGATGTGGGCCCTGCTGTCTAGCAGTCTGCTGTCACACACAGCAACCCAAACTACGAGATTGTATATGATGAAGTGCCAAACTGAGCTTTGAGGAATTCAGAAAAGAAGGATGATCTGTCTTTCCCAAGGCATCTTCAGTTAAATAATGATAGAGCCACTTGAATCTTGTTCAAACTCTCTCAGGCCAGTGCTCATTTGCTTGTTCCCCTACTCTCTATCCCTCCAGAGCACAGACTCCTAGGCACATGGAAGAGTCACTTACCTATGTTCCTGTGGCCCTCATCATTTTGGTCCTGCTCTTGGGCCCATAGCAATACTGTCATGGATATGAGAGATTAGGCCAGGTCATGGGTAGAGCTGGGGTTTGGGTCAAACCCTAGAGGGGTCTTTAATAGGGGATGGGAAGGAGGCATAGCCTGAGTTGAGGTGAAACTATAGGTCCAAAGATTGCATGGGAAGACCAGCCTAGTTGGGAGGTTGATTCTGGTGGTGCTTCCTAGATAGCTGATAATATGATTGAGCCCAGGAAGGGCAGGATATTTTGTTGACTAGGAGGAGTGCACTGAAGGATCTGGAGTAACATTGATGTCCAAGATGAGCTGGAAGGAAGGCAAATGTCTGAGTGACCCAGTCTCTGAAGAGGGTTACATCTAAGTTTTGATTGAGTGGACCAGGTGCAAATGGTTGTGGGTATTTATCCAGAAAAACATTTTGTGTGCACTTCTGGTCAAACTGTAATGTCATCCCTCTAAACCTGACTCCCTTCACCCACCCACACCTCAGGCTGCAGGACCATATGAAGGAGGCCCTTGACCTCCGAATGAAGACCCTGTTCTGTGTTCAAAGCTGCCCCAACGCTTGGTCTCCACACACTGTTTCCCACTACCCCCGCATCCTAGTCAGCGGAAGAGGGGTAGCCGGAGGGCAAGAAGTGAGGACGGGCCCTTGGAGAATTTTTAAGCTCCCAGAGGACAAGCTTGCACGACCCTAGCAGTAGGAAAGTCAGAGGCATCAGGGCTAGAGGGGAGAGAAGATGGGCTATAAGCCGCAGAGGGAACTCGGGGAGGTGAGGCCAACACCAAGACACGATCCCGGGGCCGTGGCCGTTGGGGACAGGGCACGCCAGTTGCCGGATGGTTATGTGTGATCCTTGGCTTTAAATGTCTCTATTGTATAGAGTGGGGGGCGCGAAAGAAGAACTGTGCCCTTCCGGCCACCCCACCCTGTCGCGCCTGCCTCCTGGTCCCGCCTTCCGAGCCCCCGCCCCACCTCCGGCCCCGCCTCCACCCCGCCCCACCTCCGGCCGCGGCCCCTTCGCGCAGCTGGTTCTTTGGGGCTGCTGAGCTGCGCGTCGCTGTCTCTATGGCCAGGGATCCGAGCGCAAAGGTGAGAGGCAGGGAGTGCGGGCGGCGGTGGCACCCGCGCCAGGGGGCAGGGACCAGGCCAGGCCTTTCACATGTCCATTCTACCCTCCAAGCTGGACCAGGCCTTTCTCATTGCTAAGTCCCCCAGTCCCGCATAAAGGCTCTAGAGGGGCGCAGGCCAGGCCTCGGGCCGCACTGGGCGCAGCCCCGCCACCGCGGAGTCGGGGACCTGAGCGGAACGGGGCCCGCGTGATGAACACTGTACCCCGGGATCTGGGTCATGTCTTCTGGTGTCTGGCGGAATCGAAGGAGAGCTTGTCCTCAAGCTGCAGCAGTAGAGACTTGAGGTTAGACCTGAGGAAAGGATTGAACTGGAAAGATGGTGGAGAAAGGAGGTAGCGGGGGAGGGGCTCTCCGGAGAGACCACCATTCTATTAGGCAGAAGGAGATACCGCCTGCACTAAGCAGGTGGACATCTGGGATGAAGGTCGAGAGCCTGCTGATCCTACATTGATCTTGTTTGGGGGGAGGGGTCCTCCCCTCTTCAGTTCCCTCTGCCCTGGGATCTGCTTAGGGGGAAGGTGATCAGAGTTCAGGGGGCCGGCCCTGGGGAGGAACCCAAACTGTGGAACTGTGGGTGGAGTGTGAGGTGTGGACTGGAGACCTTGAAGCCTTGTTGCCACTGGTGTGTGGGGGGGTGGGGAGCCTCCCCCTTGCGTTGCCTCCCTCTCTCCCAACAGGTTAAATAGGGGCTGAGACCTCGAGCCCAACTCTATCTAGAACTGCTATATACTTGAGTGTAGAGGAGTGCTAAGTTAGGCGCTCCATTCATCTTTCCTTCGTTAAAACTAGGGGCCTCCTCCCCTTTGTTAGGTACCTCTCCTTCCCTTGCAGAGCAGACTTGGCCTATGCACCTATCCCATTTGAGATCTGAAGTCAGAAGCCTCCCCCCATCTCACACACACACAGAGACATACACTTGGTATCTGGCCTTAGAAGTGGGACATTTAAGAAGGGAGGCAGTGTTCTGCTCTGCATCTCACCTTCAGTGGACACTGGCAGTCTCCGAGCTTGCAGTGAGAGCTAGCCCCCTGTATGTACATGTGCTTGTCTCTACGTAGATGTAATTGTGTGTTTGAGGACTGTGTGAACACATGTACTGGACCCTTCTGTGAACATGATGATAGCTGACCCACTGTATCAATGAGTTTGTGTCCACGTCCTTCCACATACGTGTGTATGTATAGGACCCTCCTGTGAATAGGTGTACAATCCTTCATATGCACATGTGTAGGTTTTTAACCCTCCTTGTTAACCTCTGAGGCCATGTGACCTGATGAATGAATGGACTTGTGAATACAACCTTACAGGTGAATATATATGAACACATGTTGCGGGCCCTTTATGTGGACATGTGTGCACAAACCTCACTGTGAATGTGCATGTGCATGACTTTCCTGTGAATACATGTGTTCACAGCCCTCTTGTGAATATATGTGTGTACGAGTATGCATGCTTATCACCCTCCGGTGGACACATGTGACTCTTGTGTAAACCTGTGTAAGTGTGCCATGTACCACACTCTGAGTGGTTCCTCTGACCTGGGGTGTGTTCCCCCTGCCCAATCCTAAGGATTGATCTCTCATAGCTATCTGGCTTCTCAACCCTTCTGCACTAAGCAAATAGGAGGCCCAAAAGGTAAACAGGTGTGCCTCCACAGTGAGGGGTGGAGTATGGGCAGTTTGCCTGGGGCCTCCTACTGCCCCAGCCTTTAAACCAGTAGCTGATGCCCTTTCTGTGGTCTAGGGACCCTTTTCTCTCTACTCATACTCCATTCTCCCACTCTGGGCTCTGCCCACTACAGTGGTGACCTTTACCTCTTAAATAAATGCTCCAAATTCCTGTTCTCCCTCTGGCCAACTCCTAGTCCCTCCCCTCTCTTCAAGGCCACATAGTTAATATTTGACCTAGAAGGGAGGGGAGAGGCCAGTGACACCCCTGGCCCAGTCTGTGGGCATCTAAATGAGATTGGGTGGGTCAGGCTTCCTCCACACCTAGCCCAGCTCAGGAAACCTTCAGGGGCCACCCCAGATATCAGGCCTGTTATAGAGCTCAGTGTAACCCCGATCTCTGTGCCATGTACCACATCCTGAGTTGGCTTGAGGGAGGGCCAGGTGTGGGAATAGTCTCCAATATATGCCAGGAGAGGTGGCCAAGAGCTCAGGGATCCCATCATTCACCTTTTCCACATTGTTCATGTCTCAATTAACTGGGTTTGCACATTATAGCCTCCTGCACAAACATTACACCCATGCAGCCAGTAAATCTAGACCCCTCCCCGCTGCATTGCCTGTGAATGCCTGTTTGCAGGTAAGGGCACGTGTAGATAGATGCCTAGCCAAAGGATGCAGTACAGACTCGAATGGGCAGGGCGGAGATGTCCACCCTCTCAGAGAGGAATGCCAAGAAGTGTCTAATCAAAGAGAAATTCCAGAGGGAGCTCTCAGGCCAGGGAAAAGAAAAAACAAAGGGAAAACTGGATAAAATAAACAAAGGCCCATTAAACATCTCTGCTTAGGCCTTCCTGCATAAGGCACCCCTGCAGGCAGCAAGGCCAGCTGCTGCCCATTTTGGGTCTGAAGGCAGTCTCCCTGAGAACCTGAGCTTCACCAAGATAGAGGCGTAGCTAAGCTTCTGACTTGGTCAAAGGAGAGCTATTCCCTTGGGTTTGGGTTAGGGGAAGTCTAGGACCTGTAAAGAGGGCAAATTCCACCACGCAACTTCCTGCATCAGAATGACTGTGAGTCGATCCTAACATGGGAGTTCTGTGAATGCTGGGCCTTCTTCCTTCAGTACCCCCTGAAGTCTAGGGGTAATGTCATCTACCTTCCACCCACACATAGATCAAAGGGCTTTTTTTTCTGTTTTTTCTTCAGAAACTGGACCTCAGAGAACCAGGACTAGCCCTGTTGTCGGAGCAGGGTGACTCCATCAGTGACTTACAACCCCTCTATGACCCCACAACTCCCTCTCACCATGGAGTTTGTATTTGATGCAGACAGACAGCGTGTGATCCATCCATTCCTCTGACCTCTTACCGAGGATTCCATGGCCACACAATCCTGTGATTCCATGTCTCCCCAATTCCAGGACCCTCCTTGGCCCCATGACGCCTGACTTTCCAAGTGACCCCCCAGGACCTTGACCCCTGTGACTATTCTTCCCATCATCTCCTTGACTGGCCCTGGCTCTCCTTGAGAGTCTTGTTGGTCTGGGCCTCCCCAGGAAGATGTGGGGGAGGCTCTGGCCCCTCCTAATGAGCTTCCTCACAGCAACTGCGGTCCCTGGACCATCACTGCGGAGACCATCTAGAGAACTAGATGCCACCCCACGGATGACCATCCCCTATGAAGGTTAGATGTCCTCCCCAACCTCAAAAGGCAGCAGAAGCCGGGGCAGGGGGTTGGGAGGCAGCCCCAGAGCTGGGCTCACAGCTCCCACTCTCCCCAGAGCTCTCTGGGACCCGGCACTTCAAGGGCCCAGCCCAGAACTACTCAACACTGCTGCTGGAGGAGGCCTCAGCAAGGCTGCTGGTGGGAGCCCGAGGTGCTCTATTCTCTCTCAGTGCCCACGACATAGGAGATGGGGCTCACAAAGAGGTCAGCCCCTGGCACTTGGACCACTCGGAGGGTCTCCAGCTTCATCCAGCTCCCTGGGACCTCAACTTTCTAGAAATGCTGCCAGCCTTCCAGAGCCCCCTGGTCAGACAATGCTGCCCTTCCCAACCCAGGTCTCCCTTACTCTCAAAGCTCCTCCTGAAACCTATCCCCAACCCAATTTCCCCACTCCCCTGGGGTCCCATCACCTGGTCACACAGATAATGAGGAAAGGCAAGGGTATTGGGGTCAGTGCATCAGCCTTTCTACCATTTCCCCCTCTCCAGATCCACTGGGAGGCCTCCCCAGAGATGCAAAGCAAATGTCATCAAAAAGGGAAAAACAATCAGGTATGTGGTGTGCCCTGTCCCCAGCTCCTTTCCTCTTCCTCAACTGGAGATGTCAGGGTTGGTGGGAACACAAATGGAGAGTTAATTATCAGCGAGTCAGTTGCAGCAACCATAATAAACAAGCCCCAGTGCAGCACTTCTAATCCAAACATCTGGTGGCCTAATAAATAGATCTGCGATGGCATCTTAATCTCCTCTGGGCTCCCCAATAATAATCATGATAACAATAAGTAATCTCTAGTAAGTGTTGACTTAGCTATTATCACCTAATTCTAAAATAACCGTATGAAATGGTATTATCCTCCATTGTAGAGATGAGAAAAAATGAAGCTTTGGTCAAGGAATAGTTCAGGAATTCAGTATCCCATGGAGGGGTATTGGTGAAGCCCTTGCTAGCTAAAGAACAGGTGTCTTCAGGGGTCCCATGTCTGGCTATGTAACAGAGCCATCTGGACAGCTTTTTAAAAATACATATTCTCAAGGTCCACCAGCCCAAGGATTCTGATTCAGTGAGTCAAGAGTGGTGCTGGGACAGCTGTGTTTAAAGAGATGCCTCTAGGAGCCTCTATCAAAGGCCGCTTCTTGGTGTAGTGTGGGTAGAAAATGGGACTGGTAAGGTAGGTGGAGCCCAGGTCATGGAGGGCTGTAAATGCCCAGCAGGGGGTTTGGATTTTATTCTATGACAGTGAGTATCCTCACCACTGAGAGTCTACTTTAGAGACTCTCAAACTTCAATGTGCACATGAATCACGGGGTATATTATAAATGCAGATGCTAATTCAGTAGGTCTGGGAAGGGCCCAAGATTCTGCAATTCTAATAAGCTCCCAGGTTAAGCTGACACTGCTGGTCCCTGGACCTCACTTTGGGTAGAGAGAACATTTCCCAAAGCTTGTTCTGAGGAGCGTTAATTTTCAGTAAAAAGAGTTTAATGATCAGATGAGTTTGGGAAATGCTGCACACTCCATCCCACAATGCACAGCAATCCCTTAAGGCTCTCAGAAGTCCTCAGTAAAGGTAGGTTTTACCCATGGTTTCCAACTTATTTCACCACAGATTTCCTCCCTCCTCTCCCCATTATTAAATGTAAACATCTTGGGGAAACACTACTATAGGAATATTTATTCAGCTCCAGGGACTAGATGGATTAAAATGGAGGCAGGAAAGGCAGTGGGGAGGTTGGGGACATTGCGTGGGTCAAAGGAGGGAGGCCTGAGTAGGCTGGTAGAGAGGATGGATGGATGACAAATACTGCACCCAGCAAGGGAGCGAGATGAAACAAAGAGGCCTGCATGGATCCAAACCCTGAGTAACAGGCAGGAGGAGGAATCATTAACAAGGCAAAGAAGTCAAGAGAGTGACAGCTCAAGGCATTTGATGGGTAGAGAAGGCCAGTGTGTCTGGAGTAGGGTGAATGAGGCCAGAGGAAGGGGCAAGGCACTATCATGCAGGGTTGGGAGCATGTAGAACTCCATGTTCAGGACTCTGGTGAACCACTGAAGGGATTTTTTAAATACAGCAGTGACATGATCTGGTTTACATTTTTTAAAATATGCCTTGGAAAGTGGGTTGCAAGTATGTGCCATTTGGTAGGATCTCTCTGGAAGGAAACTTCAGACAATGGTAACAGCAGTTTCCTTTGAAGACAACAGAGATAAAAAGGAGACTCTGTTTACAACATATCCCTTTGTACCTTTTGAATTTTACACTGTGTGCACGTATTCCTCATTCATTGAGTAAATAAGTCATTTTTATGAAGAGTGGCACAGAACTGGGAAAGCTGTCAGGTGGTAATCTGGACTCAAGTGGGGGCAGTGGAGGGGAAGTAGGCCAAGTCAGGAGACATTTAGGACAAACACTTAATCAGGGAACAGGACTGAATGTAGGGGTGAAGAGATGGGAAGCAGCAAAGATGACTCCTGGTTTCTAGACTGAGTAATAGGAAACAGATGAAGAGAGATGGGAAAGACTAGAAGAACAGGTTTAGGAGGGAAGATGCAGTTAGGGAGGAGGGGATGAACTTGCTTTCTGACATGGATGAGTTTGATGTGTCTGTAGGATATCAGGTAGAGAGAGGGCTGGAGCCTGGGGATGGATTCGGTAGTGTCACTCCAAAGGGGGCTATAGGAGCTCCAAGACTGATGGACATTGCTAAGAAGGAGATGTGAGAGAAGCATCTTAGTATGGTGAGAACCTGGGAGCCCCTGAACTGTGGGTACAGGAGATACAGGAGAAGCTGGCAGAGTATATCAAGTAATCCAAGAGACAGAAGAGTTATGCCACTAGGAGGCTAAAAGACAGTGAATTCTAGAGAATATTCTGTGTTCCGGGCAGTAAGAAGGCCCACTGGGATCTTGGAAAGACCTGTGTCCTGTGGGTGGGGATAAGAACCAGACTACAAAGCTGGACTACTGGAAGAGGCTTCTAAGGAGACCTGGGGCTCCTAACCCTCCCCCACCTATCCCACAGACTGAGTGCTTCAACCATGTGCGATTCCTACAGCGGCTCAATGCCACCCACCTCTATGCATGCGGGACTCATGCTTTCCAGCCCCTCTGTGCAGCTATTGTGAGTATGCCTGCCTCAGCCCTAATCACTGGTCCCTGACTCCAAACTGGTCTGACCTTAGGCCTCTACCCCTGCCTGTCCTGGGAACCACTGACTTCTGGACTCTCATTCCCCCAGGATGCTGAGGCCTTCACCTTGCCAACCAACTTTGAGGAGGGGAAGGAGAAGTGTCCTTACGACCCAGCCCGTGGCTTCACAGGACTCATTATTGGTGAGTGTGCCCTTCTCCCCACCCTAGTCTCTCATCCACAAGCATCCTTGCTAGAACTTGCCACCCATGTGTGTTATGTGCCTTGTCGTATGTGACATATCTCATGTCTGGCATGTCCCTGCCCCAGATGGAGGCCTCTACACAGCAACACGATATGAATTCCGGAGCATACCTGACATCCGCCGAAGTCGCCACCCTCACTCCCTGAGGACTGAGGAGGCACCTATGCACTGGCTCAATGGTTAGGAGGATGAGGCACAGGATGATGGGGGGCAGGGGACTATTTCTTCATCTTTACTCCCTTGGGCAGTTGACCATCCTATCCCCAAATCCCCAGGTGAGCCTGCCTATTCCTTTGTATCATTGAGTGAGGGGTGGGGGATTGGGAGAGAGACCTCCGACCTGTCTCAGAAGCCACCTGAACTGCCTCACCTGCAGATGCCGAGTTTATATTCTCTATCCTGGTACGGGAGAGCAAGGCCAGTGCAGTGGGCGATGATGACAAGATTTACTACTTCTTCACGGAGCGTGCCACTGAGGAGGGCTCTGGCAGCTTTGCTCAGAGCCGCAGTAGCCACCGTGTGGCCCGTGTGGCCCGTGTGTGCAAGGTGAATAGGACTGAGATTGGGGCAAGGGTATAGCGGCTGAACTTCTGACCCTGGCCTCTGATCCCATGCCCCTACCTCCCTAGGGTGACCTAGGAGGGAGGAAGATCCTGCAGAAGAAGTGGACCTCCTTCTTAAAGGCGCGTCTCATCTGCCACATTCCACAATATGAGACACTACGTGGTGTCTGCAGCCTGGACGCTGACACATCAGCTCGCACGCATTTCTATGCGGCCTTCACGCTGACCACACAGTGGTCAGTGCAGGGATACTGGGGAGGCAAGGAACTAGGGATAGCATAGGAGCTGTAGCAGAGGTCACTGAGGATGAGATAGGATCCATTGTTGGGAGGGCTAGCTGCAGAGAGAATTTCAGGCACATCCAGCTAGCTTGGGACCAGAGGCCCTGTGGGCCTGGAGCTGGCATTGACCAGAGCAACAGTGGGCTCAAGGCTGGGAAAGTGGCAGGGAAGCAGGCTCCACTCAGTGTAACTCAGCCCTCTTTCCTGTGTCTTATCTCTAGGAAGACCCTGGAGGCCTCAGCCATCTGTCGCTATGACCTGACCGAGGTGCAGACTGTCTTTGCAGGTCCCTACATGGAATACCAGGATGGTGCTCGGCGCTGGGGCCGCTATGAGGGCAGGGTGCCAGAGCCCCGACCTGGCTCAGTGAGTACCCAGGCCTGGGGCCAGTGCTGAGTAGGCAGAAACCCTGGAAGGAGCAGGAGGGTCTGGCCTTATAGGGAGGACAGGCAGGAAGACAGAACCCTTGGGAGGGATAGTAGTCCTAAGGTTCACCACCCCTGTCTCCCACCCCAGTGCATCACAGATTTGTTGCGCAGCCAAGGCTACAACTCATCCCAGGACTTGCCATCGCTGGTCCTGGACTTTGTGAAGTTGCACCCACTGATGGCTCGGCCCGTGGTACCCACGCGTGGAAGACCCCTGCTGCTCAAGCGTAGTGTGCGCTATACACACCTTACAGGGACACCTGTCACCACGCCTGCTGGACCCACCTATGACCTGCTCTTTCTGGGCACAGGTGCTTCTGACCCCTAACCTGAGCCCTCTGGTGACTGCTGACCTGTCCTTGATCCCTGTTGACCTCTAGCCCCTGGTTGACCCTTGATCACAAAACACTGATGACCACTGGTTCTTGGTGACTGCTGACTCCTGTCACCAACTAGTGACGTTTGACCTCAATCACGATGCTTTTGAACCCAATAATTCCTGCCATGATAAGCCCAGAGTTCCCAATGTCCTGAGGGCCCACTACTACTGGCTGAATCCTGTCCCTGACCTTATGACTCCCAAGCTGGTCCCATTAGACTATTGCAGGGGGCCAAGAGCAGTTTTTCATTGCTGGAGTCTGACCCTCTGCCTTTTCTATACCAGCTGATGGCTGGATCCACAAGGCTGTGGTCCTGGGCTCTGGAATGCACATTATTGAAGAGACACAAGTGTTCAAGGAGCCCCAGTCTGTGGAGAATCTGGTTATCTCTCCTATGCAGGTAGCTCCTAACTCATGACCCTCAATATGGCCTTTTGGAATGGTGCGGGGCGGGAGAATGAGGAGGCTGGGAAGTGGCTGTATGTGTGTCTGTAAGTGGGAGTGAGGGTATTGCTAATCAGCTGTCCTCTCTGGCTCCCAGCATAGCCTCTACATAGGGGCCTCTAGTGGAGTCATCCAGCTACCACTGTCCAGCTGCTCCCGCTACCGCTCCTGCTATGACTGCATCCTGGCCCGGGACCCCTACTGTGGCTGGGACCCCAGCACCCATGCCTGCATGGAGACCACCGTAGCCAACAGGTCCCAGGGTAGCAAGCAGGAGGTGGTAGGGGGTGTGAGGGTCCCATGTGCCCAGGGCATCAGGGCCTGAGGAGAGGAGGATGGCCTACCCAGCTGTAGGAGGAGTGACAGCCGGTTGTTGGTAACCGCCCTGTTGACAATTCCACTGAGGAAACTGGAGCCCATTTTCTCTTGTTCATGAGTTCTGCTCTTCTGTCTCCAGGACAGCACTGATACAGGACATAGAGAGAGGAAATAGAGGCTGTGAGAGCAACAGGGACACAAGTAAGTGATATTCATGTGTATGTGGGTCTGGCTGCATTTGTATACATATGTATGTATCTGAATGGCTATGTCTGTGCACTTTCAGAGTCTGGCATAGAGTAAGTGTTCAGCAAACATTTGTTTCCCAAAAGAATTACAAATGAGGAAACAGGTTCAAAATGTGAAGTTTCTTGTCACTTCTGGGGCTTAAAGCCAAGTGTGTGTGCCAGGGGGCAGCACTGGCAATCACATGATCACACAATTAATTATAATCATTTCTACTGGTTTTTGTTGCAAAAAGAATCATTATAACTATGACGGTAGTTTGAAGGATAATGAGTACTACCCCAAGGAAGAACAGATGACTGCACTGATATCTGAAAGAAGAACAAAAGTTAAAAATCATAGCTAATATGTACTGAGTACTTTCTATGTGCCAGACACTGATCAAACACTCACATGCACTTTCATTTATTCTCACAGCATTCCTATGAGAGAGGTGCCATTATCATCATCTCCATGAGGGGCAACCTCTCTGAGGCACAGGTAGAATAAGTAAACTGCCCAAATTTAATCAGCTGTTAAGCAGCAGGGTCAGAATTCAAATGTGCTTCCAAGCAGTTGGACTGGAGTTGGTGCTTTTGATCACTGCTATGTTCTCTTCCCCCGAGTTAACTGAGCAAGTGGAGGACATGGGGAGAAGGATGACACCCAAGTAGAGGGAATAGCAGGCAGAGCAAGCTTGGCATGTTTGAGCAACAAGAGGCTGGAGAAGTGGGCAGGGACAGTGCTAATGTAGGGTAGTGGCTTCATCAGCTGAGTGTTTGTAAAAGGTCACCCCATTGCTGCGTGGAGAATGGATTAGATGGGGACCAGAGTGGGCCAGCAGCTGGAGGAGAGAAGCGAACAGGTCTGAGATAGATTCCAAAAGCATAATCTTGGTTGGCCCAAGAGGGTTAGATACAAAGGTGAGGCGGAGAGAGAGGCAGGGAAACTCCCAGGTTTCTGACTTAAGCAACTGAGGAGCTGGTGGCACAGTTCACGGTGATGACAATTCAAAGAAAAGACCTGGTGTAGTTTGGGAGGGAGCTTTGGCCATAGTTCCTGTGACATGTCCAAGAGACCTCATACTGATGTCCAGCATGTAGAAGATATTCAGTTCTGACGTTCAAGAGAGAACACTGTGCTGGAGGTAGAGATTAGGCATCACTGGCAGACGTCAGGAATCAAAACCACAGGGAAAGGCCAACTTGAACCTCCTGTGCAAGCGTAAGTGCAGAGAGCTTGGCTGGGTATCTCCACGATTCCAGATTCTGCGCTTGGTGCTGGAGACATAACAGTGAACCATCTGGCTTGCCACCTCTAGTGCCCTTCCTGGGATAGGCGGGCATTGACTGCTCCTATCTTCCACTCCCTCCAGGGCCACCACCACCAACGAAGACCCGCTCTGTGCTCCGGGGTGATGACGTCCTCCTGCCCTGTGACCAGCCATCCAACCTGGCTCGGGCATTGTGGCTGCTCAATGGAAGCATGGGCCTGAGTGATGGGCAGGATGGCTACCGTGTGGGTGTAGATGGGCTGCTGGTGACAGACACACAGCCCGAGCACAGTGGCAACTATGGCTGCTATGCTGAGGAGAATGGCCTCCGCACCCTGCTGGCCTCCTACAGCCTCACCGTGCGGCCAGCCACTCCTGCCCCGGCTCCACAAGCCCCTGCTATGCCAGGAGCACAACTGGCACCTGATGTGAGGCTGCTCTATGTGCTAGCCATTGCTGTACTTGGTGGTCTCTGCCTCATCCTGGCTTCTTCCCTCCTCTACGTGGCCTGTCTTCGGGGAGGCAGACGAGGACACCGACGGAAGTACTCGCTGGGTCGGGCCAGCAGGGCAGGGGGCTCTGCTGTGCAGCTACAGACAGTCTCAGGCCAGTGCCCTGGAGAGGAAGATGAGGGTGATGATGGGGAAGGGGCAGGAGGCCTGGAGGGGGGCTGTCTCCAGATCATCCCTGGAGAAGGAGCCCCAGCCCCACCACCTCCACCACCCCCACTGCCACCGGCTGAGCTGACCAATGGGCTTGTGGCACTGCCCAGCCGGCTGCGCAGGATGAATGGCAACAGCTATGTGCTCCTGAGGCAGAGCAACAACGGAGTGCCGGCAGGGCCCTGCTCCTTCGCTGAGGAGCTCAGCCGCATCCTGGAGAAGAGGAAGCACACGCAGCTCGTAGAGCACCTGGATGAGAGCTCTGTCTGAGCCCAGCCTCCCAGGACGAATGCTCTTCCAAGCCAGCCTGTCTTGCCCCAGGATGGGCTGCTGCCTCCCCAACACAGTCACCTTACCTTCACTGCCCCCTAACTCCAGGCCCTTCTCCCAACTTTTTGATGTCCCTGTATGGCTGGCCAGAGTTAGGCCCAGCCAAAGCCCCCTCCTCATCTCCACAGATCCATCTGTGAGCAGCCCAGGCCAACCGGTGCTCCTCAGAGGTAGGTGCTCCCTCAGGTTCTGCAGCCCCAGTTCCTGTGCCCTTAACCTAAGCACTCAGGAAGAGAGGACTCCATCCTCATGCTGCATTCATCTGCTCAAACCCTTCTTCTTTCTCCCAGGCAGGGCTCTACAGGTCCAGAGGGCCTCATGTCACCATCCTCTGCATGGCCCTATGTGCTGGATGGTACTGATACCAGATAAGACCTCTGTCAGCTACCAGAGCATCCTGAGCCCTGCATACATTCAGATGTGCACATGGAAGAATGTCTATCAGCTGGGCTGCAGGGCCCCTACCCTCACCTTCTGGTACATTGCTGTTTAATCCCTTTTTCTGGACTTTGGGTACCCTCCCAATTGCCACATCCCATCCTATCCAGTCCTCTTCCCTAGTCCTAGTCCTAGCCCCATGTGGTGACCTCATTGGCAAGAGCCTAAAGAGGTAAGACTTTCATTCCCCTCTTCTCCCTTAATGTGCTTGAGTCAGCTCCCTCACCCCACCTTGGTCACTCTCAAGAGTGGCAGAGTTCCAGGCATGTCCCTTCCTCACACACATGTGCTTACATTTCCACTCACATGCACCTTCTGGGCCTCCCCTGTCTGTTGAGTTTGGTCTTTTGACATTTCAGGAGAGCCCTCTTCCATTTAGCTATCTTTGAAGACACTTCCCTAGAATGGGTGACCGACACTGCACTCAATGAGCCAGCATTCCTTTTAGGGACCAAGCATTTGCTACCCCTAGACCAGAGCAGGGGAAGGAGAGATCTGATGTCTCACCTGGCACATGAAGCCCGTTCTTGGAACTATGCAAAGGGCAGAGGCTGGGAGTTTGGATGCTTGGCTCCCACCCCTGTCCTACCTCACCGGGGCACTTTCAGGGTCCAGGGGCCTCTGAAGTCTCCAGGCCCATATGGGACAATCAAATCCTGACTGAGCTCCCCCATTCCCCTTGGGTGAGGATGACTGTTATTTTTGTAGCTGAGAACGTGGAATCTCACGGATTTTTACTGCCCTTTACCCATCCTCTCCCACCTCCACTCCACAATGAATGTATTTATTGTGAGAACAGCTACATTTCTTTAGGAATGCCCCCACTCACCACTCAGGTGGGTGGAACAGGCATGTGACAGAGTGGGGAGCGTGGGCTCAGCTCCCCCACCCTGTTGGTTAATAAATACCCTCTTTTCCCCACAGCTGAGTGGTCTGCTTGGTCTCAACTGGCCCTCCCGATTACCAGGGGACAGGCTTCTGTGCCTATGGTAAAGGTGCCGCAGGGTTGGCTCTGCTCCCCATAAAAACCATTTGTAGAGGAAACTGGGATCCTCAGCTTCTATACGGGTTGCCCTGGGCAATAATAGAGGGTACACAGGCCTTTATTAAGGCTCTCACTATTCACTGCTCATGGGGATAAGAGCACTACAACAATTCAAGAATTCATACAACAGTTTCTAGGTTTTTACTTCCTCTTTTCCTCACCATCCCTCCCCCATCCCTTTTTTTTTTTTTTTTTTTTTTTTGGTTAAGCCTAGAAGATGCTGCCCATTTCACTCTCTCCAAGGGTCAGGCCTAGATTAATCATATGGTCTTTGATATTAACCATCCTGAAGGGTTACTGTATGTTCTGCTTCTGGTTTTATAATGAAAAATGGGGTTATATTTTAAAATGCACATATTTCGAAGTAAGACCTCAAGTGTGTCCATGGGCAAGTTTATTAACCTCAGTTTTCTAATCTGTACACAAACATTTACACAGCTATAAAGTGCCTAGCCCAATGTCAGGCTCACAGCAGAGTATAAAGTGCTAGCTCTCTCTAGCTCAATGGTTGCGGAAATAGGACATCAAGGACAATAGGATTTTTCAGAAACCGGCCTCAAAATCCCTCACTGTGATCTGAGATCACTACTATCAATTTGGATTTCAGAAATGAAGACCCTTGTAAAATCTTGCAACACTCTCGGATTTCAATAATGTCAACTGGATAAAATTAGACACAAAATCACTGACCCTCGCAGTGGGCACAAAAAAGAAACAGGCATTGATTCTTTATCCCAAGCAAAAGCCTCGGTATCAAATTCCCCTTCCGTGGGCTCCATTTGTTTGCCTGGGCTTGGAATTCCCTGAACCAAAAGAGGAAGAACCGCCTCCACTGGAACTGCAGTTGGAGCAACTCTTCACGGTGCTTGCACCTGGGCTGGGGCAGGATCCTGGACCTCTCGGGGGCGCAGCCCGCCCCACGTTGTTGGTTTGTTGGTGAAGGGGTGCCACTGGCCCTGGATGCTAGGGCTGTCTGTGTGGAAGGGCTTGCGGATGCGGATTACGTCCAAGCCCGACTGGTTCGCCAACTTCTGCACCAAAGTCGTGATCTCCTCGACCGACTTGCAGTTGATGCTCTCCTCACGCACAGCCCCGTTAACTGGCCGAAGGAAGGTGGGAATAAGAGGAAGCGGGCCGGTCAGGTGTCAGACCAGGGGAAGGAAGTGGGCCGAGCCACCCCCGAGGCCACCCTCCAGCTCCCGCCTACTCACGGTATTCGGCCACGACTCTGGGCACACAGCACGGCCGCGGATTCACGTATATTACGACCCCTGGGTTCCGTCGGGCGAAGTTGGCCACCTCCCGTTCCACGAATTCCCTGAAGGACCCGAGAAGGGTGAGCGCGGTGACTCCAGACCCAGGGCGACCTCTGCCCGGAGTCGCACCCCCCGCACCTTTCGCCCGGCTCACCTGGCGCCGCGGGATGAGGGCGCGTCACGGCTGAGGCTGAAGCTGAGACGCTGCAGCTGCTGTACGTAGCGACCTAGCCCGTTGTGAAGGACACTGGTCAAGAAGCGGCTCGGAGTCCCCCGCGCCGTCATGACTCCAACTCCCCCACCGCGGAGCCCAGCCTCGAGGGGAGGGGGCGGGACTAAGGCCAGGTTTCCGGTTCCGGGGACACAGAGCTAGGGGAAGTTTTGACTCCGAGGTTTTGGAGAGTGGCGCGTGCGAGTGACCCACGTTGCGAGCGAAAGGCGTGAGACAAGAGTGGTGGCGCGTGGCCAGGGTCGGAACGGCGGAGCCCTTGGCAGTGGGGCGGGGGAAAGACACGCGGGCAAGTGGAGAGGTGGCGCGGAGAGGGACGGGAGCCGCACAGTGGCGCTCTAGTCGTGTCGCGCGCGTCCCCTTTGAAGGAAGGAGCTGCGAAGAGGGCCACTAGTTGGTGACCTGGAGCAGAGGGACTACTGAAAGGACGCAGAAGGCTGTAGAGGTGAAGACGACGAAAAGACTCCGTGGAGGGCAGTAGTGGTGGAGAGATGATCCTGAGAAACTTTATCGGTGTGGGTCGGCTAAGGGAGAAACTGTAAAACAGGATCGGAGAGGTAGGGAGCCCGATAGATGGGTAGAGACGTGAAAGGGTCGTATAGATGGGCCTGGTTTGGGTGGAAGTAGCCACGTAGGGGGTGCAGAAGAGGATTCAGAGAGATGTGAAGAAGTTTGGAGAGTTCAGAAGCCACCTAGAGTGAGCTCTTAGAATGCTGTGTGGAGGATTCCTAAGGTCTGAAGGCACTAGAACCAGGCACCTAAAGTATTTCAAGTAGGGACTTTCAACATTTGACTAGGAATGTGGGTCTTCCTCCGAAGTGGGTACCCCCTCCGTATCTTGTTGTCCCTGCGTGGGGAGTGGATGGGTCGGAGGGGCCTGCCCAGGAGCTTGGTCCCGGGCTCGCCTCGCAGGAGGTACAGGAAGGAGGCTCTCCCAGCCTTGGAGGTACCAGTGTTGCCTGTAACTGCAACTGAAATCCGCCAGTACTTGCGGGCTCATGGGATCCCATTCCAGGATGGCCACAGCTGCCTCCAGGCACCAAGCCCCTTTGTGGGGGCCTCACAGCTCAAGGACCAGACGAGTGCTACCACTTCCTTTAGCCTCTTCATTAACAAGACCACAGGCCGCTTTCTCTGCATGACCAGCCTAGCAGAGGGGAGTTGGGAAGACTTCCAGGCCAGCGTGGAGGGGCGTAGGGATGGGGACAGAGAAGGAGTTCTGCTTAGTGAAGTCCCAGAAGCTGAGGACAGTGAGGAGATTCGGAGGATCTGGGACCGAGCAATACCTCTCTGGGAGCTGCCTGAGCCGAAGGAGGCCCAGCTGGCTCGTGTGATGTTTGGCCTTACCAAAGTGACAGATGACACACTCAAGCGTTTCAGTGTGCGGTATCTGCGGCCTGCTCGCAGCCTTGTCTTCCCTTGGTTCTCCCCTGGAAGTTTGAGATTACGAGGCCTGAAGCTCCTACAGGCTGAAGGCCAAGGGGATGGAGTGCACTATGTGGAGACCACCATTCCCCGGCCTGGTGCCTACCATAATCTGTTCGGACTACCACTGATCAATCGTCGAGATGTTGAGGTGGTACTGACAAGTCGTGAGCTGGACAGCCTGGCCTTGAACCAATCCACAGGGCTGCCCACCCTTGCCCTTCCCCGAGGAATAGCCTGCTTGCCCCCTGCCTTGCTCCCCTACCTTGAACAGTTCCGACGTATTGTGCTTTGGCTGGGGGATGACCTTCGGTCCTGGGAAGCTGCCAAGTTGTTTGCCCGAAAACTGAACCCCAAGCGGTGCTCCTTGGTACGGCCTGGGGACCAGCAGCCCCGTCCCCTGGAGGCCCTGAACCGAGGACTAAATCTTTCTCGAATTCTACGTTCTGCCCTGCCTGCCTGGCACAAGTCTATTGTGTCTTTCCGGCAGCTTCGGGAGGAGGTACTAGGAGAACTGTCAAATGTGGAGCAGGTAGCTGGCGTCCGCTGGAGCCGCTTCCCAGACCTCAGTCGTCTCTTGAAGGGACATCGGAAGGGCGAGTTGACAGTCTTTACAGGTGACCCTTTGGGAAATCACTGCTCGGGGTGGGGGCAGAGGATCAGGTGATAGAAGCACGTGGATTTCGGCCACTGTAAATTTTGAAAAGGAGGCTTTCCGTCCCAACTTTGAGGCCCTGCTCCATGTCTTGGTTTCAAGAGTAGGAATTTTTTCCCTCACTCAGGTCTGTGTTCAACTCCCCTGCAGGGCCAACGGGCAGTGGAAAAACGACATTCATCAGTGAGTATGCCCTGGATTTATGTACCCAGGGGGTGAACACGCTATGGGGTAGCTTTGAGATCAGCAATGTGAGACTAGCCCGGATCATGCTGACACAATTCGCTGTGGAACGGCTGGAAGAGCAACTGGACAAATACGATGAGTGGGCCGACCGTTTTGAGGACCTGCCCCTCTATTTCATGACTTTCCACGGGCAACAGAACATCAGGTGATATTCTCAGGCCTGGGTTTTTCAAAGAATGGGAGGGCAAGAGAACAGGCCTCTGACTGAGGCTGAGTTTTCAGGATGCTGGCTTTCTGCCTGGGATGGTCTGGAGACTACTTCTAATTAACTCTTGAATTCATTGCCTCTTTCTCTTCCCAGGACTGTAATAGACACAATGCAACATGCGGTCTACGTCTATGACATTTGTCATGTGGTCATCGACAATCTGCAGTTCATGATGGGTCACGAGCAGCTGTCCACAGACAGGTGATATCCTCTTGTCTCGCTGGAACCCATTTGAACACACATATGTCTTCTCAGGCAGCTGGCCTCTAGGCATATATACTGTACTCTCTTGTTTTCTGACACATGGGCATGTACATCCCACCCCATGTGTATTTCTGTCTTTATAGATGTGTGGGATGTGGCAGCTGGAAGTATGGACAGGGACCTAAGTGTGAGTCCTTGGGTAGAGGGAAGTAGAGTGAGGTTGTGTGCTTTGTGGAGTTGTGAATGAATCAAGAGTATGTGTATATTCTTGTCCTTTTGTCTGTGTCTGATAACTTCTTTGCTTTGTTGGGGTTGGGGCAGGATTGCAGCTCAAGACTACATTGTTGGGGCCTTTCGGAAGTTTGCAACAGACAGTAGTTGCCATGTGACACTGGTCATTCATCCCCGAAAGGAGGATGATGATAAGGAACTACAGACAGCATCCATTTTTGGCTCAGCCAAAGTAAGTGGCCTTTAGAGGATTCCAAGCTTTGGAAAGTAGTGGGGGGCAGTCACTCGAGATAGCCCTCAGTCAGCTTAGCTTTAAATCATCTTGACTGTCCATCAAGAAGAGGCAGCTCAGGCCATAACATGAAGAATACAGAGGCTGATAATAGTTGGTTCTTTGCCCTCCTCACCTTCCAGGAGCTCACATCCTCTAGTGGAAAAACAGACAGTGATTACAACTTGGTATGATAAAAGCTATGATAGGCAGCACAGATATTTGGGAAACAAAGAGAAAAGACATATGAGTCAGCCTGGGATATCTGGGGAGACTTCCTAGAGGAAGTGTCAGCAAAGGTTGGTTTGAGTTTGGCCAACAGTAAGTGTTAAATAATCAAATAAATGGGAGGGCCTTCTGGGCAGCAGGAGCAGCCTAGTCATGGAGCTTCCAGTGGTACACTGAGTGCCTATACATGCTAGGCCTGGACTAGGCACAGAATACAGGGCAAGGAGCAAAAACTATGCCACAGTGGAACAAACATGGAGCTGGGGAAGAGAATAACACAGAAATGGAAAGATGGTGTTGCTTTCTATATTTGTGGGGATCAAGAATGGTCTGTCAGATGCAGTGTGACATTTAGACCAAGGCCTCAATGAAAAGCTGGGGTTGAGTGGAATGGCAAGCTGTGGAGAAGTGTTACAAACAGAGAGAATAGTGGGTACAAAATCGGGGACAGCAGCAAGGTTGTCAAGGAACTGAAAAACTCAAGTGAGTTGCAGCATTGTGGTCAATAGTTCAAAGAGCTTTGATGAATTGTGGAAGTACTTTTTCCTTTCCTCATTCTTGCCACTTCTCCCTGTATCCTCAACCTTCTTTTCTGCTTCTCTCATATGTCTACTCACTGTTCCTTCATCCTCTGCCCCCTGTCTTCAGGCAAGCCAGGAAGCAGACAATGTTCTGATCCTGCAGGACAGGAAGCTGGTAACTGGGCCAGGGAAACGGTATCTACAGGTGTCCAAGAACCGCTTTGATGGAGATGTAGGTGTCTTCCCACTTGAGTTCAACAAGAGCTCTCTCACCTTCTCCATACCACCAAAGAGCAAGGCCCGGCTCAAGAAGATCAAGGATGACAATGGACTTGTGGTCAAAAAGCCCTCTTCTGGTAAAAAGGGAGCTGTGCCTCAGAACTCTAAAACTTGCTTTCAGCCAGATTCCTCTAAGCCTTTAGAGTGAAGGCAATGCAGAGCTAGATACTGGAGTAAGCCTTGACAGGACAGGCTGGGGCATAGACTCTTTCTTGGCCCTCTGCTAGGCTAGGCTGCCTCTTTCCTGCAGTCTGGTCCTGAGCTGTGGGCACTTCTCAGTCTGAGGGGCCTAGCCTAGGGCAGGATCCCATAGTGAGAGAATTAAGCACATATTTGAGAACCTACTATGTGCCAGGCTTCATTCTAGGTCCTGAGAATACAGCACTGACAAGACATATGAGGTCCCTGCTTCCATGGAACATACAATCTGGTGGAGGGACAGATAAGCTAATGAACAAGTAAACACAAAACATAATTTTAGATAGTGAAAAATGCTATTTTAAATATAAAACAGTAATGCGACAGTGCTTACAGGCTAGTTTAGATTAAGGTCTGAAATGGTGGCTCTGAGCAGAGGACATTCGAGCTGGGACCTAAAGAACTACTATTGAGCCATGTGAACATATGGAGAAACAGGGATCCCGGTAGAAGGTAACATAAATACAAAGGCCCTATGCTGGGAATGAGCAAGTTGAGTTCAAAGCAGTGGGGTCAGGCCCCCTGAACCTGGAGGGGAATGGGGGACTCCTTGCCAAAATTCCAACCTAGGCTTTCAGAGCCAAAGGGTGACATGAGTACCAAGCTCCTCTGCTCCCCGCCCTGGAGCCTGCTATGTGGTGGCATTTGCTACCATTGGATCCTAGGTGCTTGGCCCTGTAATATCAGGGTCCAAAAGGTGGAAGCTTGGCCAGAGAGCCATGGAAGAAAGCTGTGAGCCCAGAGTGTCCCCCACATGGACACATTGTATAGTATGCTGCCTCAGACCACTGGAGTGGATGCAGTTATAACTTTTGTAGAGCCTTTTCTAGTTTTATTGAAAAAAAAAATGTTTCCATTGTCTTTGTTTCTGTGCTTTTTCTTATTTGTCCACCAGGTGTCTCTACAGTCTATAACCGGATTTTTCTCTCATTTTGAAGAGTTGATGGGTCCCCTCCCCCATCCCGTAACCTCCCAAGGAAGCAGGAGCATTAAAGGGCCTTCACACATAACACACCCTTACACTGCTTCTTGGCCTGGGGAGGACAGGATGGTGCCTCTTTATCCCTATTTTCCATGAGGATCTCCATGTGATCGTTGGCAGAGGTGTGGGTCACTGGGCCACATGCCTATGCTCTGCCTGACCAGCTGTCCCTCTGTGATATGAGCCACTCTCTGACCTCTCTCAATGTGGACTCAGGCTCAGCATATTCTTATTTGGCCCTTGTCCATCTCCCTCCTCTTTGTACCTTCTCAGCGTTTCTCTTATGTTTAAAAAAGCAGAACCTAGGCACAGCTCGCCCCAATCCTCATACACACACAGAAATTTCTAATTCTGAAGGTTCGAGGAGAGGTATAGGGTTCTTCATTTTTAACAAGCCCCGAAGGAGATGGGAAAAGTTACCTAGAGACCCTGTCAGAAATGTTCCTAATGATAACATTTTCTCGTCTCACTTCTTCTGATATCCTGAAGTCCTACTTGCCCTTTGGATTTGCCTGCAAGAATGGTGAGAATGCAGTATTATTTTGTTTTGGTGGAGGGGGTGCTGCTGAGGAGAAGACTTTCATAAGGGCTGGGGTTGGTTCCCCGCTCCCTGGAAGTAGGGCTGTCTTATCAAGGTCTCCCTGTTAATCTAAGAGGGGGCTTCTAGGACCTTATAGAAAGGTCTGAGGTCTCTGGTCTTTTATATGTGAAAACTGTGGCTACAGTTGTCTCCTGAAACAGACCTGGAGCAAAGCTGTTCTCTGGGGGTGGGAGTGGGGGAGGTATAGCTCCTCCAGGGCCTCCCTTCTTGGGGATCTCTCCTAGACTGGCTGGAGCCAGGCCTCCTAATCCCACAGTAATCATTCCCAGCCGCTGGCTGGTCTCGGCCTCATCCAGAGTCTATAACACAAAATCAGCCATGCCTTCCAGATGCACACCACTAGGTCAGTCCTACCTATAAAGACATGGGTTCCACATTCTGTTCTCCCCAGAATGCCTGGTTTGTTCTCAGGAAATCTTTTAGGCGTTTCCATCAGGGGAACTTTTTGAGGTCTCTGTGTGAATCTGGGATAGAGGGATAGAAACGCACTTCTCTGTTTTGCCCCATCCTCCTAGCAGACCCCACACAGCACATACCAGAATGATGGGGGGAAGGGAAGCTAAAGCTCTCCCAGCCCCACACCCTACAGAAACACATTCCATTCCACACCTGTCTTAAACTCCTCACATCAAGATGAGCCCAAAATGTTTTCAGGAGTCCCTGGAGCCTAAAAAGCAGTGAGGGATTCTTGGGTCCTATGTAAGGGCTCTGGCAGCCACTGTCCCTGTACCCAGCCAAAAAGTGGATTGAGGCAAAGTACTCTGCCTATGTCCAATTGGATGTTAAGAAATCTCCCTCAGAGTTTAGGAAGGGCCTGGCCAAGCAAGGTCCAGCTAAATCTGCAGCCCTGTCCTCAGATTCATTGTCACACTTCGTGGTGAGGGAGCTTCTTTACTGTGGATGGGTTTGAGAAGGGTCAAAACTCACTGGGCTTCTGCTGCTCAAGTGCTCAGGCTGTAAATATAGCTCAGACACCTGTAGACATCACAAGCTGCCTTGGGTGCCATGGAGGGAGGGAGCCCTAGGTGCCTCCCTACAATACCAGCCAACTTCCTGTTTGTGCCTGTGGGTGGAACTTTATGAATCTAAGGGAGATCATGTCATGCTCAAGGAGCCGGGGGTGGGGGGGGGAGTGCAGAACAGGCAGGTCTGCTCACCTAGGTAGGCATCTACTCCAGAGAAGAGCGAGGTGCTGGTTCTTGGGCAACCCCAAACCTAGGTATAGGGGGAGTCGAGGGGGATCCGGTCTGTTTCGGTGGAACTCGAGCCTTCTTTGTCTGCTTCCCAGGGGTTTTCCCTGTGTCTGGGGAATGGGCCGAGAGTGGACCAGGTTTGGCTCTCTCCAAAGCAGGGGCGGTGGCAGAAAAAGCCCTATAGCCAGCTTGTTTAGTGCAGCCAGGTAGGTAGCTTAGCTCTCGGTCACGTGCAGCTCGCCCCTTCCTCAAGTCTAAAGCTAAATCCAGTAAGCTGTTAAATCAAATACGAGAAGGCAGCCTCGGGCCACGGTGGCTCTGCTGGGTAGGGTACTGGGTCGGCTGTTGCGGGGGTGGGGGTTGCTGGACAGACCACTCCCTTCCTTGGGTCGGGGGGCGCGGCCTTCGGCGGCCCCGCCCCGCTCTACCAGGCCTGGCCTGGCGGGCGCCGGGAGTCTGGAACTCGGAGCGGGCTTAGGAGCCGGCGGATCTACGGCGAGGAGGTGTCCGCGCTGGAGCTGGAGGAGCCAGGCAGGAGCTGGAGTAGCGGCGCAGGTGGCGCTGGGTGAGTGGTAGGGGCGCAGAGGTGTAGGAACTCCAGCCTCCTGCTCATCTCCGCTCCGGAGTAAACTTTGCAGTCTGGCGAAGCTGGGGGTTGGGATGAGGTGAGGGGTCTCCACTCCGCGGGACGCAGGCAAAGTGTCTGAACAGAGAACCGACACGGAAACACCGACGGGCCCACACGCGCGTGCACACAGACCCACGCACGCACTTGGGACACACGAACACATGTGCACTCAGGAAAGGACGCACCCAGTGGATTACTTTTGCAGCCCCTGGCCCGCGCGGACCCCTAGCGGGCAGGGCTCTCTACTGTCGCGTACATGACGGTGGTGGGAGGAAAGGGCCGATGTGGGTAGGCCGGGTGGGACACCTCCAGCTGTTCCAGCTTCCCCGCCGCCCACAGGTGACGACTAAGTTGTAAACAGGCGCCGAGCACGTGATCGTTTCGCAGACAGGTGGGCTGTGCTTCCCCACCCCGGCATCAGGGCGAGGTTCCACGCGGGGTTATATTCCATCCTCCGCATGGATAAATGATAAGCCCTCCCCTAGAAATGGGAACACAACGCCCCCTGGAGTTGGGGTAGCACAGGAGGACCGGAGAACTGTTAGGCTGGGGTGGGGTTACCTGGGCTCCGAGCCTTTCTTCTCCTGAACACATTCATGGTACCTCCAGCCTCGCAAGTGTCAGAGAGGGGCGCTATTCTTGATGACAGTGGACGGCAGCCCCTGCCCCATACCACCGGCCTGAGGAGCAGCTGCCCCAGCTCCCAGCTCCCGTCGGTCCCCTTCCTACTACTACCCCTTCTTGCAGAACTGGGAGCTCCTCCTCCCTAGGTAGGAGCAGGAAACCCACTCAGGCAAGACTGGGAGTTCCCCTCTCCCAGAAAATGCAGGAGCATAAACCTCCCGTCAGCACCAGTGGGCCTATCCCACTGGTGTAGAAGGGAGGCGAGCCCCCCTCCTCCACCCCAGCCCCCTAATGAGGGAGTGGGCAGCAGCCCTTGGCCTTTCCCTGCCCCACCCCCCAACCCTACACACGCTGAGCCCAGCTGCTGCCTGAGCTTCTGGGCAGGCTGCCAGAAAGGGGAGGAGGCTTCTGGTGCCCCAGGAGGCTGGGATCAGGGCAAGGCCAGAGGAGGGGTCTCTACTGGAGAGAGGGGCTCCGTCTGTTCTTGTGAGGCTGGGGGTCCGGGGTGAGCCTGAGGGTGGCTGGGCTATGTTTCCCTTTCCAGGGAAAAAGAAAAACAACCCTTTCCATAGAGCTAAAAATAGAGCTGAGAGCCAGCCAGGGCTGTGGCCTGGAAGGCGGGGGAGATGCTCCTTCCTGGAGCAGAGGAGTTCTTTCAGGCCTGGCCCTGTTGCAGGGGTTAAGGAGAAGGAGGCTGTCCTTGCCCAGGGGTGCCAGCATCAACTGACCTGACCAGGTCACAGAGACCCCTACAGGAAAGTCTGTGTGGTAGAATGTTTGATAAATGTGTGTATATGTAGAAAGTTGTATGGCTGTGAATAAGCTTGTCAATGTGTGAAAGATGCTTAGGAGACTATGTGTTTAAGATTGTGACTGGGTGTAAAGGACTGCAAGTTGTGAGATCTTGGGCACAACTAGGCGTGTGACATTGAGTGTGCCTGTGTGAGTTGGAAAGATTATGGAAAGAAGGAACGTGGAACCACGTGACAGATGAGACTGTGATTGTGGCTATGTGAGACTGAATGTGGGAAAGGTCGTGTGGGTGTTAAGGTTGTGTTGTTTGCCAGAGGGTGAGAATATTCGTGACCCTGAGAAGACTGGAATGTTGTCTGCTGTGAGGCTGGTGGAGGTTTGGACTGCAGGTTTGGACAGGCTCACCCCAGTGATGTTGAGGAGCCAGGGGCTGCCTCTCCAAGCAATGATCGCTGTCCTAGCAAATGATTCTGAGGGAAGGTTGGGAAGCACTCGCGGGCTCGCGAAGGTTAGGGTACAGTGCTGGGGAGTCGGGTAAGGCCCCCGCCGAGTTGGATGGGTGTGTGTATATATGTGTGTGTGACGGACTGGGTGTGTTCTTGAAATAAGCCGCCAGGTGGCGCAGCCTCCGCAAATCCAAGCGTGCCGCCTCCATGCCGCTGGGGGTGGGGCAGGTACGGACCAAGCTTCGGCCCCTTGTGCTGGGGCGCCGGCCTCGGCAGCCGGGTAGAGTGGGTGGCAACTGACCCCCGCTCCTCTGCCTCCCCTTCTGGACTCCGAAGCCGGAGAGTGTGCCTGGGAGGGAGGTTTCGACTAGAGGAGCGGGGGTGGGGGGGTGCAGGGGAAGGGCGGCCGCCGCGGCGCCAGGCCCTTTGTGCTCCAACAATGACCAGCCGCGGCTAACCCCGGGGCCCCGGTTGGAATAGAGGGTGACCCGCTGCCGCCGCCGAGTCCTGAGCCGACCGAACCCCCAGATACACAGCCACCGGTCTGGGAGGGAGGGAGGGATCCTAAGTCCAGCTGTGCAGCCCCCGCGTGCGCCCCGCGGGACACGCGTGACACGCATGACGTGGGGTGCTTGCGCGAGGCCGCGCCCCGGGGGCGGGGACGCCCCTGGGACCCCTCCCCCGCGCTGCACCGCCTACTCGGGCCGGGCGGGGTCTGCCCCGCGGGGGGCGCCGCGGAGGCGGGGCCGGGTCGGGCCAGGCCGCTCCGAGTGGCCGCGCGCGGGTTGGAGCCAGGCGGCTCGCCGGTGGCGCACGGGGGGCTTCCCAGGGCTGAGCATGGAGCCGCGCGGCGGAGGTGAGGGGCGCCGGGGCGGGGAGGCGACCTTGGGGCCGCCCCCAACTTCTGCGAGGCGGAGGGCCAGTGGGGAGGTGGCATTCCACAGCGGCCCCACTTTATGGAAGCGGCGGGGTGGGGATATCTCTGGGAGGCGGGGGGGTCCTGGATTCCTGTTGCAGAATGGGAACTCATGTTCCAAGACTCGATTCCTCATGACTGGTCCTTGGAATCTGGTGAAGGGAGACTTTCCCCAACTCTTCAACCCTTAACATACGTGTGCGGGCCCTCGGGCCTTAGCCAGACCCTTCTCGGGCCCTTTCTGAACTCGGCCCTCGGCTTCGCTCAACCCCTAAGGTTGGGTGTTTTGTGCTAGAGGAGTCACTCAAGGAGTGCTGGGGAGAGCTGGGGTTCCTTTTCCCACAGCCACAGACGCATTTCTCAAAATGGAGCCTCCACTTGCCCCTCCTTCTCTCTCGGGCTCCAAGAGCGGGAGCTGGGCCGGCTGGGCCTCGCTTTCCAGATGCCTGGCTCTGGCTCCCTGGGTGTCTGGGTCACAGGGCCCAGCTTTATGTTGTTTCTGGGTTTAGGGGCCCCTGGATCCGTGAGGTTCAGGGTTCCCCCTCCTCACTGAGCCTGCCTGTCTCCTTGTCTGCCTGACCCTGAAGGCTCTGCGTCTTTGTCTCTTGTCTTTTGGGTCCCTGTCTCTCTGAGTTTGTCTCCTCCCCTCAGTTTTCACTTTCTCTGTGCTCACTGAAGTGGAGAAATACAAAGGTGCAAGACCCTACTGCCCTCTAAGAAGCCACTTCCTCAATATTTTCTCCATGTCCTGGAGTGGCCTGGGAGAAGGTAGAGGAGTGGGTGTTCCATCTGCTTTGCTCAAGGCTTGCACTTGTGGGGTGGATACTGCTCATCCCTAGCTCCCAGCTCTTCCTTCCTCCGCCTGGACATCTCCCTGGGTCTCAGGATCTTTTGACTTGAGGATGAGGGAGGGGGGGACTTAATGAAACACAAGAAAGAAGGGGAACAGATTGACCAGGCAAAGGAATCAGATGTCTTTCCTCTCCCACACTCCAGTGAGTGACAGAAACCAAGCTCCCACTCACCTAGTTGGCCCTGCATGCCACTGACTCCCAGCCTCTCTCACACATGCTCCTGTCCACACACTCCTTGATATACATTTGTGGACACTCACTTTTCTGTACATACACTCGTGTAAGATACATGTGAGTTTACACATAAACTTGGATATATAAGTGGACATCCAAATATTCATCTAGTGTTAGTCGCATATCACAAATTCAGTTATGTATGCATTTGTAACTTTCAATACTTTCTAAGAGTGACACCTTATTTACACACATACTCTTGTAAGATATGGACATGTGAATTCACACATATATGTGAATGTATCCATATGTTTCTACTCACATTCATATTTTCACACACATTTCTATATACACCCTGCTTATTTCCATGCTCCACTGTGCACAGTCTCACACACACACAAGTAAGTAAATACACACACTCCTGCTCCTACGCGATTCTCTGTCCACATCTTGGCCCATGCTCTGTGTGATGACTTCAGCAGATGCCTGAGTCCTGGTCTTCAGCCTCAGGATGGAGGAGGAGGGAGTTCCTGGTGGAGACTTGCTGTCCCCTTCCAGGAAGGAGCAGGGCCTGGGAAGGTGGAGCCCTCTTCCCTGGGTTCCAGGGAAGTGAGATCTAGGATCAGCTGCCAGAGGTGATGGTGGGGCTTCTACCCTCACCCGCTCTGGGTCACTCTGGGGAACATCTAAAGCTGGAAGGTTTCGTAGATGTTGGCAGTGGTCCTGTGTATGCTCCTTTAGGCCTAACCAATTGGGTGTGGTGAGGCTGGGTGTTGTGATGGCAATAAGCATAAGCCTGCATCTACCATTGAGAGGCAGGAGACCCCAGAGGGCACCTGTGGGCTCTAGAAGAGCTCTGGATTTCTTGTTTGGCCAGCTCCACCCTTGCCGCCTCTCTGTCTGGGAGAAACTGAGGCCCACCTGGGGGAGGCTGGGCACTGCCTGGCCTTAGCTGTTTGTTCCCTAATTACCATCTGAGTTGCTGACTGCATCCCTGTGGTTGCTTACCTCTGCCCAAACTGCCCTCTAATGAGGCCATCTGTCCCAGGGGACCAGGGACCTGTGCTGGGAGCTGGTAGAGAAGGCTCCCTCCCTAACTTGAGTCCTTGCCTCTGTAGGGATGCAGGTTTGAGCTGAGGCCTGGGCCTCTTCTGCCATGGGTCTCGCATAACCACCAGATCTCCCCTCCCCTTGTCATCTTGCTAGGTAGACTGAGTCTTCAGCCATGTTCAGACCTGAGCTGGACAATGGTCTAGGGCTCAGGGAGAACCGAGGTTCATGCCAGTGCTCGAAGGGGAGCCTCTGGGGGCATCAGGGATTGTTACTGACATCAGGAGGCTGTTTCCAGGAGAGGGACTTGGGGCCTTGTATAGAGAGGGGGCTCAAGGTGGAGTGAGTCTAACACCACTGCCCTGCTCACAGGTTCCCCTGGAGGCCTTCGGCCAGGCCTGAGCCACTGTTGCTATGGCCATTGTACAGACTCTGCCAGTGCCACTGGAGCCCACTCCTGAGGCCGCCACTGCCCCACAAGCTCCAGCCATGGGCAGTGTGAGCAGCCTCATCTCAGGCCGGCCCTGCCCCGGAGGGCCGGCTCCTACCCGCCACCATGGCCCCACTGGGCCCACCTTCTTCCGGCAGCAGGATGGGCTGCTGCGGGGTGGCTATGAGGCACAGGAACCGCTTTGCCCAGCTGTGCCCCCCAGGAAGACTGTCCCTGGCACCACCTTCACATACATCAATGAGGACTTCCGGACAGAGTCACCCCCCAGCCCAAGCAGTGATATTGAGGATGCCCGAGAGCAGCGGGCACGCAATGCCCATCTTCGTGGCCCGCCTCCAAAGCTCATTCCTGTCTCTGGAAAACTGGAGAAGGTGAGGACCAGCTTCCCCTTTGGGGCCTGGGTAGAACAGGAGTCCCCTGGAGAAGCTGCAGGAATTTGGGGGCCTGTTTAGAGGAAAGAACATGGGCTCCAGATTCACCAGACCTAGGTTCTAATCCCAGCTCTGCCTCATTGTGGCTGTATGACCTCAGGGAAGTCACTTAACCTTTCTGAGCCTCAGTTACTATATCTGTGAAGTGGAGGTAATAGGTCAGCTCTCATAGGACTGTTGTGAGAATTAAATCAAATAATATATGTAAAGTATTTAACCTAGTTAGTGCCTGATACATACTATGTATTTAATAAATGTTACCTACTTGGTAATACTGTTATACAGCAGCGGTGACTTTGAGCAAGGTCTTTAACTGCTGAGCCTCTATTTCTTCATCTGTAATATGGAGATAGTGATAATATTTTGCTCACCTGGCTATAGTAATGATTAAAGATGAACCCTTTTAAATTACTTGATATGAAGATGACATTTAGGAGGTCCTGAGCCAGTGGTAGCAGTTGGGGATGGGGGACTCTGGATGGGAGGACAGAGTGTGATAAAGGCTTTGAAAGATTGGGCAGCTCATCCCCAATGTCACGTGGTATCTCATTTCAGAACATGGAGAAAATCCTGATTCGCCCAACAGCCTTCAAGCCAGTGTTGCCCAAACCTCGAGGGGCGCCATCTCTCCCCAGCTTCCTGGGTCCTCGGGCCACCGGACTGTCTGGGAGCCAGGGCAGCCTAACACAGCTGTTTGGGGGCCCTGCTTCCTCCTCCTCTTCCTCCTCTTCCTCAGCTGCTGACAAACCCCTGGCACTGAGTGGCTGGGCCAGTGGCTGCCCATCAGGGACACTGTCTGACTCTGGCCGAAACTCACTGTCTAGCCTGCCTACTTACAGCACCGGGGGTGCTGAGCCGGCCACCAACTCCCCAGGTGGGCACCTGCCCTCCCATGGCCCTGGGCGGGGGGCACTGCCAGGGCCAGCCCGAGGGGCCCCTGCTGGGCCCTCCCACTCAGACAGTGGCCGGTCTTCCTCCAGCAAGAGCACAGGCTCTGTGGGGGGTCGCGTGGCTGGGGTGTTCTTGGGCAGCGGTCCACGGGCTTCCCCTGACAGCAGCTCCTGTGGGGAGCGCTCCCCACCCCCACCCCCACCCCCACCACCCCCTTCGGATGAGGCCCTGCTGCACTGTGTCCTGGAAGGGAAGCTCCGAGACCGAGAGACAGAGCTACAACAGCTGCGGGACAGTCTGGATGACAGCGAGGTAACCATGTGCCCGGTGTGGTCAGTGGCTATAATGGGGGTGGCATGGTAGGACATCCAAAGGTGCTGGGACGCCAAGGAGCATCTCAGTTTGTTCTGGGACAGAGGAGAAAGTGGTGGGCAGTTGCACTTGTGACCCCATTCCCACCCCAGCTGTCTGGTTTAACTGTAGCATGGTGAGGATTCAAACCCAGCACCACCATTTACTGTTTTTCAGACTTGAGCAAGTTACTTATTCAGACCGAGCCTCAGTTTCCTCATCTATGGATCAGGATAGTTCTGGCCTCTTAAGAGTTAGGAGGAGTAAGAAGACAAAGGATGTAAAGTGCTTAGAATAATGCGCGGCACACTCGTATTGTTACGATACAAGTAGTTCTTATCGTTATCGTAATCATTATCATTGTTTAGTGGAATCTAGCCTTCCCGAACCCAGGCCAGTGGGCCCCAGAGCAGTCAGTGATTGGGGGCAGCCAGGGCTAGAGTTTCGGGGGAGCTTCCAGGAGCCAGGTGTGCCTTCTTGCCCGCAGGTGTACGAGGAGCGGCAGCGGCACTGGCAGCGGGAGCGCGAGGCCCTGCGAGAGGACGGTGCGGCCCAGGCGCAGCGGGCACAGCGGGCCCAACAGCTGCTGCAGCTGCAGGTGTTCCAGCTGCAGCAGGAGAAGCGGCAACTACAGGACGACTTTGTGCAGCTCCTGCAGGAGCGTGAGCAGCTGGAGCGGCGCTGCGCCACCTTCGAGCGGGAGCAGCGGGAGCTCGGGCCACGGCTGGAGGAGACCAAGTGGGAGGTGGGTCAGATCAGGACGGGCACGGAGCAGGGTCCTGCAGGGATAGGGCCTGGAAAGAGGGGCCCAGCCACACCCCCTGAGCCCTCGAGGGGCCCCCTAGAGGGCCTCCCCTTCTTCTTCTCTCCAAGATGAGGATCCCCCTCTGACCTCCCTTTCTGGGTGGGGGCCGCCTCATACATGCGTGTTTGGTCTTCTCACTGGTCTGGTCTAGTGCCCATAGCCAGTGGTATTCTTACCCACTGCCTTCCGGCCAGCAATAAGAATGTAGTGCTTGCTATGTGCTAGGTGCTGTTCTAAGCATGTTACTTAGACTATATTTCATCTAATTCTCATAATAGCCATACTGTTGGGTGGGTACTGTTAATATCCCCATTTTAGAAATGTAGAAACGGAGGCCAGAAAGGCTAGAGGCCAAAATCACACCTAGTCTGTGGCAGAGCTGAGATTTGAACCCAGGCAGTCTTGCTCCTTGGTCTACACTTTTAACCAAAACACTGTAGGGCCTCTCAACTGGAAATATGGCCACTGCCCTCAGTTGCCCCCACTCCTGCACACTCTGCCACCACTAGGCCCCAGGGCTCTGCCGTGCCTCATGATGGTGTAAAGACACCCGCTTTGAAGGAGAAACATCTGGGTCTGTATTCAGTTTAGCCACTGACATGACGTGTGACCTGGGGGCATGTCACTAGGTTCCTCTCGGTGTCTCCATTTGTAAAATGGATATTACAATGATCACACCTCCTTTCCACCAAATGTACAGCATGATGCCATACAGGGTCTGACTCTCCTGGAGAATCCTTCTCACCACCCTTCCCAACTCCCTCCCACCCCCAGGTGTGCCAGAAATCAGGCGAGATCTCCCTGCTGAAGCAGCAGCTGAAGGAGTCTCAGGCAGAGCTGGTGCAGAAGGGCAGTGAGCTGGTGGCCCTTCGGGTGGCACTTCGGGAGGCCCGGGCTGCGCTGCGGGTCAGTGAGGGCCGGGCACGGGGCCTCCAGGAGGCAGCCCGAGCACGAGAGCTGGAGCTGGAGACCTGTTCCCAAGAGCTACAGCGGCACCGCCAGGAGGCCGAGCGGCTGCGGGAGAAAGCTGGGCAGTTGGATACAGAGGCAGCTGGACTCCGGGAACCCCCTGTGCCACCTGCCGCTGCTGACCCATTCCTCCTGGCAGAGAGTGATGAGGCCAAGGCACAACGGGTAGCAGCTGGGGTCGGGGGCAGCCTGCGGGCCCAGGTGGAACAGCTGCGGGTGGAGCTACAGCGGGAACGGCGAAGGGGCGAGGAGCAGAGGGACAGCTTTGAGGGAGAACGGCTGGCCTGGCAGGCAGAGAAGGAGCAGGTGATCCGCTACCAGAAGCAACTGCAGCACAACTATATCCAGATGTACCGGCGGAACCGGCAGCTGGAGCAGGAGCTGCAGCAGCTCAGCTTGGAGCTGGAGGCCCGGGAGCTCGCTGACCTGGGCCTGGCCGAGCCAGCGCCCTGCATCTGCCTGGAGGAAATCACTGCCACCGAAATTTAGGGCCCTCGGCATCCCAGGTTTGTAGGGAGCTCTACTGAAAGGGGACAGTAGCCTGAGGTCCACTGAGAACCCAGGAGCCACTTGCCCCCTGAGATCCAGGCCTCTGGGCCTCTGCCAAGAACTCGGGGCCATCCCGTAACTTGGATGAGCAAGATTAGACTCCTTGGAGGTCCTCATGTTCACTGTCACCCAGAGGCTCCTAGTCACTATTTCACTGCCCACCTGCTGCCACTCTGTCAACACCATTTACCCCAGATGCTCACCAGTTCACTCAGCCAGGGGGCTAGGGAGAGAAAGGGGCTCCCTCATCTCCACATTCTGCCCCAACCCAAAGCCAGAGAGAGCCAGACAATGCCAGCTGCTCCAGATGTGCCTGCCTTCACCCTGCCCTTGTTGGGGGACAGGACTGGGACTGAGTTCTGTTCCCCACCTTCCAGCTCTGCATCCCCTTTCCTGAGGTGAGGGGACTGTAGTCAGACCAAAGGAAAAACTCAGAAAGAAATGTCTTGTTTATTTGTGTTTGTGACCAAGGGGCCCCTCCCCGCACCCAGATTTATGGCCTCGTTTTCACTTGTATATTTTTCACACTGTAAATTTCTTGTACAAACCCAAAGAAAAAAATTAAAAAAAAATTTTGTTTTTAAAAAGTGAGTGTGCTGGATAAAGATTATGGAACTCGTTTTACCCCACTCCCTTGTTATTTGCTGTCTGTTTCCTCATATAGGTGTTGGCCAGGGGAGAAAGGGGGAAGGACAGATCCCATAGAAAGTCTGAGGTCCTAGTGGACCACATGAAATGGTCCTTCAGAGTTTGAGAAACTAGAAAAGCCTTCTATCCTGTCCCTTGCACAAAACACTGCTCAGGACTGGGCACCACCGGACTGGGATGCAGTGACCCCTGAGGGTGTGTCTTGAGAATCCATGTCCCTCAGTGCTTAGGAGAATCACAGAGGACATCGTTAGTGCCCACCAATCCCAAGCACCACACCTTAAGTTTCTTGATCCCCTTCCTATCTTGGGAAGTTGAGAGCAGTGAGTGGGTGACACAGGCTGCTTAGTAGCACCTTGTCCTTGACACCGAGTTTGTCTGGAAAGGGCAGAGCCTTAGTGAACTGGGGAAAGAAGAAAGGGAGATCTCAGCCACCAGTGTGGAGCTTTGGGAGTCGGCAAGGCAAGCAGGAGTGGGAGGTTCCTGGCTCCAGAGGAAGTTAATAGGAGGCATCTGGGAGGGAGCAGGAGAATTTGAGGTCAGTGGGAGGATCCGAGGTCAGCAAGAAGAGTCACGGGGTAGGTGAGGAGAATCCAGGGTTAGTATCAGGAGTCTGGAGGGTTGGAGAGGGGACTGGGCTGGGGTCAGTGGGACGGGGAATGGTCAGCAGGAGGGTGCAGATCCATGAGGTCTGACGAGTCAGAGGGTGAGGGTAGTGAGCTGGGAATGGGGACCTTGACCACAAGCTCCATGGGCTCCCGAGCCTTGTTTCGATAAGCCCGGCGGATGGTGTCCACTGCCCGCTGGTGAGTCACCTGCTCCAGGGTCTCTCCATCCACTGCCACTAGCTCAAAGCCGGCCTGGGATGAGAGTGGGAGAATCAGTCCCTCTCCCTTCGGTCACCCCCACCACAGCATCCAACCTCTCACCTCCACCAGCTAGATACTCCTCCCCATCTGGGTAGAGAGGATGGACAATGGGACTTTTGTGCCTGGAGCCGTTGGGGGCTGGGTGGGGCGCAGACAATGGCCCTTTGTCCCTTGGGGCTAGGGATGGAACAGGATGGGCCACCCTCAGGCCCGGGCTGGCATGAGGGGACAGATTTTTCCCTTGGCATGCTCATCCTACAGGCCTGACCCCCCTCCTCCCACGACCTGGTCTGAACATGCCTGGCTGGCAGATGAACATGTACCAGCCCACCCCTAGCCAGAATCAGCTCTGGGCCGAAAAAGTGGGCCTGGGTGCACTTCACCCACCTGCAGGGCCCCACAGAGGAAGGCGGCCCCCCCAGGGAAGATCTTTTCTATCTTCACCATGGGCTGCACCCTGGACTCGATGCCTCCTGAAATGCTGATGCCTAGTAGAGAGACACGGGGTCAGGTGCACCATACCTCTAAAACTTAGAGCTCCCAGGATAGACCCAGGGCCCCATCCCCAAATACAGGGCCCCAACTTCTTCCAAACCCTAGTTCTGTTACTACTGAGTCCTCAGCTCCAAAATCTTCTAGATCCCAAAACCCCCAAATCTAGACCCCACAACTATACCCCAATACCCAGATCCTTTTCCTAGGCCCAGGCCCTAGAGTCATACCCCAAAACCAAACCCACCAACCTCACCCAAACCCAAGAGCCCCCCTGCCAGGCCCATTCCCACCTGGACTCACCCAATGACTGCTTCATCTTGGACAGTGTGACTGTCCTCAGCTCCCAACTAGGGGACTTTGTAGCTGCCTCCTTGGCTGTCCTGCCAGTTCTGTTCTCAGAGGTCCCTTGACTGCCTCCTGCCTTGGCTGACTGACCATCCAGAGGTCGCGGCAGAGGGGGCCTGGCCTTCCGAGGCTTGTGGTAGCGTCCGCGTCCGTTGGTCATGTTGGGGGCGGGGATAGGTGCTGGTGATGGGGAACGCCTGCGTCCAGGGGACTTGCCTTGGCCCTGGCTGCGGCTGCGGCTCCGGCTGCGGCTACGGCTCTGGGCTGAGCCCTGGCTCTGGCTCTGGCTCTGATCCTCCCGTGCCAGGGGTTCTGTCAGCAGCCAATTGGGCCTTGGGGGCCGAGGAGCAACAGGGGGTGGCTGGGGAGGGACCGTGCAGGCGCTTCGGTGTGGGGTGAAGGCATCCACTGGCACATCTTGGAGAGGGGGGATTCCTTTATGAGGGTGACGGGGGGCAGAGGCACCCAGGGAGACCTGGAGGTCCCCCAGCCGCTCCCTCAGCTCCCCATCGTCTTCCTCCTCTGAGAAGCCATTCGCAGGCAGCAGGTAGAAGCCTCCACGGCTGTCTGGGGAAGAGGGCCAAGGTCAGGCTGCCCACTCCTCACCAGCCCAGACCACCTTACAAGACTCCAGTTCTTTGTGAGCCCAGTAAACCCAGGCCTGAGTTTGCTCAGGCCCTACAGCAGCGTTCCCTGCAGTGAAGGACACTGCCTAGGTTCCATTATAACTATTTTAATACTTTCCATCATAATAGTTATACTACAATGTATCTGAGAAAAAATATGACTCGTACACCAAACTGATGATTTCTCAGAGATTACTGCATAGAATGAGACTAGATTTAAAAAGTGAGTTTAAAACCAATTATTAGGTAGATGATAGTGGTGAGCGGATGTGACAGAAATGGTTCTGGGCTTTCTTTCAGGGAACCATAAATACCTCTGAAACCACAATACCCCGCGTGGGGCAGGGATGGAAAGCCCATCCTCCCTTCCCCAGTCCCCCAGGACTATGCCCCTTCCCTGGGCTCTGAGACTCTACTGACCAGGCACAGGTGTGATGAGGTGACGCTTGGGTGGTGTGTCCTGCCGGGAGGGCCGCAAAGCAGTAGGCCGCACTGGTTAAAGAGGAGAACAGGTCAGAGTCAGGGCCCCGCTGCCAGACTCTCTGAGGAACACAGCTCAAGAGGCTCTGGCAATCTCTGCCCACTCTTCACAGGGAGATACCATTCTTATCCCTACCTGGGGCTCAAGATACACAAGTCCTGCCCCCCAGCTGCTGACCTGTCCGGCTCTTGAGGGCCTCAAAAGCTTCCAGCTCCACAGGCATCACCATGCTGTCGAAGCGGCCCAGGTCTGTGAGAGCCACCACACTCCTGGGGGAGGACAAGGGATGGAGGTGGGCTGGGTCTCAGTTCTGGAGGTGCCAGGAAAGGCTGGAATCAGGGGTCCCCTTCCTGCCCTCAAGCGCTCCCCACACACCCCTCCCCACCTGATGTCCCGCAGCAGCAGCAGCTTCGCAGGCCTGTCCAAAATGGCCAGCAGGGGCCTCACCAGGTCCTCCACGCCACCCTCATGCACATACTGCAGAGAGAGGCATTACAGGTCACATAACAGCAGGGACCTCCAGAGCTGGGCATGGAGGGACCCCCTACGTTTAGAAAAGGCTCTCTCCATCCCCAGGCTGTCCGTAGGATGTCTTACGGACTTGGTGACTAGGTAGAAGCCTGTGATAATAACAACAGACTTATAATAGCAATGAACAACAAAGAACAACAGCAATGACAGCTTTGGGACAGGCACTTTTCTAAGCCTTTTACATACACATAATCTCTCATTTAGCAACCAGCCTGAGAGATGACATTAGTTATTCCTGTTTTACAGAAGAGGACACTGAAGCTCAGAGAAAAGGACTTTGCCAAGGCCACACGGATAAGGAAGTATGAAGAGGGACTGGAACCTGAGAAGTCTGGCTCTTGCCTGCTCTGGTGCCGGAAAAGGATGTGCAGGGAGTGGACTCTCCTCCCCACCCCCACCTCCAAGCAGAAGGAAGGAATTTGAGCCAAACACTAGGCTATGGGCCTGGCTTGCCCAGCACTTGTCTGCACACAGACCTACAAATTATGCTTTGTTCAGGATGGAATGGGGACTTGGGGAAGGGGTGGCCCTACAGAAAGCCGTTCCAGTCAGTACTCAAGGGGGTGGAGGCCCTTCTGCTTGGCACTGCGCGGATGCCACCAGCCACACCCCACCTACGCAAACTGGCAAACTGAACACTGGGAGCCACACTACTGAGGCAGCGCATCGCCCCCTGGTGGTGAGAGGGAGACATGTACTGGTTCAGGGTCACAAACAGAGCATCTTGATTGGGCATAAACACAGAAAAACAGCATGCCCTGGTGGTCAGAATGAGACATTCATACATATCTGGAAATAAAAGATAAATTATGTGTGTGGCCCTAAACCGCACACAAAGGTACAGTGACTCACACATATACATATCAACAATATACCCCCTTTTGTCTGGAGAGAGATACACATAATTGTACAGAAATAGTCAAATATGTGCACACACTTCAAGTCCACAAACCTGCATTCAGCACCCACTAAGTGCCAGGCTGTGTACTGGGCATTGGGTGAACAACAATGAAGACCCTGTTCCAGATCTTCAGGAACTCAGTATAGTGGGAACAAGGAGCAGAACGAGCCACATGCCCCAATGAATCACAAATCACTGGCAGTGGGGCCAGAGAGCGTCTCATAGGAGCGTGGGAAGATCAGAGTAGGCTTCATGGAAGCGGTGGCATTTATGCTGACTCTTAAGGACAAATGCAGGGATCGGCATGAAAGTTGGAAAGAAAGTGCTCCGAGGCTGATGTGGAATAATGGATAGATAGAAGTTTAACTTGACCTTGGGGTGCCAGAAGGGCTTCCGGGTAGGCTGCACGGGTTGCGATGGCAATGGGAGTACTGCACCTAGAGTCGTGCAGTCCATAAACTGCATGAATCTGTGCGGAGACCAGGGGAAGATGATGACGTGGCGACTATGAGAAAGCTGAGATTAGTGGGAGGGCTTTGAAAATAAGGATAAGGAACTTGCATTCCGTTCTGCCAAAGAGGTTACAAGGAGTCTTGGGGAGTGTAAAGTGATCAGAGAGGTGGTTTATAATGCTTGGTTTGGTGGCTGTGGAGAGGTGGCTAATGGGGAGGAGAGAAGGGAGGCCTGGGAGTTCAGGGCCACCCATTAGAATCACTAGGGGAGCTTTACTAATCTTTCAGGCCAGGATTCCACTCCAGAGGATCTGATCTCTTGATGTGGGCAGGGCTTGCGTCAGGTTTGGGTGGTATGCCAAGTTCCCCAGGTGTTGCGGGGACACTGTGAGAAGAAACCTACCTTGCGCTGGGTGAGAGGAGCTGAGGGATGGAGAAAAAGTCCAACAAAGAAACAGACACAGAGCCCCACCTAGTGGCCACACCCCAGAGTTGCAGGCTCACAGAGGCTGGTAAACACAGAGCCCCATTTAGTGCTGAGAGCTGAGCACCACACTTAACGCTTACCAAGTTAAACCCAAAAGCCCTTAGCTGCTCCCAACAGGCACTCTATCTGCAGCTCTGCTGTAAACCAGGCTTTGGTAAAGGGATGCATGAATTACCACGTCTCAGTCTCCAGGTGACACGCACGTGCCTTAGCCAGATACACTCACACTCACGCACAGATACAATCGTACTGTTAAGTCAACACAAACCCAGGTAGCCCACACAGACAAATGCATACATCACACAGACATACATCTCAGCCCACTCTGACCAAGGTCAGGAAGTGGAGGGATCCACAAGCGATTCCCTGAAACTCCTCAGTTTGCCCTCTCGCACACAGGGTCATGTGTGCGCAGATGCAGATTCATCACAGGGAAGCCATCGCAGAAACCTGAGGGTTCTTGAGACAGCAGGCTAGAAAAGGGCCATCCAATCCTCCTTGAGGGAATGACCTGTGCCTCCCGCAGCCTCCCCAACATTCAGGCTACAAAAGCTCCCTCAAACCTAACTTATAACCCACCCTGGGCCCTCTGGACTGTTTGACGTGGAAGAGAAAAGAGCATAACAGTGTAGGTGTTAGGGGAGGCTTGGGCCGTGTGAGGGGACAAGGGAAATAGGAAATAGGAGTAGGGGTCTAGCATGAGGCCAGGCCTGTTAGCTGACCCAGGAAGGTATGGAGGAGGAGGCTGGGGTTTAGAGGAAAATGGGGGCAGGTGACTGCAGGGATTCATGTCCCCCAACTCATCACTGTCTGACTTCTTCTCTCACCTCCTCAAGGAAGCCCTCCCAGACCACATCTAATTTGTATTTCTTGGGTTATTTTCTCATATTCTTTTCCTTCACAGTACTTCACATGATTTGTCGCTATGGATATTTAGGTTCTAGTTATTATCTATTCCCCCTTCCTGGTTGTGAGCTTAGTGTGTGTGTGTGTGTGTGTGTGTGTGTGTGTGTGTCTTGGCGTGTGTGTGTGTGTGTGTGTGTGTCTTGGCGTCTTGTGTGTGTGTATGCTCATGACAGTGGCAATTTCTGCTTTTAAGGACCTCTGGCCTCACAGCATCAAGCCCAAGTACTAGTCAGCAGTGACCTGAATGAATGAGGAGCTGGGTGACTGAGTGACCACATGCTGGGTCTGGGGGCAGGCTAAAGGCTCACCCTGGAGCAGTGGCGAGTGATGGCCAGCACCTCATCATCAGTCAGCAGCCGCCGGGCCAGGTCCTGAATAAGGGGCCGTCGGCTCTCCCAGGCCTGCACTCTCTCATCCACATTGGGCAGCTGGCTGGAGGGACTCCCGGACCTGGCAGAGAGCAGGGCTCGCCCCCTCTCCTGGTCTGCAGGGCAGGAAGAGAGGGGTATGATGAAGGAGCCAGGAGTCACCAGGGGAGGAGGCAGGGGCTTCCCTCAGTGAGGGCCAGATCCCATGACAGGCTGGCTAAGAGGCCTAAGTGCCCCCAATGGTGTTCCAGCCTAGCCTAGATGCTCCCCACCATGGTCTCGCCTACCCACCAATGGAGCTCCTCCTCAGGCCCCTCAGCCCCCAAAACACACAACCCCTACACCAGTCTGTTCCTTAATGAAGTCCTGGCCCAGTGCCCCCCAGGCTCCCTGAACATGCACTGTCATGTTAGTCTGGTCCCTATTAGAGTTCTAGCACAGGTTCCTTTTTGTCCCTCAAATCTGTCTTTGGGTGTTCCAACTTAAGCTCCCAGTATTTAAAAATGCACCCCAATATTTACCTGGAACCCTATCTTTCTTAGTAAACTTAGTCCAGTTCTTTTTTAGCTGCCCCAATATGCACCTCCCTATCTTTCTGATTCCTCATTCTTGACCCCAACTTAGTTTAGCCCAAACCCCTCAGCTGCCTCCAACATGCACCCTATTGGAAGCTCTGCTGTAAACCAGGCCCTGGTAAAGGGATGCATGAATTACCACGTCTCAGTCTCCAGGTGACAAACTTCTGCACGGGCCCCACTCCCCCTGCTAAGAAGAAGAAAAGGTTCAGCAGCAGGCCCTGGCCCCCAGTCTGAAAATGGGGGTTGGGGAGGTCAGGACTGGCTAGATCACTGGCTAGGAGAGTTCAGGATGGAAGGAGGAAGGATGGGGAAGCAAGAGGCCAGGCCATGAGGTCTTGAAGGCCATGCTCAGGCCAAGGACTTTGTTCATAGGCAATGGGGAGTCACTGAAGGTTTTAGATTGAGAGAGTGTGCAGTCTGAGCTCTGCCTATGGAGATTCATTTGGAAACAAATGTATGGAAACAAGAACCCCAAGGACAGTTTAGGGGAGCACCTACCTTCAAAGAACAAAGAGGAAAAATGGAGCCTTTGAAGGAGAGAGGGGAGTGGCCAGAGAGGCAGGAGGAGAACCAGGAGGGAGCAGGGCTCCTGGGTCTGTGGAAAGAAAGGTGGGCTGAGGGACAGGGGCTGGCTTCTCCTGATTTGAAGGGATTGTCCCTCCCATGGGATTGTTACCTCGAGACACCAGGGAGGGACAGAGCCCAGCTCCTCACCCTCTGGTCGTTTTTGCCTTTCCAACATCCGCTCTCCTTTTTAGGAACGGCACCCTGATTTTAACTGGGGATGCCTATTCTCAGTGCATGTACTCCAGGGTGGGCGCATGACTCAGGCTGGCTGATGAAAGTACCCTCTCTCTCCCGTGTCGCAGTGATTTGTTGGACATGTGATCCCAGCTGGGCCAGTAAGAGTCTGAGACTTCAGCTGGGACTATTTAAGGAGAAGCTCTCTTTTCCCTGCCTTGCTAAGTGACAGTGGGCTTCTTAGCTCGGGTGGGCAAAGCCTGTATGATAATGAAGCTAACCCAGGAGAAACGGAACCAAAACATGATGGGGGCAGATATCTGAAGAGATTGTTTAAACATTTAGATCCAGGTGAAATCAGTAGCTGAACCAAGGTGTGTTTTTTAAAGCTAATTTGGGTTGAGTTTCTGTCACAGGCAACCTCAAGAGCCTTCCGCCCTGGTACCCTCTCTGAACCTCATTTGGGAGATGAGGGGCCTTCCATGAGAGTCCTTAGAAAGTCCTTCAAACACGTGAAGCCTGCCTGGACCCTTCTGCCTGGATCCTGACCGAGAAATGGTCTTGCTCAAGGGTGATTAGAACTGGGTAGAGCCTGTTGAGAAGTGAAGCCAAATGCTCTAGGAAAGAAGTATCCTTCCCTCTCAGCACCAAAAGTACAGGGATAAACCTAAGCTCTTCTACTTCTTTCTATGCTATGAATCTATCAGTTTTCCCTTCCGTAAAATGAGGAGATGAGATAGTACAACAATGGCCACTACATTTTCTGAGCACCTTCTGTGTGTCCTGCGTGATGAAAATATACTAATCCACTTATTCTTCACTATTCCTAAAGATACAGGTATTGTTATTCCCATTTAACTCATGAGGAAACTGAGGCTCACAGGGTGGAGTGGTGACTCACAGCTAATAAGAGGCAGGGTGGGATTTAAAGTCGTACCTGCTGGATGCCACAGTGGACCTTTCCTCCATCCTCCCTGTCTGACCCACACAGTACTTACCTTTCTCCAGGTCCAGGCGAGGGCGGGCCTTGGCTGGGCTCCCGCTCTCCAGCGTCCAGGCCTCTTTGCGCCAGTCCCCTGCCAGCCGCCCCTGCCGCCCTCCCTTGAAGAAGAGGTTCATCAGCGTCTTGGAGCGTTGCAGGGCCCCCTTCTCCCCAGGGAACCCTGACTTCTCCTTCTTCCGCTGCTTCTTCTCCTCTGCAGACACGGAGGAGCACCGGGGGTGCTGGAGGGGTGGGCAGAAGGGAAGGACAAGGGGCGAGGTCGGGGGAGGGCAGAGAGAAGGGGAGAGTAGGGGGCAGACAGGATCTGCAGCTGTGTGAGGAGGTGGGAATGGGGATGGGGTGGGGGGTTCTCCTCCTACGTTCCATCCCTCCCCCATTCCACAGCTACAGCTATGTGAAGAATCCGTGAGGGCTGGGGTCTGTGTGTATAGACAGGCCTGGGAACTCCAGGATAGAGGGGCTTGGTTAGGGCTGGTTTGGGGCTCAGAACTGACTGGAACTGGTGCTGGGACTGACGGTGGATTCGGGGCCCAGGATTAATTTAAAATGGGACCCAGAGCAGGGTCTGAGTGTATTCTGGGGCTGAGGTTGGGACTGGGTCTGGGTGGAGGCCTGGGGCAAAGGGAGGTTTGGGGCATAGGACAGGGTGTGAGGGAGGTTTTGGACCAGGAGCAATAGAGAAAGCAGCAGCCACCCTACGTACCCCACAAGGTCAAGTGACTCTGGGAGCGTGTGATGGGGGGCCGAGGTCGGCTGAGAGCCAGCAGCAGAGCAGTCTTGGGGGACTCCGAGAGTGCAGAGTCAAGGTGGCAGGCAGGCAAGGGTCCATTGGAGCGGATGGCCGTGTCCCTGAGGATGACCGTGGGCCGCACACTGCACCAGGTCTCCATGCAGCCCCCCATGTCGGGCTCCGTCTGCATGGCCATGTCTGCCCGCCCCCTGCCTGGGCCAAGCCTGGGCTCCTCAGGCCCCAGGCAGACATCCATGTGGTCCGAGGGCAGGGAGCCGGAGCCCTCAGCAGAGCTGTAGGGGACACTGGAGGCGTATGAGGAGACACTGGAGCTGCTCTCAGAGGCCTGGGACAGCTGCTGCAGCACCCCGTTGCTCACTGTGGGCAGTGGGGAAGGCAGGGGCATCTTGGGGGTCTGACAGGGTTGCTTCAAAGCCCTACCAGGCTTGCAGACATCCCCCGGGCTTGGAGGTTTGGGGAGAGTGTAGCACTAGCCAAGGTCTGGGGACTCAGATGCTCAGAATCCTGCTACTGACTTGTTAAGAGACCTTGGGCAAGTTGCTTTTCCTCCACCCACATCCTGAGACTCCAGACCCTAGGAGAGCCTGCAAGAAACTTGCAGCTTCTCAAAGGAGAGTCCAGAAATGACTCTGGGCAGTGTGAAAATCCCAGTAAGATCCTGCTTCTGCCCATTTATTCTTCAGAGATTCTGGCCCCACCCTCGGGCCTCAGCCCTTTCTCTCCAACCTTGGGGGCCTGGGCCACTTACGTCGGTTCAGCCAACAGTACTCAGAAACCATCTCCTTGTAGGCAGGGTAACGGCCTGTCTCCTGGGGAAGGCATGGTGCGCAGAGGAGGGCATAGGGGAATGGGTGAGAAGGGAGGGTAAGGATGGAGAGTTCTAGGACAGGAGTAAACTTTCAACCTTATCAGTCTCCTCTGAGTTCATCATGCTCTAGCTACACGAGCCACTGTATTTCTGAACATGCAACATTCCTCTATGCCTCAGGGCCTTTGCATCTGCTGTTCCTACGGACTGGATTCTCTTCCTTCAGCTCATCTGTGCTAGCTCCTTCTCCCTATTCAGGTGTCAACTCCTCAGAGAGGCCTGCTCTCATCATGCCCCCTGGCTAAAAGGGCCTTCCTAACTTACCCTATCCTGTTTCTCTGTTAATTTCCTTGTAGCAATTTTCGCAACCTGCATGTATCTAGTCTATGCAGAGGACTTGTCCTGTTTGCTGTTGCAGCCTCAGTACCTGGTATAGTCATATAGTAAGTACTTAGAAATATTGAATGAGTGGATGAATGAATAAACAAGTGAATGAATGAATGAATCAATCAATGAGGGGCAAAGTGGGAGTAAGAAGGAACACTTTTGGATAATTTGAGAAGGAAAGGGAAAAATGGGATGTGGGAGGTGAGAAATAGAGTCAGTGGCGGGGCGGGCAATGGTGGATGAGGCACTGAATGGTGAAATGGGTGACGGTTTGGAGAGGGTGGAGCAGGGGCCAGGATGAGGCACTAGGGAGAGTGAGGGATTACCTCTTCCAGGAGCCAGAGTGAGAAGGACCTGATCCACAGGCAAGTGTGAGACCCATATGAATAATGGATCCAGCCGCCTCCCCTGAAACCCAATCTCTGGCCCCAGCCCAGCTCCTCTTGCCCTGTGCTCTGAGGATGTCCACCTTCTAGGTCCTGCCCAAAGCCACAGCTACTGCCCCAACCTTCTGGGAGGAATGTTTTCCCTTTCAGTTCTAGGCCTCTGCCACCCATATGAAGGGATATTGCCCTAGATGTCCCAGGAGCAGGTCTGGAACTCGGCCCTGCTACTGACCAGCTGAGTAACTGACCATAGTTCCTCAGTTATTTTGTCTCTCTGAGCCTCAGTTTCTTCTGCAAAATAGGGATGAGAACAATGCCTGCCCTGCCTCTCACGTGGCTGTGGAAAAGTCATAAACTGCAGAGCTATGGGCATAAGTAAGTACTAGAGTACTCTATCGGCTGTCAGTCTGGCCTCTCCCTGACTCCCAAGGTCCTGCCCACCTTGATGGTCAACATGATGTGTGTTTGGCCCTTCAGCACCTCCACGGCCTGGCTGTGGCTGATATTGTCGAACCTGACACCGTTGGCCGCCAGGACCTGGTCTCCCACCTTGATGCCGTTCTCTTCGGCCAGCCCACCATGGTCTACTCTGAGATCAGACAGGCAGCAGTCTTGATAGGCCTCCTGGCCTGCCCTCCCTCACCCCATTCCAGATTCTCTTCACTTAGATACAGGAATGCCCGTCAAACTCCCTGACCCTCCTTCCAGGCGACCCCCGCCCCACTCTGTAGATCCCACCCCTGACCTAGGCCCTCATTTGGACATGTAGTTGGCCAGGCCTCTCTTGCTGACCCAACTCCAGGTCCCAGCCCAGGCCCTTCCAAGCTCCATTCCCTACCCATTTCATTCCCTGCCCAGCCCTCACTTGGACACATAGATGCCCAGGCCAAACTCCTTGCCCCCACGGATGTTGAAGCCCAGGCAGAAGTCGTCAGAGGTCGTGTAGAGGTGAACGATGCGCCGAACGCTGTCCTCTGAACTGCTGTCGGACGGCGTCGAATTGCCCTTCTCCACCACCAGCCGCCGATTAACCACGTCCACCCTGGGGCAGGGACAAGGGGCCCTCAGCCTGGGCCGCCATCTGCTACTATCCACTCCCCTCCTCCCAGCAGCCCCCACAACTGCATGGGAACAGTGGGGGACTTTGGGGGACTTCCCAGGCCTGAAATCTTCAGTGGGACATAAATTAATCAAATCTGGGAAACCATCCTAATCTCCTCGTTTTATTGAGCAGCTGCAATTTGCCAGGCCCATCTCGAATCCTCACAGGCTCTAAAGGGAGAGGTGCTGTTACTATCCCAGACTCAGAGCAGCAGCAGCAGCAGGAGTGTAGAGGGCAGGGCTACTGGGGCCTGGGACAGCAGAGCCGTGGAGAGGAGGGCTGGGAGACAGATGTGGCCTTTTCTCATTCAAGGTCAGGACTTAGGATCCCTTATTTCCCGCCCCAGGAGTTGGGAGGAACAGAAGTCATACTAGCCAGGCCCATACAGAGCCCTATGCCCTCAGCTTCTCCTGCTATGGCTTTAGGTGGGAGTGCTATGGGGCAGGTGGGGCAGGTCTTCTCACCATGTGGTCTTCTCCTTGGAGAATTTGATGCCTGGCACACGGCCCATGCGCCTCACCATCATGTGCAGGCGGCTGCTGCCTGTCAGGACCTTCACGGCACTGCCCATTGTGGTGCTCTCCAGGCTCAGCCCGTTCACCTCCGTGATCTTGTCCCCCACACACAGGCCAGCCCGCTCTGCATCAAGGGAGAGTGGTGGCTGGCATCGGTCCCTTGGGAGAAGTTCCCCAGCCTGAGGCTAAGCCCCCATCAGACCAGGCTCCTTGTGGTAAAACTTATTCCCTGAGATTGGGGATCCCCAGGTAGGGTCTGAATGTCCGCTTTTAGACTAGAGATCTGTCCAGTAGCCCACTCTGCCATCTCCCCATCAGATCAGGCCCTCCAAAGCTGAAGGCCCTTTCTCCCATCCTGACAAGAGCATCTTTGTACTCCACTGAGACGGGGTCACATACATCCCCCAGGACCTCGTCCCTGGGGACCCTGCTCACCTGCACTGCTCCCCTCCTCCACCTTGCTGACGAAGATGCCCAGGCCGTGCTCAGAGCCGCCCCGCACACTGAAACCCAGCCTCCCCGCTGGGCTCTTCTCCACCCGGACTGCGTGGATGATGTCACTCTCATCACTGTTGGCTGAAGAAATGGGGACACAAGCATGACTCCCATGCCCATACTGGGCACAGTGGACCACTGAGTTTCTCAGCTTGGGGTCTAAAAAGGCTGAGTTGCTGGACGCAGGCACCCAGGGACCTAAACAAGGGGGCCGGCTAGTTCTTTGAGTTCCCTCTGGATGATTTTGAGACTATGGGCCAGGAAGGGTGTGAGAGCAGTTGGGACAGGACTCCATGCCAGAGGACACTGTTCTCCATCCTCATAATATAAATGTGTGTGTGTGCACGTGTGCGTGTGTGTGTCTAATGTTTACTAAGCTTCCCATGCCCGGGATAGGCCAAATACCTAAAAATCCTGGTATTCTGAGGGACAGATGGATAGAAAAGAGGTTCAAGACCCCATTCTATGGGGTGTGGTTGAGGGAGTTTGGGCTCTTCGGCTTGCAGGGGAAATGAGTATGTTAGCTCTATCTTCAAATAGTTGAAGAGCTATTCTGTGAAAGGTATTAGATATTTTCGACTGTGCAACCCAGAGGGCAGAACCAAGCCCACATAGTAGAGTTAGATGGAGGCCAACTTAGCAAGGGAAAACTTTCTAAAAACTTCAGCTGTCAGACAATGGAATGAGTTTTCCAGGAGGGAGAGTGAGTTCCTCATCTTTGGAGGCACACATGCTGACACTGGGTAAATCCTCGTTAAGAATGTTGTGGAAGGATCCCTGAGGCGCCTTCTATCTCTTAGACTCTGCGATTCTGGAGGTAACGGCTACCTGACGATATGAAGAGAGAAACTCAAATCAACACCATGTTGCAGTATGTGCCCAGAGCCCAGAGTGGTCCTCTCCATCAGCGCTGGGGAAAATAAAGAGGAGGGAGGCCCACAGGGGCTGGAGCTGTCAGGAAAGGTTTCTTGGAGGATTAAGATGGGTAGGATTTGGATGGGTGGAGGGGAAAGGGAGGACACTGATGAAGGAATGGAGTGAACAAAAGCTCAGGTGGATCCTTGACAAGGTCTTTTGGTTGGAGAAAGGTGAGAAGACTGGAGGGGTAAGTTGGTTCCCAGGTGAGAAGGTGAGATTTCTTCTTGGGCAAGGCTTACTCCAGAAGAAATCTCTCTCTCTCTCTCTCTCTCCACACACACACACACACACACACACACACACACACTTACTTATTTGACTAAGAGAAATCAGGTTACAGTGCATGACCAGGGAAGCTCAGAAAGAAATCCCCAAAGGCAGTCTGTGAGCAGGGATGGTACGGAACAGAGACATGGAGATCCTGGGGCATCCTAGCCGATTCTATCTGCACAGGTTTTTGGACCTTTTCGGCCCAGCCAAGGAGCTTTTTGCTCTCTCATCCCCCAACCCTCTTTCTCCTCAGCCGTCCCTGGAGCCAAAGGGATGCCATATCTGGGAGTTTGAGCCTAAGAGCTTGGGGCATCTAAAGCTGGAACATTTCTACCTGCACTGCCCTAGCCCTAGCCCAGGCGACCGACCTCTCCCTCCAGGCACTACGCAGCCTCCTCACTCTCTCCCCACTTTTGCTCTTGCCTTCTTTAATATATTCTCTATACAGTGGTCAGAGTTAGCTTTTGTAATAGACCATGCCTTTCCCCTGATTAAAACCTTTAATGCCTGCCCTTGCTTCCAGAAGGAATGCCACACTCCTCCCATGCCCAGTAAGGTCCTCCACAGGTTTTTTTCTGCCCACCTCTCTTCTCTCATCTCTGGCCACTCACCCTGGCCTCCCTGACCTCCTTCCTGTTCCTCTTACAGGCCAATGCTTTCAGTGTTTCCTCTGCCTGTGATACTCTTGCCCAGACCTTCATAAAGCCAGCTCCTATTCCTCAGGCTTTCCTGGCTCAGATACCACTTAATCAGAGAAGCCTTGATGGACTACCCTACCTAAGAAAGTTCTTTCTCTCCTCCCAGGTAGTGTCTATTAAAAGTGGTTCTTAAAAGCATGCTTCCCAGACCAGCAGCAGCAGCAGCAGCACCTGGGATCTTATTAAAAATGCAAATTCTCAGGCTTTACTTCAGACTCACTGAATCAGAAGCTCTAGGTGTAGGACCCAGCAATCTGTCTTTTAACAAGACCCTGCCCCCATCCCAGGCAATTCTGATGTATTCTAAAGTTTAAGAAACACTACTCCTGCATAATATCTGATTTAGTACCTTCAAGAATCTTACTATCCTTTCTCATTATTTGCTTATTTGTATATTATTTACTTTCTGTCTCCTTTCACTAGGTTGTAAACTCAACCATGGTAGAGACTTTGTAATTCTTTTCCACCATTTTTTCCCCAAGTATGCTGCTCATTCCTTGGTGTTTGCTAAGTATTTCTTGAATAAAGGAAAGAATAAAAGGATGAATGAATGAATAACTGAATGCGCTAGGAGAACAAGGAGAAAGGGCTGGTTTGGATTAAAGATGATGCATTTTCTCTGGGATCAGCAGGGTTTGAGAGGCTGGTGGGACCTCATGGGGGTGATGTGTCTCCCTTATCAGTTACTTTAGGCCCCTGAGTGGTCTAAATAATAACACAGGTGAGGGGGGCCAGGCTGTGGAGAGTTGGGAGATACTTGTGCTCAGGCAGGGGGAGGATTCTGATCTCAGAGGCTTCCAGGCCAGACAGGCTGGGGGCCAGCTTGTCAGAACAGGGCCCCTTGGGCATGGTAAGTCTGGTATGTGAGGGGGTGTGCGCAGTGTGTGAGGGAGGTATAGCGCAATATCACTCACAAGGGCAGTGCTGCAGTTCCCCCCTTTCGCCTCCATGTCTCACTGCTCCTCTGAGGACTTCTGTTCCCTGACCACCTGACAGTGGTCACTCTCAGCAGTGCTCTGCTGCTTACCTGAGGGTGAGGCTGAGTGTGTGGAGGATGAGGGGTGAGTGTGCTGGACCACTGGTGGAGAAAAGCCTGCTTCCTGAGCAACATGCTCCATCCCTACCCTAGAGGACTGGGCAGGGGAGTAGGGATGCCCAACTGAGTTAAAGGGAAGAAACAGGGTGTGAAAAAGCCCAGTCTGGGATTTGGCCAAGGGAGCTCTGCTGGCCGAGAGACAGGAACGAGCTAGAGATATTTATCTGATCCTGCCCACAGAAAGCTCAGGCCCAGGGGGCCCCCACTTTCCCACCACCATTCAAGGTCCTGCTTTACTCACTTACTCTTTGTCGCCTCACATCTGTCAGTGCAGCCAGGCTGTCTCCTAAGTGCCTGCCCCATCGTGTTCCATGCTTTCCACTTCCATCCTTTGTCTGTGATACCTCCGCCAGCTGCTCTTAATGCTATCTCTAAGCCCTGCTACACCGTAAATTTCTGAAGGTAAAGATTGAGCTTTATTTCTCTCTAGGACCCCTGCAGAACCTAACCAGGGCTGGTACAGAATCTGTGTGCCATGAAACAGCATTAAGCATCTAAATAAGCTTCGGTCTCCTGCTCCTTCAGGAGCCGTGGGGCTCCCTCCCAGACCCTCCATCCTCCTCTTCTCCCCCCTCTTCTAAATATTTGCTATACCTTTATTACCTATCTCCTTCAGGTGAAGCCTTTCATTCTGTCTGCCCACCTGGTCACTGACTCTTCACAGCTCAGCACAGAGCTGGTCACTCAATAGGCTGGTTGATGGAGGATGTCCTCTATCCTGCCCACCCCCCAAAGGCTTACACAAATGAGTTTGGAGAAAGGTAGAGTCCGTGGGATGAAAAAGCCAATTTAATACCCTTCCTAGCTCTAGCAGGCTAACTTGTACCCCCACACACACAATTTTCCTTGCCAGCCATTGCCCTATCCCACCTCTGGCCTCTCTACAATCCGGAACCTAAAAGATTATTTCGGGAGAAAAAGATAAAATTATATGGGTTCCCCAGAGAGCCTGCTAGCCCCTCCCTAAGACGCCCCTCTCTTGAGTTCCCCTGCCCATATTGCCTCTACCTTCTTCTGCCTAGTGCCATATGTCCCCTTCCCCCACCCCGCACTCCCAGCTGATGGCTGGGCCTTGCCTGCACCTTCGATGGGGGAGTTGATGAGGATGACTCGGCCCATGGGCGATGAGGCTCGGATTCCGCGGGGGGGCCCATTCAGCAGCCGCTGTTGCTTTCTCAGCAGGTATCGCATTGCGGAGCCAGAATCGCTGCCCAGATGGCCTCGGGAGGAGAGGGAGCTCAGAGAGCCCGAGCTTAGGTCTCTGAGGCCCAGTGGGTCGAAGCCCACTGAGAAACCGTGTGCCATGGCGGCTAGACTACAGGTTTAGAAGGAACCTGCTAGTCCTCAGGAGGAGGGCTCCGCGAGCTTGGGGCTCCATGAGCCTTCTGAACAGGACTGTGGTCACAGTGACCAGGATCCCCCACCTCTGCTGCCTCTCCAGAGTGTGAGCTCCAGGCCTGCGCAGGAAGAGTGGGGGAGGGGTTGGGAGTTGAGAGAGGGGTTTGAATGCTGCCCTTAGCATTTCCACCCTTCTCTCTGATTTGAGCATCCTGCCCTCCCATGCCTTAGACTCCTAACCTCTCCCACCCCTGGCCAGAGAACTGCCCAGTCCAGGCACCATCGTGGACTTCTGGAGCCATTCCTACAAGGCGAGTAGGAACCTCTCTTGCATCCCTCATTCCTGCTCTCAGCTGAGTCATCTGTTCAGTTCCCAGTCCTCAGTAAAGGTTGAGAGAGTAAAGATAGGATTATTGCGCACCCTGGGTTTTCAAGTAGTGTGAAAGAAATTGAGACCAGGAGAGTTTACTGCACACCTCTCCTGTGTGGGTGGGTAGGGGGCCAGCCCCTGGTGCTCAGGCCTGGAGGGCAGGGCTTCAGGACCTGGGACAGCTGCAGCCAAACACCCCAGAGATTTCCCCAGCTCCCAGAGATCCCCAGCCCCTAGGCTGCTGTCCCCTCCGTCTCTCCCCGACACCCGTCTAGAGAGGTTGCGTGAACCTCTCCCAGGCTTGGTGGGAGGACCTGCTGGCAAGAGCCCCACAACATCCCGCGCAAACCTGGGGCCAAATCCTAGTCTCCAGAACACAGCACCCTAGTCCCCACTTGGACCTCCTGGCCTCCCGTCTCTCGAGCTGGGCTCCCAGCCCCCTCACCTGCTCTTGTATGCGGCCACCTCCGGCCTCGCCCGCCGGTGGGCGCGAGCGACTGCAGCAGTGAGGAAACCCCGCCCACGCCTCATCGAGGTGGCAGGATCCCGGCTGGCCTGCGCAGCCCCGCGCTCCCATTGGTTGAGAGGGCCGCCAGTCACTCCCTCCCGCCACTTCCTTTGGGCGCCCAGAACAGCCATTTGTCACCTGGGCTGGGCCGCTGGATTCTAACCGCTCGGATTCTAGTGCTGGTGCCCCACCCCAACTGCGAACTTGGGGGCGCGGATCTCGGCTTGACGCCCTCCCACTACCGGTTCAGCTCAGGAGAACCCAGAACAGCGTCTTCTCCAGGCCAAGCCAGCTACCAGAGCTCATGAAATTGCCACCCCTCAGCGGTCACCCCCGATGCCTCAGTGAGGGAAAGTCACCTAGTCAGAGCAGGATGTGAGCCTGCGGTACTCAGGAGTGGGCTGGCACCTGGGTGTGTGGCAGGCGTGCTCTGTACTGTGACTGGGTGCGTTGTGAGTGTGTGTGTGGCTGAGTGCTGCCTTCTTCATAGGCATCCTCTTTCTATGTCAGACAGTCTCTCTCTGGCCAACCAGTTATGGAAAGGTCGCAGAGAGCAGCAGCTGATCCCAAGACACTAGGTAGAGGAAGAATCTTTTTGATCCACTTGCTTGATGCAGAAAGAGCTACCTTGAGCCTTCTGCTCCTTCACATCCGAGGGCAGGGACTGGGGCTAAGGTCTGTGTGCAGAGGTAGAGATTGGGAGCATAAGGAAACTGGGGACCCAGTGGAGCTAAGGGTCACAGAGGGGAATAAAAAGGGAGCTGAGGACATCGAAGGGGCACAGGCATGAGAGGCAAGGGGCTATGGAGGGGCGTGAATACGAGGTACTGCGAGGGGAATGAGCTGGTGGGAAGTGGGGTAGGAGCCCAGGAGGCCAAGTAGGCAGAAGCCACTGTCAAGGCAGCCATCAAGTAAACAAGCCGCGCGGTAACCCGAGTCCCACCGAGGGCACCATCACAGGATAGACCCTTCACTCCGCCCTCCTGCGCCCTGGGTGCTGGACACTTAGAAGCCTTGCTGCCGAGGCCGGGTGTCTGCGGACGCCAGCCAGGAGACTGCAAGCAAAAGATGCAACACCCGCGGCTCTTCCCCTCCCCTCTCTGGCTGGGGCTGGATCCCCGTGGCCCGAGATCGGGGCGTCATCCCAAATGACACCCACCGCCTCCAGATTCTGCCAATCCCTGGGCACGCCAGGCAGACGTGCTGGGGCGGGGGGCGGGGGAGCCCCCGCCCCTCCTTCTGGTTAGCGTCACAAGTGACGTTACACGTGATGGGTGGGAGGGCAGTGGCGGCGACGTGCGGAGAGGAAGGCGGGTCTGAGAGCTGCAGAGCCCAGGAGCCCAGGAGCCCAGGAACGTGAGTGCTTGGGTGGGGTTCTTGGTCAGGCGAGTTGGGGGTCGAGGGCTGGGTGTCACAGAGGGAGACCTGCCTTCTCTGTCCTGTCCTGATTCAGAATACTCGTCTGTGGGAAGGTCCATGCAGCAAGAGGAGATGTTGGTTGGGGGAAGAATGCCAGGATGCTCTGTGGTCACACATTCAAGTGTCTGTAACTGATGGATATGGGCTGAGTGGTATGTGTGTGTGTGTGTGTGTGCGTACACGCAAGTAACGGTATTTGTGGGCCAGTGTATGCAGGGCGTGTCCATTCTGTGTGTGTGTCTGTGTAGGGTATGATGGTGTCTTTGTGTGTGGGTATGTGAATGTGAGTGTGTCAGAAAGGGGAGGGTGTGTTTGCCTGTGAGGGAGGAAGTGCAGTTGAAAAGGATTAGTCATTCTGCAGGATTTTGCCCAGCGCAGCCAGATGGCTGTTTCAGGCTTTCCTCTCTGTGCTGGGTGGAGAGGGCACTTACAGAATCCTGCCCCTTTTCTGGAGGTAGGTGGCTCAGGGTAAGGACTGGGGCTAGAAGTGGAAACATGTCTGTGCCAGCTTTGCCCAGCTGGGGAACAAGGAAAGCCTCCGGACATTCAGTGTGGATTGAAAACACACACACGCACACACACACACACACACACACACACACCCACACACACCCCACACACATGCCAGAGTTCCTGTTTGAGATCTGGAATAGATAAACTCTGGGGTGGCCCGTGAGCTCCTGTTCTCCTCCAATCAGGAGCTAGGATGTAGGATGGCTTATGCCATGTTTCCAAACAGCCTTGGGAATTTGCATACAAGGTCTCAGGGCAGCTGGTGCCTAAAAGTGACATGAGCATGAATGTAGAATGCATATAAGATGCATTTTTGTGCATACAGAGCACAAGAGTAGCCACATGGGATTAGTCGCTGCTCATGCATCAACCACGCACATGTAAATCCTCACTTGTGAAAATCTGCACCAAGCCAGAGTGCAAGATCTGTTTTCCCAGTTCTGATTCCTCCCCTCCCCACCCACACCCCAGGTTCCTCCAGTGGTGGCAGATCCCTGGGCCAGGACATTGCCTAGAAAATAGCTCCTCCCCCACTGTCACTTACCTATCTGGAGTCACCTTGATCTCTAGAAGGGATTGGTGACAGGCCCTGGAACCAGGGCAGGGCCACCAAAGGCTCTCCCAGGTAGAGCCCTTGGATCCACTCTTTGGAGTCCTCTGACTCTGGTCCCTGCCTTACAGAAAATGGGTGAGTTGCCTTTAGATATCAACATCCAGGAACCTCGCTGGGACCAAAGCACTTTCCTGGGCAGAGCCCGACACTTCTTCACTGTTACTGACCCCCGAAATCTCCTGTTGTCTGGGGCACAGCTGGAAGCTTCACGGAACATTGTGCAGAACTACAGGTGACTCCCTTCCTCATCTTGACCCTGTAACCCAGGATCTTATTCCCTGCCATTAATACAATACCTTTTGCACTTGTCTCCCCAAGCTTGGGAGTGACCCTGTCTCACCCCTCACTCCCTGGCCCTACCTGTTGGAATCACAGAAAACAATGGCACAGAGCTTTAATCTGAAAGATTTTAGGGTGTTTGGGTTTAGGAGGTAGCACTGATATTTATGGGTAGGGGCCTGCTCTATGCCTCACAAACCCTGTACAGGGACCCATCCCACTGCTGGGCCACCATCTGCAAAGACAGAGAGGCTCAAAGTTGATAAAGAGGTAGGAAGGCATCCCCCTTGTCTCCAGGAGGAAAAACCCTTGCAATACCCCTAGCCATTTTTGACCCATTGGAAACCACCATTACTCATGATTCAGTATTTGGGCAGAAATTCAGGGGCACCCCTCTTTGTGTGACTAGAGAGAAATAGAAATAGAAGCACTTCCCCGCTTTCTGGGAAGATTTGATTCTCTCGCAGAGACAAGGAGCTCCTTTATTCTGAGATTGGGGACCAAAATGATTGGTCCTCTGCCCAGACTTCCCCTGAGTCAGGTGGGCAGGGCTTGGGTGGTCAATCTGCCCCCTAGAATTGCCTGTCTGCTCCCTGCTAACCTCTGCAGGGCTGGCGTGGTGACACCAGGGCTCACTGAAGACCAGCTGTGGAGGGCCAAGTATGTGTACGACTCTGCCTTCCATCCAGACACGGGGGAGAAGGTGGTCCTGATTGGCCGCATGTCAGCCCAGGTGCCCATGAACATGACCATCACTGGCTGCATGCTCACCTTCTACAGGCAGGTCCTGACCTGTGTGTCCTCTCCCTAGTACTCTGTCCAAGCTAGAGCATAGCTTGATGACTAGCTGCTTCCTCTCTGGGCCAGTGTGGGCAGAAAATAGTGGATAAGTGACAGTTTGTGTTAGAATCCCTTCCATTCCTCAGAACTCAGCCTTGGAGATCCCAGAGACATTGAGTGTGTTTATGTAAATGGGGACGGTCATGCAGAGGTCACCAGAGCAGGAGCTAGGGTCATCATTTGGGTTCCTCTTGAAGGTTTGGGAATAACCTTTGGGGTTTCATTATCAGAGTCCAAGGATGAGGGACACTGTAGAGGGGGCAGAAGTAAATGTCTTTGTTCCCTCAGGAAGACCCCAACCGTGGTGTTCTGGCAGTGGGTGAATCAATCCTTCAATGCCGTCGTTAACTACTCCAACCGCAGTGGCGATGCTCCCATCACTGTGGGGTGAGAGCTCATCCCCAGAGACTCTTCTCCCTGCCCACCACTGTTTCTCCTGTTGTCTCCTGTTCCCCAGTGGCTCATGTAGCAAGTGGCTCTGTGCCCCCTTCTCAGCCTGCCTCCCTCCCCACTATCCTGGCCTGGGGGCATGGGAACCTCTTGTGTATGCTTTGGGGGACCCATTCTTCTTCAAGGGGAGGAGTTAGGGCTTCCAGACAAGTCTACACTAGAGCACAGTAGGCGTTTCTCTGCAATGAGGCCGCCCTCCCACGCCTCCTTGTTAAAGATTTGGCATGTCCCTGAAGGAAAGAGCCACATGCTAAACAGTTCACCTCCCACCTTGTGTCCTGGCTTTTCCATCCACAGGCAGCTAGGAACAGCTTATGTGAGTGCCACCACCGGGGCTGTGGCCACAGCCCTGGGACTCAAATCCCTCACCAAGGTAAAGTGCCCCTCCCATTCTACTGGTCCTCAGTCATCCTTTATCCACCTCCTTCCCTGTCATTCCTCCACCCTGACATATACGCCCCCGTAACTCTCCCCAAAGTTCCTCATCACCCAGTGGCCCTCATGGCCACTAAATGACATCTTTCCTCCCCCAGCACCTGCCCCCACTAGTTGGCAGATTTGTGCCCTTTGCAGCTGTAGCAGCTGCAAACTGCATCAACATCCCTCTGATGAGGCAGAGGTGAGTGGCCCCAACTCCTGGTCTATGCACGCCCAGTGTCCATGTGGGTGGGCATACCATCCAGCCGTGGGGACCAACCAGAGTGGGGACTATCCTCTCCTACCCGGAGCATGAGCTGCTGGGTCCAATCTCAGTCTGACACTGGGATCTGGGGTAGGAGAACCAGCTTTTGAATCTACGATGTCTGAGGGGACCCCAGGGAATAGCTGCCCATGAAGGCATTTCAGGTAGGATTTGGGGCCTGTGATCCAACTCTCACCCTCTTGCCTTCTCAGGGAGCTACAGGTGGGCATCCCAGTGACTGACGAGGCAGGGCAGAGGCTTGGCCACTCGGTGACTGCGGCCAAGCAGGGAATCTTCCAGGTGGTGATATCGAGAATCTGCATGGCAATTCCTGCCATGGGTGAGGCAGGGGTGGCTGGCTGGGGCATGGGAGGCTCTCAGAGAACATGGGTGCAGTTCTTCAGGGGTTTTGAGGACTCTGGGGCCATAAGACTCCAGAGAGACTTGGGAGGAACTGTGAAGGGGGAGTCCCCTCCCTAAGGATCCCAACTTTCACACCATTAACTCCATCCCTCCCTGCCCTGCTCTTCCCTCAGCCATTCCCCCCGTGATCATGGACACTTTGGAGAAGAAAGAATTCCTGAAGGTAGGTCACTCTCACCTCTCCTATCTTGGAAGCAGTGGTTCCTGGGAGCAGAAGTGAGTCCCCAAATCCCTCTCCAGCCTGACTTGAGTCTAAGATTTGCCACCTTTTTGCCCCCTCCCCCTTCATTCATTCAGCAAGAATGAATTGGGCTGGGGGTAAAGGAACACTGAGAGAATAGGAGGAGCAGATAAGGGAAGGAATGAAATGGTTTCTATCCTGAAGGAAATTGGTGTCACTCCAGAGGCCTCTGACACACACCAGGGATGTAGTATCATAATCACACTTGCTACCATACATATGCTGTCACCTATTAACAACAGTGAGACACACACACATGCACAAACAGGACAAGAAAGCAAGGCCCAGCAGCACAAGCTCTGGCTCATTCATTGGACCATTTATTCACAAATTTTTATTGAACACCAACTATATGCTTTGGAGGAACAGAATGGTGGTCCCTATAGCTGGAGCAAATCGAAGAAAGGTATGTAGAGCAGGAAATATATGTGGAAAAGGACAAATTCATGACACTGGGATGGGGGGAGATGCGTGGAGGGTCAGAGGAGGCTTCCTGAAGAAAACAGCTTCTGGAGGAAATCAGAGACGAGAAAGAGGGGCAGGGAGTGCCATGGGAACCAATCTGAGAGACCAGATGGGTCATGGGACACTAGGGAGAGGGTCAGCAAACAGGCCTGGTGGAGTGGAAGGTGGTTCTCTGGAGGCCCCAACCCTCTTATAGGCTTAGGAGAAAGAAAAAGGCCACAAATCAGAGGGTCAGAGGCATGGCTGGTGGGATAGAGGTGTGATGGGTGAAATAGAGTGAGGGCAGAGGGCAGGGACACTTGCCATTCCATTGTCTCTGTCTCCCCACAGCGCCGCCCCTGGCTGGGGGCACCCCTGCAAGTGGGACTGGTGGGCTTCTGGTAAGTGTGCAGGGAGTTAGCAAGGGTATGTGGGAGTGCCCTTTTCATAGTGGACACAGGCAAGTATTTATTGCTTTTAAGATGTTTATATACATCGTTAATTTATACATTGAGCATCTGGGGGTCTTGGACACCCCTAGGGCACACTGTGTGTGTTAGTTATCAGGTAATCCCTGTCCTTGAAGGTCAGGCCTAGTTGAAGCGGTTCCAGTCTTCGTCTACAGAAGGAAACCATGAAAATGTGCCTTTTGGTACCATCCAGGAGTTTCATGCACACTGAATTCCTGATTCTCTCTCTCAATGGCTGTGATGCTCTGGAGGTTCTTTCTTCAGCCAGAACCTAATGTCAGTGTTGGCTTTAATTAGTCTCCACCCCTAGGGGCAGTCTCTAGAAATAGGGTGGTGTGCAGGGAGGGAACACCCTTAGGCCAAAACTTCACAGACCTTTCCAACATTCTTCTCCCCAGCCTGGTATTTGCCACCCCCCTGTGCTGTGCCCTGTTTCCCCAGAGAAGGTAAGTGTTGCCCTTGGACTTGGCTCTGAACAGGTCTCCTCATCGCTGGAACCAGCTGATTTTAGGGTCCTTCAGTGTGCTCCCAGAAGAGGCCTGGCAGGCACTCAGCTTATTCTTGGGGTGGGAGAATGACAGTGATCTGGACCTTCTGGCCTTTAACAGAGAAGTTTCTTCAGCTTGGGAGGAGGGATGGTGATCCCTTGGCCTGAGGGGTGTTGGTTCAGGGGACAAGCCTGCCTGTGCTATTCTTTTGTAGCTCCATACACGTGAGCAGGCTGGAGCCAGAACTGAGAGCCCAGATTCATCAGCAAAACCCCAGCGTTGAAGTGGTTTACTACAACAAGGGACTGTGAGGGAGGGTCACCCCGGCCCCTCCCTCACCTCCTTGAGCCGCTGTGTTTGTGGAGCCTTGCCATCCTGCCACTCTCTTTTGCCTGGTACTGGGCAGGGGGCTTAGTGGGGAATAGCTATTGAGACCAGCAATCCATTAGGCTGGGGAAGGTACTCTCATAAGCCTTTTTCTCTCCTCTCTGATTTCAAAGAGCAGCATCATGTAATCCCTTTCTCCTGTGCTAGTGTGTCTGTGTATATACATATGTGATACATGTGTGTACATGTTGTTCTGGAAGCTAGGAGCAGACATTCTGTCCTGGGATGTCCTGATATCTGGCTTTTCCACTTGGCCTCCTGCCACCTTCCAGCCAGCCAGACTACACAACATCCTTGCCTAAACAGTGCTACTGGCCAAGTCATTTCTGACAGCACCTCTCCCCTTCTGGACATAGAAGGAGCCCCAGGATTTCAGGACAGACTGAGGGACACTAGCAGACCAAACTGAACTGAATCCTTCAGATTTCTGCTAACTGGTCCCCAAAGCTGACTCAGGGACTGGGCTAGCAAAAGAAGACATGTCAGGCTAAGAGAGGAAGGGGGCTTATACATCCCCCACATCCCAGAATAAATCATTTCCTCTCCTCTTCTTTGCCAGAGCTAAGGGGTATCTGGGCTCTTGCCATCTTCCCTTCCCAGTTCCCCCACTGCAATGTGGGCATCTTCAGGCACCATCCTAGGAGTTCTTGGTCCTCTCTGACATCATAATATCAAATCTAAACCTATAATCCCGACCTTCTCCCTCAACCAAAAAACCACTAAGGCAGAGAAACATTCCCCTTTAAGAACTCCCAGCACAGCCTCTTAGAGGTGACACAGCTATAGAACGGTGCTTACATTCCACAGGTATCTGAGTGGGTGTAACTAGCACACTCTCAAGGCAACTAGGCCCCACATATACAACCTTAAGACAGGGAATTTTGTGTTCCATTGGCCCTTGTTAGGCATTCAGCAGAACCCCCACCTTAGCTTCTCTTTCTTGAGGCTTGGCCCTGTTCCTACCCCCATCACCACCCCCGAAGGAAGAGGGGCCCAGGCATCAAAAGCTGGTTCAAAGGGGAGGTGGTCCTGGGGATGGAGCATGTGCTGGTAAACTCAGAGAGAGCAGAGTTGGAACTTGACTTCAACTCCCATGACCTCTGGCTGAAGTAGAGTTGAAGGCACCAAAGGGGTCTTCTAAGAGCACTTTCCTGCTCCCCCAGCCAACCGCCACCAGCAGTAAAAGCTATGATGCCATTGTTGCTCAATAAACTGGAAACCTGTCTACTTCTTGATCTTCATTTGATTCTATATTGTGAGTGCTCAGGAAGAGCCACCCGCCTGTGTGGCCTTCCCTTCTCTCCCCACAAGGTCCAGGTCTGTCTCTTCCCTCCCCTCCTGTAGGGAGCCTCAGCTCTCAGCAGAGGGCGCTCTGAGATGAGAAAAATCAGTCCTGCATCAGCACCTTCAGTACTCAAGTTTAGGGGATGTAAAGGGGATGTAGATGGAAGCCTCCACCTTCTATTCACTCAGCAAATGGAGCCCTGGCTTCATTTCCATCTTCAGGGGTGCGGGGTGGGGAGATGATCACACACCTACATACCTACTCAGGTTCTGAGCTTCTTGGTTCCCTTCAGACATTTGACATGGAGTGGTGGCCTCTGGTGCTCAGGGAAGCCTCTGCATAGAGGAAGGCTCGAGAGCTAAGTACTGCCCAGCTTCATGAGAGGGAAGTTGTTAGGCACCAACACACCCTCCACCCTCCTCTATGCCCCCATTGATACTACATGGGAAAAAGTCTGGCAGGGACCATTTGCTGCTTAATATCCCTTTCTCCCACCCCCAGGGCCCTCCACTCCTTCCCTGCTTATGTCAACGACCTCCCCCTTTTGTTTTCTGGCAAAAATTAGGCTAAAAGTTCATGCCTATGTACATCTGGTGACACCCACTACTAAACAGTTTATAGTTGCCCCTCACACCCTAAGCCTTGGCTTTGGAAGCTTCAAAAGAATAAATATGAATGAATCTATAACAAAATCCATTCCCTACTCCCTGTGGGAAATACCTTACATCTCCCTTTGTTCAACCCAAAGCTCTCACACTAGGTGGTGGGGAGAAATCTTTAGGGCTGAATGGTCCTATAGCAGCCTGAAGTGAACCTGCTGCCTTGGCCAGGGCTCCTTCCCTCCTCTTGGGAAGTAGAAGTTTACTTGTATGGGTAGTAGGAGTGACACCAGCTACTGTTCATTGAGTCCTACTGTGTGGTTCCAGACTTAATGAAGCAAACTGCTTTAAGTCTATTATCTCTTCTGATTTTCACAACCATTCCTGTGAGGCCAGACATGTTATGTCCATTCTTAGCAAAGACACAAGCTTAAAGATGATTAAGAAATTACCCACAGCTACACAACTAAGAGGAGGTAGAGCCAAGATTCAAGTCGAGCTCTGTATTACTGAAGCCACTGTGCTGTGCTGCTTTCTCACCTGCCAGCTGCCAGCCAAACTTGAAGTCATGTTCCTAGTCCCTCTGACATTCCAGGCCAGCAAAACTGACAGGCCTCAAGTGTACACAGACCTTTCTATTAAAGCCACTGAAGACTGTCCAAGCATGAGGGTTTTATAGCTGAAGGAGTATAAGCAAAGATTTCCATTCTTGATTAAATAGATAACCAGTTTCATTTCTGTCCTGTCCTGCCGATCTGGACCAGTGCCTCCCACCAAGCCCACTGGAGCCCTGGATCAACTCTTAAAACCTGCTGCAGTAACAGCTTTGGCCTTTGGTAATACTCTTGAAAAGAGACCTTGCAATTTTACTGGAAATATCTAAGATAAATCCACTTGGGGGTGAGGTGCAGCACTCTCTGAAAAAAAAAAAAAAAGAACATTTTATAACAGATTACTTGAGCTTTGCAGATAACACTGAACCATGTCAGAGAGAAGACTGGCCAGGGCACCAGTGGGCCAGTTAGGAAATGTTTTCCTGCCATCTTTCGTTCTTATTTCCATACCTGCTTCTCAAAGCAAAAAAAATAGCTTTAGGCTAACTTCACAGGCTCTACAGAGGCAAATCCTAGTTAGGTACATTTTCCAAAATGCCTCCACGTACTTAGATTTTTCCTTGGAACTCAGCATTTGAGCACAGGGTATCACTCCTCACTGCAAAGTAATCTGCCCCATTCTTGGGCCTCCTCTCATCCTCCTTGTGTTCAGACTATAGGAAACTTCTCTGGAAGCCTGCATCTGTGTCCTTGGCGTCCCTCCCCTGCCTTTCACTCTTCCGGCCTCATCTGCTTCAGAGCCCCCACCCTGCCCGCTATTAAGAAAAACCACAACTCTCCCTCTCTCGCAACATACGGTCAAAGGAGGAAAATGGCTTGGGTCTAGAGCCCTGGCTTAGCCTGACCACAGGAAGGAGGCTAAGTATCCTCTTTTCCCCGGTCACTGGAACTAATGAGGCTGGCATCTCAGGGACAGGTTAGTCCCTAGTGGTTAGGGCCAGCTTCAGCTCCGGCTCTGTGGACTAGCCTAGTCCGCTGGATCGGTACCCCAAGGGTTAAAGCCAAGCCCCACCATTTCTTCCCGGTAGAGCTTGTCCCCTGAAGCCAGCCCCGCCCCTGGGTCTGTCAGTCACAGGTAAGTTACGCCCCTCTGGACTTAGCCTGTCAGGAGCATGGTCTCTGTCAGTCAGGCTCGCTCCACCTCCTCGTCTCCTAGGCAACGGCTTTAGCGCCACAGGCCTGAAGACAATTCATCTTTCCTACCTGAGCCCGAAACCTACGTCTCAGATCCACTTCCTGGGTAACCTCGGTCCTGGGCCGCTAAATCCGCCAAGTCCTCTTACTCTTTTCCAGTTTCGAAGCCGACGAGCGCCTCAGTGCCCGCCCTTTGACTTCCTGCCCGGAAATCCGCGAGGTTTTCAAGGAGTCACGCGAGGCCTCTCTTGGGTCTCGTGGCCGGATTTTTTCAGCGGCTTCCGGAGCCATTGGTCCTGCCTTTTGCACGGTCCGCCCCTCTCCCTCTCTCCGCCTTCGCATTCTCTGTTCTGGAAACGTTTACTGAACTCTGCTAAGAGAAGCTCTGTACCAGGCACTGGGCAGAAATCGCAGGTTGGGTGAACAGAGACCCTTCCCACAGGACACAGCCTGTGCCCAGCAGTCATTAAGGCGCCCCTCCAAGTCCCCTCTTTGTCGAAGTCACCCCCTCGTTGCTGTGATCTCGGGTCCTCATGTGGGGGCAAACTTTGCTAGAAATTATAGCAGAATTTTGACCCGGTTGGATCATTTCCCAAGAGAGAGCTTCCTGGGTTTCTCCCTTCTTTCTTTCCATATACACATATCTTTTTCCTCACTGGTCGTCTCAGCAAAGCCTGTCAGAGAGAAAATGGCACACTCAGCTTGGGGCCACAGCTCCTCTAGCTTCCTCTTTCCAGTCTTCTCAGACCAGCGAAGTTTTGCAACTGAATAACGACCAGGAGACTGTGGGAGGAACCCTGCACAGTTTGGGGGCTACACACACAACCCTTTCCTCTTCACCCCCCAACATATCCAGTAGGAAAATAACCAGTGCCTGGAACAAGCAACGAGCAGCTCCTTCAGGGTGAAGAGTTTGCTTATAGAGCAAGAATTTGCCATGTTAATGTATAAATTAGCCAATGAATCACCTATATTATTTTCTGACTGAAGACTCCCCCATCATCAGCAAGTCCTCAATTGACCACCTTAATTTTATTTATTTATGCATAATTATGAAAACAATCGTATTATTTCCCACCATACTCTGTTAAACTTGCTTTGTGAAAATTGACAACTTTTATTTCCCAGAAGGAGAAGGTCTGGTTTAATTTTAATTGAAGTTATTTTGTGAAAAACAGCAGAGAATAATTGTGACTAGCTTCAGTAAATAGAAGGATGTATTGGAAGGATTTATTGCTCGCTCTGAGAACCAAACATGGAACTAACTAACTTGGCCTTGGAAAATGCAGGAAGCTGGGAAACTCTGGAGACTTCAGTAACTGGAGTTTATGGGCACTGCCATTAAGGTACAGCTTCAACCAGCCGCAGCCTCCAATCTCTCCATTCAAGTTTCAAAACTGGTACAGTTTCGATCAGTTGTCTACCCCTAGGAGGTGGCCAGAGGTCAGTGTTAAGTTGCAAGAATACTGGACATCATTACTTCAGGTCCATCTCTGTGGCTGGGCCTGTTCCTAAAGTAGAGCAGTTGTTGTGAGCTGAAAAATCACCCTGATTGGTATTTATGGCAATATGTATTATTACTGGTCCTATACAGTTGATTCTCTCCAGTTTAAATAAAAACCTTCCTGAGGGCAGGCACCATATCTTTACTTTTTTTCTAATTGTGATTAAAAAAAAACCCACACATAACATAAAATATATCATCGTAACCATGTTTAAGTGTACAGTTCAGTGGTATTAAGTATATTCATAAACTTGTGAAACAGATCTCCATAACTTTTTCATCTTGCATATCCGAAACTCTGTACCTATTAGGCAACTCATATCTTCACTTTTATGTGCCCACAGCACCTATAATAGTGTCTGAGCCACAGTAGGTACTCAATACATGTTTGCTGAATAAATGAATGTGGAATCCAAAAGTGCCCTAAACTCCACTAGTCCTAGGTAAGGTCACTAACATAGTGGCTCTTGATTTGTTTTACTCCTCAGGAAACCTTTAAAATTTGTGACATATTCATAACAGAAGCAATGGCTGTCAGCTTTAGTGATTTTCAGCCTGGAGGATGGGAGAGCATGTCCTCTCAGGGGGGCATATCAAAATCTTGGGGGGAGTATGGCTTAAAAAGTCCCCCAGGCAAAGTGAAACTTGTCCCCAGATATGTCCCTATAAAGGATGGCCAGCAAGAGAAGGAGCTTAGCCCTTTCTATTCTGTGTCTCCCTAAGAGTCCCAAATGCAAGGGGGTGAGGGAGAGAGTGTCTCACATGTAATCAGAGCCACTGTCTCCAACCCTGTTGTCTGCCTGCTTCCCTGCACTTGTCAATGCCTTTTCCCTTCAGCAGTTAGTTCCCTGTGATGCTTATCTACCCTCCACCTCTGCAGCTTCTGAGGCTAGCACTGAGCTGCCATCATTTAAGGCATGCTGAAAGGGAGATACCTTCACCCCTTCACCTTATTCTTGTCCAGTTCTTATTGAATGGCCCCATAGCAGAGTTGCTTGGGCCTCTGGCGATATAGTTTTATTTGTATGCTTTCCTTTCCAGGACACCAAGGCACAGTGAAGGTGCTGGGTAGTGGTGATGTAAAATTAAGCATCACCCTGGAAGCATTGCTTTTTATGATACTCAAGCCTTCTGAGTCTGGTTCATCTTGCTGGACTTGCTCATTATTGCTAGTGATTTTCTTTCAGGGCCCCATTTCTGCAAGCTGGCTTCCAACACCTGACCCCCCAGGCTGTTGGACTCCCTTGCTTATATCTTATCCCTGAGTTGTGGATAAAATACAAGTTGTTTTCCATTGGCCAAATCAGATGACCTCTATTCAATTGTCCCAAACATTCCAAAACCACTAAAGAGGTTTGTTGCAAAAGGAAAACAGGCAGACTTCCTAAATCTGCTGTTTCCAAATGTGTACTGAGGCACCCCAGACTGCCACAATGAAATCACAGGACATTTTAAGTTTTTGAGGGAAACCCATCCCAGCGGTACTTGACATCTGTTGGACACTGCACAAACTGCTAGCTCAAACTCAGTTTCAAAATTAGATTATAGTATATTACTTTCCATGTCTTTGCAAAACTGGGTTTTTGATGGTTGCTGTGACAGAAAAGCAAGAACTACACAGAAGTCAGTGTGAAACTGGAAATGAAGGTAGCGGTATCCAGGCTGAACCAAAGTTTTGAAAAATTATGCAGAGCCCAACTGGCACACAAGTCCTGTTAGTAAGTAACTGAGATTAAGAATGATATAAAAACATTCTTTTTTTCCTTCCAGTTTATGTGTATTAGTTTTTCAAACAGCTACAAGGGAGTTAGGACATAAATATTAAGTTGTCTGGACCTAAGTACTTAAAGGGAACTGTTAGATATTTATTTTGACCTAGGATTCTGTGACAAAATTACTGAAAAACTAAGGCTTCCATGAATGTAGAAAGTTTGGGATACCCTGCCATAAATGTATGAAGAAATGAAAAAATGAGGGAATAGTACTGGCTTGTATTTGGGTCTCACACCTGCCCTGTGTAAACTCACAGGTGCCATGCCTTTGCAGGAAAATTTCTCTTTTTTAAATTCTTGATAATTCCGTCTGGGAAGTTCTAACCTTGTTTCAGTGACCCAGGTTTTTCACAACGTGATCAGAGGGTGGTAGAGGGTCCCTAGGGACTGGGGTTGGTGGTGGTGATTGGAAGCCAGAACTGAGTTGGCCGGTCCAGCTCAGAAGAAAAGGAGAGAATAGAGGCTGAGGACAGAAGGGTCCCTCCCTGCCTCTAGGCTCTGCTCTGTGTCTCTGGCTGGGCTGCACGGTAGCTGTGTCTCCTTAGTAAACTCCAAATCCAGAATGGTCACACAGTACGCCCCCTGGAGGCCAAAATGGGTCTGTTGGATGTGACTAACGCCACTGGAAACCCGGGGGACTTTGAGCCCCCTGTCCCATGGAAGGAGTGGGCGGCTGCCGCTGTGGCCCCATGCAGGTCTGTGCTTCTCCCTTCTTCCCCACCCGCATCCTCAGGTGACTGGCGGGCGCCTTCCCGGCGCTAAGACGGCTGAACCCGCGGGTCCCTAGCTCCCAAGCTCATACATTAAAGATGCAGAGGCTCCCGGACTGCGGTGCCACAAACATGAAGACAAATTTTTAATCCCGAGCAAGAAGATGCCGGGAGATGGGGGACGCAAAAGAAAAATGAATTAGGTTTTTATTATGTGTTTTATTATGCTGTAATTGAACAGGGTTAGGTGAGAATACAATATATTTCTGATGCGGCTGGAAGCGGGAGGGGGCGGGAGAGAGGCTGACTGCAAGCGAGAGACTGCGAAGCTCAAGGAGAAGCCGGGGCTCCAGAACGCAGCGGATCCCAGGGGAAGGCAGAGGAGCGGCGCCGACCCAGCTGTGGGCCCAGCAATCCCCTCTCCCCCGCCTCCGGCAGTTTGGTTGAGGATGGAAGGGTAAGGGGGATGCACTTGGAGAAATGGGTTAGCGACAGGTCCCGCTAGCATATATACTGGAGGAGGGGACGGGCTTGAGAGTTGGAAGTCGGGGGGCTCACAAACCCGCTCCAAGAAGGAAAACTGAGTCATAGAGGAGAAAGATAGCGACTATGAAAAGACAAGGCTCTCTGGAGTCATTGAAGTTCCAGAGGCCCACATTGGCTCCCAACATCTCCCCACTGCACACGTCGGGTACAGGCCTTGTAACAGCACACATTGGGGCGCCCACTTTCTGCTCTCGCTTATTGCAGGGGTACCGGGGCCCTGAGACATTCCCCCTCTCCCGTATACTGCCCAACTCTTGTCACCTCTGAAAAGATCTATGCTGATGCAGGTCTAATCCAGCATTCACCACCCCAGCACTACGCTGCCAGGAGGCTTTCTCTGGTAAAGGGCACCCAGGTGAGCCCTGGGTTGGGCTGTTGGACCGGAAATGGGCAAATCGTCCTCTCGTCCCTGGGACCGCCTCTCTCCCCCAAGCTCGCCTCTGGGTCTGCCCCAGCCCGACAGCTTCATTAAGGGCTGCCGCCTGCTCAGCGTCTCACCTGCTGCAGCGCCCCTCGCGCCCCGCCAGGGACCCGCTCCTGGCGGTGATGAAGAGGCCCATTAGCCGCTTCTACCTTTAGGGCGGACTGGGCTGCTCTCCCCACCTCCCAATTAGGACATTAGAAACCGTCAACCAAGATTAATAGTTGCCCGGCTCCGGGGCAGGGAGATGAGCCCAGATACCACTGCAGAGCCGCTCGCTCTGCGCGGGCCAACCTGGTGCGGGACTGGTGCATCACCTGCTTCAGCCACTCCTCCCTTCGCCTCCTTTTCTGGCCTCTGGGCACACCTGAGGTTCTCAGGTGAGCCCCACACGGTGTTGGGCATGTCAGAGACTGGAATCCTATTTTCTGCTGAGTCTCAGACCCAGGCGTGTTCCGAGGCAAGGCTAGTGAGGGAGGAAGGTGAGCCCTCTCTAGAGTGCTCTCCCAGCTTACCGCGGGCCTGATTGAAAGACTTCTGATCTTAAAAGAAGGAATGACCATTACTTTCTCGGAGAGACGTCCTTAACCTCTTCTCCTCCAAGTCAGTTCTCCACTTATTCGCGCTGATTGCTTCCTGTCATATTTTTCAGTATATGTACCATATGCGTGCTTTTACCTTTATTCATGTGATTGTGACATTGATGTCTGTCTCCCCCACTGGACTGTGGGTTCTAGAGGGAAGGGACCATGGTTTTGCTCAGCATGGGCTCTGCAGCACCTTCAGTAATTGTGAGTTGAATAAATGAGTGGGCGACAGGCTTGTGGGTTTTTTTTTTAAACATTTGCTTCTTGTGCTAGCTCCCCATCCCTTTCTTAAACACCCTCATAGCACCTGTATTCATATCATAATTGTAACTTATTCATTATTTCTGTGATTATCAGTTCAGTGTCTTCTCCTCCTTGAAGCCAGAAGTTCCAGGCGGGTGGGCAAGGGCTGGGCACACAGCTGCATCCCGTCCGCCAGCTGAGAGCTCAGCACTTAGTCCATGGGGTTATGTGTGAAGGCTCAGATATCTCAGGAGCCTTAGATATCTTCAACTCTCATTCTTTTGAGCATTCCATGGCCTGAAGAGGCAAAATGACTTGTCTGAGGTCATACAGCCAGCTAGAAACAAAGCTAGAACGAAAACTTTTCTTTCCAACACAGAGATTTTTTCTCCAAAGGTCACATCATCTGGGACTCTGAGGAAGCCCCTTTTGAATTCTGAGGTTTCCAAGTCTTGGGGAGCATGGGGGGTGGTCCCAGGTATCTCTTCCTTTGGTGATGGTAGTCACCAAGAAGTAAGTGTTTCATTTCCCTACAGGAGTTTGGGGCCCAGAGGCTCCCTATACTGTGTCAATAGGGGTAAATTCTTTCTATTAAGTCTCTAGTGTCTCTTCTTTGGATGTAAAACTAGGAGAGCCTCACCTCCTCAGCCCTGGAAAGATGTGAACTGTCTCTGATCTCTCCTCCACCCACCACTTAACCCCATGCTCCCCATCAGGGAAAAATAATTATTTAGGAGCAGAAAATGAGGGAAACTACAGAGGAAGTGCTAAGACGGAGAGAATGGGGACTTAAGCTCTTCCTCCATCTCATCACACTCCTGGTGTCACCTCTCTAGACCCACTTACGCTAGGGGGGAGGTGGAGGGACTGGGTTTGGGGATGGGGTAAAATCGATACATCACTGGGTTTTGATGACCGCAGGCTTTCACCTTGCAGATAATGGGGTGAGCGGCGGTAAATGCTCACTGACAGAGCGGGCTCCCCCGGCCTTAATGAGATAATCAATACTTGTTCTCGGCTTAATTTCCATCTAATTGCTGTTTAACGACGCCGGATAATGGGCCGCCTCCTGCGAAGAGAGCTGGCTGGGAATCCGACCCGCCTCGGACTCCCGCCCCTCCTCGCCGGGCGGGGTGCCCTCGCGCAGGTGGGATGGAGGCTCACCATGCTCTGGGGCGGGGCTGGGCCTCCCTCCGTCCGCCTTCCTGCCCCGCGCCGCCACTTGCCCACAGCGTTCTCGCAGGGGGCTCTCCAGGCTTTGGGTTCGGGGTCCCAGCCAAGGCTCTGGGTTCTGGGCTGGGGTCATCCAACAGACTGGGCCGCGGAACTGCGCCGTGCCCTCGCCTTCTAACAGCGTCTCATCCTCCCTGATATCCACCGGGCCAGGCAAGTCGCATCTGAGCCCCTGGGCGGAGGTAAAGGGCCTCTGGACAACCCCTTTCCTCGTTTCCCTTTTCATCTCAATGCACTGCACAGGGCAGTGGCATCAAGGCCTTAGGTAAACTGCGGTGTTTCCGAACCTGAGAAGGGCTCCAATCATATTTTTCCCTGTGAGGTAGCTGGCTTGTCTCCTGCAAAGGAACTTGGTCACCACAGACCTCAGGTGAGGAGAGGGGCAAGAATGAGGAAGACTGGAGTGGGACACCTTAGTCCCATAGCTCAGAGGCTTGCACTGCCCCTCAGCTTAGAGAGCCACCTGATTGCCACTCACCACTCCCCTCATCTCAACCACCCAAAGCCAGAAAAGTTCCTGCCAACATCAGCAGCTGATGTTAGCCATAACTGCTCTCACCTCCCACCTTCCTATCTCAGCACTAGTAGCTGGAGGTTCTTCCCAGGACCTCTCAAACGTCCTAGCCTCACAGGGGACTGACCTACCTCCCCTCACTGCCAGCTCCACAGCCCCAGAGCATCTCTCCTCTTCATGCCAACCCTGAAGTACTTTGGCCTCAGGTGGCCAGATGCTGTGGCTAACAATGTTCCCATCTCCTCCCCACCTCCTGGTCTTCTGCCGTCTGGGCACTCACCTGCATTTCTACAGCCTGGCTCCTGAATCAGGGGTACTTAAATTTATAAAACACCAACTGAAGTTCTGGCTCCAGCTACATTAAAGTTAAGCTGACAAAGATACAGTGGTAGTGTCAGGATAATGTGATAGTTAGAATCAAGCCTTGGACCTAGGCAGCCCTAGTTTCAAGTCTTGGCTCTATTGCTTACTGGTCAGTGTGACGGGCCAAATGTATCTACAGGTCTGAATCTTATTTTTCTCATTTAAAAAATAAGGTTCATAATCTTACCTTTGTAAATCTGAAATAAACTGATATATATAAATTGCTTGTCACAGTGCCTAGCACACTGAAACCATTGGATAAGTAGTAGCTATTTTGTTGTTATTCTTGCATGTTAGAACTGAAGGAATCATCTAGTTCAAGGATCATAAACTCAAAGGCTACAGAAGCAAGCTGGAATCCTAACTGAGGGAAGTAGGCCAGGTCAGGACTGGTGAGGTGGAGAGGGCCAGTCCCACCTAAAACAGCAGCCAGTACATCTTCAGTTGTTGCTGGGCAGACTAGATTCCCCAGTGTTTTTCTTTTTCTTTTTTCTTTTTCCCCAAGAAAATTTGGCAGCACCAGCAGCTTAGATGTTAGCTCTGACTTTTCTTACCTCTCACCTGCCCCATCTCAGCACTAGGAGCAGCTGGGCATTCTCCCCAGTGCCTCTCTGAACATCTTGGACTGATAACTCTGGCTCCCAAATTCTGAATTTTTATATAAAATTTCACACAATTTAAATATTGGCGATTAAGTAAAAATTTTAAAACACTGCCAAATACAACATGTCTGAAGGCTGAATTCATCCTTGTTTCTCAGAAGAAAGTGAGGTGCAGATGGGTCATGGCTGCTGGCAAAACTGACTGGAAGCCTGGATTCTAAGTTAAAATGAGAACTTCTCCTAGGAGGCCCTTCCTAGATCATGGCCTCTTTAGCTGCCTCCCACTGCAGATGTTCTTGGCTTTGCCGACAGCACCTGGTGTTAGCACTTGGCAGCTCCCAAAGCACAAGGCCTGGATCACGGCAGGCTTCTCTTGTGATAAATCCAAATTCTTTTAAAATGTTGTAGAGGGCAGTGTGACAGCAAGTCAAGTCTCAGGACCCTGGAGATCTCAATCCCTAATTTAAAGCCCCATTTTCTACATGTTTCTTGAGTTCAACTTCAGTGTGATTGTACTCAACACTTTTCCCAGCTGGGTTTCCCCTAATCAGGAGAAAGAGCCAGCAGGAGGTTTGCTAGGCATAGTTCTCCCGACTGCCACGTTTGTTACTTCTCTTCCTGTAACTTACCCTTGGGGAAAAAATGGTAGAAAACTCACGAAGGCATCTGGGGTTTTGTGAGCTGAGCATATCAACATATATAAGATTTATGGACTTTGAACATGCTTAGAGATTCATGCTGAGCCTCAGATTCGTTCTTTCTAGACCATGTTTTTTTCTAATATGTTCGTTCTCTTAGTACTAAGTGGCCCACACTAAACAGAGATGGCAGTTGTTCTCAGCTCAGCATTACACTCATCACATTCTGATGCTCTCCTGGGGCCCAGGATTCTCTATGTGGTTTAGATGCCTAAAATCCAAGTAGTTCCTGGCTAAGTTCTCTTATTTTCCATCAGCCCTTGAGAAAGTATTCCACCATTTCTTCCTCGGAGTTCTGAGCATTCATTTTCCATATTCTTCCTTGCTTTCAAGGCAACAGCCAGCTCAGGGGGATCTTGGATGTTAACCTATCACCTAAGCCCCAACAGAAGCCAACATTAAACTCATATCTTAAGAGCAAAAGTTGAAAGTGGGATGTGAGCAAGAATATCGTCACCAACAAATGTAGTTTTGGAGTTTAAATCTTTTTATGGTCCATATGGTCTTGATGGGGCTCTCAGACAGATGGCCTTCTCTCTTTACAAAGGTTATCTTAGTTTTGGTTCCCTAGAAAGCAGATCTTGAGATAAGAATTGTTTGGGAGATTATTCCAGAAAACATGGTGAGGGAGAAAGGAAGTGAGAGAAGGGAAGAAAAATAAATAAAGGGTGTACTGAGGGGTAACAAGGGCCCAATCCCACTGGAGCCCTTCTGCAAGAATGGACAGAATACACTTCAGAATTATTCCACTGAAAGGAAAGAAAGCAGGGTTACTGATCCTCATTGGATATGGCTTGCTCCTCAGTTAACTCTGTGGCATTTTTAGCTTGCCCTGCTAGTTGAGCTCACTCTAGGGGCTGGAGAACTCCCTCAGGCAGAAAGACCCATGAGGTTGTACAGAAACTGTCTGCAGGTAACCTTTGGTGTGGTCAAAGGTAAGTGGGTAGGACGTCACCTGCATCGGCTACCTGGGGAGACCCAGGTTCCAGGCTGGCCAGGCTTTGGCCATGTGATTTTGTATTTTTTTTTAGGCGAGGCAACCCTTGGTTGACCTCACAGATTGCAAGGACCCTGTCAGCTTACAATCCTCCCCCCTCCCCTTTTTTTTTTATGCCTACAGCACCTGGTCTTCCTAGGTGGTCTCCCATCCAAGTACTAACCAGGCCCAACCCTGCTTAGCTTCTGAGATCAGACGAGATCGGACTTGTTCAGGGTGGGATGGCCATAGATCATGTAATTAATTTTTGTTGAGCATGTCACCCAAGTGGAGTCAATTAAATATTTCCCTGCAATTTGACATACTGATGCTTTTTCTGGGATCCTTAAGTATGATGCAGGCTGAGCTGTTTATGGCCATCTTCCCGGGCTGCTTGGAAGAAAATATTAGAAATGGATTCATCAGTTTGGATGTATTGGTATGATGTTCAGGAGAGAGGTCTGGGCCAGAAGTAAAAATTTGGGAATCATCTGGACATTATATAAAATAATAGTGGGAGGAATGAAGAATCACTTTAGAGGAGTCAGCAGAAAGTTATCTCATTGGCCTCACCAACAGCAAATTGTCTCCAAGTAAAAAATGGATGTAAAAGTGGGACTGAAGAGCCTGCTGCTTTGGAGAATATCACTTGTTATCACCAAGTCTTTCTTTCTGAATAATGAAAAGTAGAATTTAATCAGTGACCCTGGGACTCTACCCATGCCCACAGCTGCCCCAATATTTAGATATAGAGTATGAAAATGTGTGAGAGTATTTAGCTATGACAACTAGCCTCCTTTCCCTTCACTGGCTTTTGACAACAATTTCTAAAGCAATTTATATATTAAATGACATTCCATCTAGTATTACAGAGTCTACTAGTGTTTCCCTTGTCATAAGCAAAGCAGTTAGCCTCTCATACCCTAGAACAGCGGTCCCCAACCTTTTTGGCACCAGGGACCAGTGTTCCTATGAGAATCTAATGTCTGATGATCTGAAGTGGAGCTGAGGCAGTGATGGGGAGCGGCTGCAAATACAGATGAAGCTTCACTCGCTGGCCCGCCGCTCACCTCTTGCTGTGTGTCCAGTTCCTCACAGGCCATAGACCAGTACCAGTCAGTCTGTGGTCTAGGGGTTAGGGACTCTGCCCTAGAAGACCCATTTACTCACTGCATGGTTATACAAACCTAATGTGAACACACACACGAATTCATGTAAAAATCGGTGAAATCTAATTAAAGTCCATAGTTTAGTTAATAGTACTGTAGCAATGTCAATGTCCTGGTTTTGATAATTATACTAATGTTTATAAAATGTTATCAATGAGGCAAGGTGGGTAAATGGGTACATGAGAACTTTCTGTGCTATTTTTGCAACTTCTATTAAAGTCTAAAACTTTTTCAAAATAAAAGTTTTTAAAAATCTAGGGAAGGAAATCCTTGTGGGATTTGCCATCTTAAAATCTTAGGCTTTAAAATATTTACTTAACATTTAAAATTAAAAAGATTGACAATACCGGGTGTTGGCAAGGATGTGGCACAATGGGCACTCTCATAAACTGCTTGTGACTGTGTAAATTGATATCACTTTGGAAAACTGGTTTTGTAATTACTAACGTTGAATGCATGCATATTACATGAAGCAGTAATTCCATTCCTAGGTGTATCTCAATATATAAAAGTCGAAACAGCTAAAATTATTGTTAGAGTGGATTAATTAATAAAAAGAAAGGATTAATGATTGAGAGGGGGCATGATGGGAGCTTCTGGAGATGTTAGCAATGTTTTATTATTGACCTGGATGAGATCACAAGTGTTCATTTGTAAAGATTAATTGAGCTATAAAAGTATTTTGTGCACTTTTCTGCTTGTCTGTTATACTTCGAAACAAAAAAAGAACAAGAAATGTAGAGTCTAACTGACTTAAACTTCCTTTCTAAGTTTATCATTACAAAATGTGGCCAAGTCATCAGGTCTGATGTAGCTACAGACTCAATCTCAAAGGTGGATGGGAAACTGAAGGTGGAGGGGGTGGTAGTTGCTTCCTGGGATATAAGAAGAGTACTTGAAGAAATCTTTCACCTGATTTATTTCTGCATTCAACTTGCCTTAATGCCTAGGTATTCCAGAGAGCTAGTTTCTTGGGTATTCCCGCTTTCGTTTGGTAACATATAGCTGAATTATAATGCTTATCTTACCACCTGGCTGTTGTCCCAACTTCCTACATTTATCTCAACATCCTAATTTACCTATAAATATAGCTTCTACTTTATTATGAAAATAATTTTACAAAATAAAAAAATAGTGAGCATTATACTCAATCATCTGGCTCATTCCAATTCTCTTAGGGTGTTTATTGATGATATATATAATAAATATTTACAGTTGTGATCAGTATCCATATATTTCTCCTTTTCACCTAACCTTATTTTCCTACATATTTTTCACTTTGAGTTCACCTATTTGTCACAGTAGGTAACTACAAGGTATTCCATCTTAATTATCTACATAGAGCCTTTTTGACTTAACTGATTCTAATGTTCAGAGGAAGAACAATTCCTCTATATCCACCTCTAATGGGTCACTAGAGTGTTTTACTTCCGCTTCTTCCTTAGTTGTAATCCCACTATTTTCACCAGCTGTATCAAATCAGGGTTCATGAAGTGGCAGCGTAGAATGTGTGGGTCCCTTCAAGTAATTTCTTACCAAGTTAATTTACACACTGATCCTTTATGCCTTGTTTCATCTTACACTGCTCATTTGTATAGAGCCCATTTCATTCTGCCATTATATGTGTTATTCCACGGGTCTGTGGCTGAAAGTGAAGGTATGATAACCTGTGAACTCCAGGCTATGACTCATAGTGGAAAGCAAACTACACTCTATACTTCATTCCTCCTTAGTACAAGAATCTAAGGAAAGGGTGAGGAAGGGAAAGAGAAAGGACCATCTGTTCCTCAACCAATTTTAACTTCACCCTGGCATCTGAATCTAGTCTCCTTCATGTAGACACGCAAAGGATACTGTCATCTGGCTTCTCTCCTCCCAAGACTCACATCATTTAGATTAGAGAATCCTTTCCCTGTGGCCCAACTATTTTGTATGACCCAATCAAACCAAGTCAATATTTTTAAAGTATGAATATACAAAATATTTAGCTATTTCTTTACTATTTATGATGCAAATAGATGTTACTGAATGTATTTTGGAGCCTTAATGGATAAAGCGTCAGATGATGTGGATCGGGGACCGTATCTAGACTTCCGAACTGTGTCTTAGGCAATTTCCTCCTAAAATTATTTTCACAATATGTGCTGTTTTCCTGGGAAAAATATCTCTACTTAATAAAAGCAGATTTCCTGTATAGTCAGCATCTTTAGCGCTTACTGTATGCACGATAATGTTCTCGTCACCAATCGTAAACCCACCAGAGGGCGCTGGTTCTCTGTCTATCCAGCCTTCTCCATCAGCGACACAGAAAATCAAGGTTAAACTTGACTTCCGCATTTAATCCGCAAATATTAACAAGAATTTGCTATGCCGCCAGATGTGGGGCTAGGTTCGCAAGATACAGTGGTAGTTAGACACGACTCCTAATAGCAGACGCTTGGAGCATAGCAAAGACAAAATAAACTGGCTATAATAAAGTGGAGTAAACGAATAGTTTCTCGGTCTGCGAAGTTTGTTAAATACTGGCGTCAAACCTCAGAAAGCGGTAACAATTCATTAAGAGATTACGGACTGCTTCCGATCCATGTCCCGGGCCGCGAACTCCGCCCTCAAGGCAGACGTAAGTCAGAGCCAGAGGCCTCAACTCAGTGGCTCCATTAGTCACCTCCGCGATTTTAAGTCTCTCCTCTTCCCTTTCCCCCCTTCCTAGGCTACCTGCAGTTCTCTTACAGTTCACTTCTGCCCTAGGTCGACATTTCAGTTGCCCCCAAGACCAAAAATAAGAGATCATCCACAACTACTAGGTATAACTGGCTCCGCCCATTCTTTTTCCGGTTTAAAACCCGCGGGCTTTTCCTGTTCTGAATTCCTAGACTTCCTGTTTTGAATCTCGCGACAGTTGAGAGACAACGCGTGAAGCTCAATTCCGGTCCCTCTTTTGAGTTTGAGACCAGGGTGATAGTGTACTTGCCTTCACGCACCTCATCAGAACCCTTCTGGCCAGGAGCGGCGTGGACGCTTCTAGGGAACCCCTAAGTGAAAGGGCTTGGACGAGTTCAGGTCCGGAGGTAGAGTCCCAGACCGCCTACAGGATCGCGACTCTCCAGACCCCCAGTGCGCATGCGGAGCTGATCCCGCTCGACAGTCTGGAGGCCGCGGTCCCGCCCTCAACTTCCTGGTTGGTTCGGAGGCCCTTATCCGAGCTACACAACCCCCGGCCAGGTCTTTCTGGGCGGAGACTGACTAAATACCTTCCCCTTCCCGCTACAAAGCTCTGTTTCTTCCCCCTTAGAAAAAACTGCAGCACAGCTTCTGTAAACCGCTTGCTGCTGGCTGGGCGGGGCCTGGCAGACCCCCGGTAGAACGGGCGGGCCTCCAGAAAAGTTCTCCTCCCCGCCCCCAGCCCAAAGTGCCACGGTGGCGTTGGTGGCGGCCGCGAGGCTGAATGCCTCTGGCGCTGCCAGCCTCGCAACCAGAACCTGTAATCCCGACCCAGAAGGGGCCCCGCCCACCTATCCCTGCATCCGCTGGTCCTCTCTGACCTCTAATCATCCAGTTCATCCGCGGTTGAAGCACCTGCCGGATGTGGGGAGGGAGGCGGAGGAGGCCAGATTTGGGGAGGCAGATGTAAGCGCCCAGTCTCTGGTCGGCGCCTTGTTGGGAAGCTGTGTAGACAAACCTACAATTGCCCCTGGGAAGCCGGCCCGAGGCTTCGGGGAGACAAGTTAGGTGGCCTTGTCCTCCAGGACTTGGCACCAGAGCTCCTACTGCCTCCGCATTATGCAGTTCCTCTAGCAGACCTCAGGGACTGTAAAGTCAGATGGGACAGGGCCCAGGCGGTCAGCCAATTCTAGCTTCCCACCTACCCCCCTATCCTAACCCCCATCCCACCCCGTCTCTGATCTTCTCCCAGCTTCGGTGTCTGGTTACCGCTTTTCTGTTCTCACTGTGACATTGTCTCGGGCTGGGGGAAGTGGCCCAGGAGGGTCCCGTGTGGCCGTATAAAATTGGCAGCTTCAGAACTGGGAGGGGTGGGGGTGCGACGTCGAGGGGCGGGGAGAGGGGCGGAGGAGCTGCTCTCTAAGTCCAAGTTCGTGGACTCTCGGAGATCCTCAAGCTGGAGCAGAGGTGGCCGGGAGGCCGAGCCGATTGTTCCCCCTTTCCACTGCCTGCTTTTTCGGACTGGAGTCAGGCTGCTCTGAAGGGCATAGCCCCGGACTCTAGGTGAGCGCTCTGGACCCCAGGGCATCACTCTCTCCCTTCCCACCCCTATTCACAACTCCTTACTTCTCTTGGGGCCATCTGTTACCATCCACTTCTAGGGCAGGAAGCGTCAGAGTTGAATGGTGTATAGTGATGTTGCTGGTGGTGGTGAGTGGCGACTCTTGGTGTGTGTGTGTGTGTGTGTGTGTGTGTGAAAGAGAGAGAGAGCGAGAGCGCTTTATCATTCCTTCCTCTCATGTCTCCACAACCTCCCAAGAACAGCTCAATCAGATACCATCCAGCATAACAAGATGACCCCTAGAGGGTCACTAGACCTCTGTGTTGCGGATCTACCTGGCTCCAAAGTAGAAGGGGAGGGGGCAGTGCTAGGGTCAAACTTTGGTATGAGGAACAGCGAGGTTGCTTTTGACCTCCCAACCTGGCTTCCTTCCCTGGCAGGGTGCTACGAACGCGCAGATGCCCTGAGTGCTCTCAGGGCTTCCAGCTAACCATGCTACAGCCACCAGCAGCTGCCTTGGAGCTGCCGCTGCTACTGCTACTGCTGGTGGTGCAGGCGCCGCTCCCGACTGGTGCACGGCCGTCCACAGGCCCGGATTACCTGCGGCGCGGCTGGCTGCGGCTGCTGGCAGAGGGCGAGGGCTGCGCTCCCTGCCGGCCAGAGGAGTGCGCTGCGCCGCAGGGCTGCCTGGCCGGCAGGGTGCGCGACGCGTGCGGTTGCTGCTGGGAATGCGCCAACCTCGAGGGCCAGCTCTGCGACCTGGACCCCAGCGCCCACTTTTACGGGCGCTGCGGCGAGCAGCTTGAGTGCCGGTTGGACGCAGGCGGTGACCTGAGCCGCGGAGAGGTGCCAGAGCCGCTGTGTGCCTGCCTCTCGCAGCGCCCGCTCTGCGGTTCGGACCGCCGCACCTACGCGCAGATCTGCCGCCTACAAGAAGCGGCCCGCGCTCAGCCAGATGCCAACCTCACCGTGGCGCACCCAGGGCCCTGCGAATCGGGTACGCACGGCCCGGGCCCCTACCCCCAGCACTTAGGGTTACTCGAGGCATTGCTCCACGACCCCCAGTGGCATTGGTCTCTTGCCAGCAGAACGAAAAAGATGAGGCCTCGAGTTCAATATAAGAGCCCATTCTCGCTGCTGGTTCACAGAGGCCGCTGTCCGAAGGTGAGGGTACGGAGCTTTGCGTGAAAGCTCCAGATCTTACTGGCAGGAACAACCCGCTGAGAATGGGGACACATAGCCAATTGTTGGCCTCAAAAAGTAAGAAAGTGAAGACTTCCAGACTTTGCCCAGATCGCTGGAGCCCAGGCAGGAGACTTGGGTTCCTGTGAGATGCAGTCAGGTTTCATTTGGGCGACTTCTTACAGCAAGCTGTTAACCCAGTTTATCCGCTTCTCCTGGCCCCTTCTTTTGCGCGTAGGGATTACTGAGGGAGGGGGCTCTTCTAGCTCCTCCTCCCTCCATCCCAGGGGGCTTAGGGCCATTCAAAGCTCAAGTTTTATTTGCTGGCCTTAGTAACTTTCACTTCCCGAGCTCTTTTAACGGGTCTGGCTTGGCTGGAGCTGCCAGGAAAACAAACATCCTGCGGGGGTCCCAACACTTTCTCCCTCAACTCCAGGCTTTCTGCCAGGTCGGTTTCAGGTTCTTTGCCTTTTCCACTTGGGACACTGTCCCCCCCCACCCCGCCCCAACCAGGGCCTTTGGCAACTGGACCTAGTTAGAAAAGGGGGAGGGTGGTGTTGGTTACAAGTACAGGGATGAGGGAATAGAGGGTGGAATGAGGACAGGGGAGCAATCAGGGACAGAGTCAAGCTGAAGTGTGGGTCTCTGTGCTTGTTTGTGCACCTTGTCTGCATGTACTTTCCATCTCTTAATTTGCACCTTTGGTGTGTACCTGCATCCACATCAGTATTTGGGTCATGTTGTGTGTTCATGGAAGTGTATTTACTCAGCATGAATTGTGTTTTCCCACAAACATATTCACAATACTTTGCATATGGGGTCCTTGCTTGCCTGGATGTGCCATCCTATTCTCAGGCCTCCCACCTCCACCCCCAGAGCCCCAGATCGTGTCACACCCATACGACATTTGGAATGTGACAGGACAGGACGTGGTCTTTGGCTGTGAGGTGTTTGCCTACCCCATGGCCTCCATCGAGTGGAGGAAAGATGGCTTGGACATTCAACTGCCAGGGGATGACCCCCACATCTCTGTGCAGGTAGGGGCAGGGGGCAGAGCCTCCCTAGGGCAGCCCAGGGCCCACCTCGATAAGCCTGCTGACTTCTCCTCTGGCTGCAGTTTAGGGGTGGCCCCCAGAGGTTTGAGGTGACAGGCTGGCTACAGATTCAGGCTGTGCGTCCCAGCGATGAGGGCACCTACCGCTGCTTGGCCCGCAATGCCTTGGGCCAGGTGGAGGCCCCAGCTAGCCTGACTGTACTCACACCGGGTAAGGGGAAGCCCTGAGCCTTGGAGTAGGGGTGGTGGCAGTGGATTGGGCCCTTTAGTGTGTGTCCATGTTTGTATGTGCATGTGGCTACACAAGGAAGCATGGCTTTCCCACAGACTGGGATACATCGGCACTGACAGCCCCTCTTTCCTGTTCTCTCTTCTTTGCCCACATGTGTTTGCAGACCAGCTGAACTCCACAGGCATCCCCCATCTGCCGTCCCTGCACCTGGTTCCTGAGGAGGAAGCTGAGAGTGAAGAGGGCGATGATTACTACTAGGTCCAGAGGCCTGGCCCATGGGGGTGGATGAGTGGGGATAGTGTTCATCCCTGCTCTTAAAAAGATCTGGAAAGGGGGAGCAGGGCCCCTTCGTAGATTGCTTTAATGCCCTTAGTAGGAGAGACGAGGTGGTGATAGTGATGGTGGGAGACAAAAATTGAAGGACGGTAAGGAGAGAGGCAGAGACCAGGGGATGGGGAGATGGGATACAAAGGAGCCCATGCGGGAGATGCATGGACCAACCAGGTGGAAGACAACAGCTGCCTGCTGTTCTCTAGGCTGGGTGGGGGGTTAGGGGAGAGTGGAGTAGACTCAAAGAGGTGCAGACACCAGGCTCCTCCCCTGCTTTTCAGCAGCCCTCCCTCCAGCCCTGCTCAGCCAATCTTTCTAACTGCCCTTCACCTCATAGCTCCTACTGTTATTTTTCTAGTCCCAGATCTTTGCCTAGCCTCAGTTTGCCCTTCCTAAAAACTCACCTTCTAGAAATTTTCCCTCTCTCCTAAGTCCCAATTGCACTTACTAACTGCAGTCCACTTTGCTCTTCAGCATCTGCTGTCCAGAGTGCACAATGGAGCCTGGTTTAGTTCATTGCAGTAAGATGAGAATTTGTCATGTCTAATTTCTCCTATCATTCTAGCAACTCTGCTAGGCCAGTACCATATTTTATGCCACTTTGTACCGACGATGCCTAGCACAAGACTAGGCACAGTAGTCACACAATAAAGATTTATGAACAAACTGAGACACACAGATGCACAGATGATTTATGCAGATGTGCATATGAAAACTGCATTTCAAGGTAGTAGGACTCTGGCTTCCAGAGACTGGAGGTCCTGCTCTCTAAGCATATGTCTACCAGATGTACAGAAAGGACACTGAGCTAAGGCCTACCCTCCCCTTTAGGGAGGAAGGCTGAAGCCATCTGGGTGGAGGGAGGGTATCTTTGCAGTCTGCACTCCATGGGGGCTGGTCTAGAGATAGATTGCCTGCCTCTCTGGTCCCTTCCCCAGGCGGAGTGGGGAACCAGGTCAATGTGAGTAGGACCCAGATGAAAGCATAAACCAGATGGAAGAGGGGAGACGTTCTATCATGTGTATGGGCTGAACCCTAGGAATTCCCTAAGTATCCACCCATTTCCTTGCTGAATCCAGACAAGTCATGGTAAGCTTGTTCCCTCAACTGCCCCAACTGTGACCAAGCCGACTAGGGGACCCTCACCGAGCCGAACTCTTTCACTCTCCAATCTCTTCCACACTCTTCTTACCTAGCCCAGGGACACTGGTGAGGCACATTGTTTACTGACTGATAGGATAAGATGACATAAGTTCTCCAGGCCATGTAGGATGGAGACGGCCTCCTGCACGCCTGGGCTCCGCCCGGAGCTTGGCGCTACCACAGGAGCCATCACAGTTGGTTCGGTGTCTGAGCTTGTCCTCTGGGGCCCAACCAAGGAGCCCAACCAAGGAGCCCAGTCTCTTGAGAGGGGTGTGGTCCAGAACCCCAACCCGAGCGCTTGGCTGCTCTTCTCGCGGAACAACAAGTCCCTCCAGAAGCTAAGCCAGAGGACAGATCTCATTGCCGGGTCCTGGCTGGGGTCCTGCGGCTTCAGGAGCTGCTCTGGACACATTTACGGGTGAATTCCAAGGCCACTGCAGAAGCAGGAGTAGGGATGTGAGCGGTGTGACGAGGGTAGGGGGGTCGTGCTGTTCGGTGTCCAGACCAGAAGGAAGTCTGCTCCGCGCTGAAAGACGGGCACGTGGATCTGGGTCCTGCAGCAGCCTGGGAATACGCCCCTACCCTGTTCTTTGCAGGAGGTGGTACTCTATCCGACCGGTCCCGAAGGCGCCCCCTGGCGGGCCCATTGATTCTACCGCGCCCACTTGCAAAGCAGAGGCTCCACCCTACCCTAGAGGGTCACATGAGCCCCCGGGAACCCCGTACTCCTTGATCGCTTTTGCACGCTTTGTAGGTTGTTTGGAGTTCAGCCTCCTTATATTTTCGTTCCCCTCCGCGGCCCTGTTTCCAGGCCCTCACAGCTTGAATAGAGGAACCTGCTGCGCCCTCCACCCCCGACCGACCTCCCCCCCGCCTCTGCTCCAGCCGACGGGCTTTAATAACGTCGCTGGAAAGTGACACGCGATTTATTATTAAAGTAATGCGAGGACGGGAAAGGTTTAATAAACGCGCTGCGATGCCGAGGATTATTCACCGCAAATAAATGAGAGCGCGGGCGGCGTTTTAATAAATAATTTCCCGCCGCTCCCGGGGGAGAAGAGGGAAGGAGGAGGGGGAAGCTGAGCTGCTGCCAGAACTCGCGGCTTCGCCTCCCTACGGATTTCCAAGCCTTCGCATTTTTCGTCCTAGGCTGTTCACACCCGACATGTGAGGTTCCAGGAAAGCTGACTCGGAGTAGCCCAAGCATGGAGGCAGGAGAGGCTCCGTCTCATCTCACTTTCCCCACCTCCAGGGTTTTAAGTAGTTTGCTTAAGATGAGTGAATGCGCTTCCTTCTGGCTCCGAACCAGAGATCCAGAGTCAGGACCAGACCCGGGCAGAAAGATTTAACCGGGACCAGTCCTTCCCAAGCCAAGGGTTCCAAGTGCCAGGGCCTGGTCATTTTCTTCCCAGGTTTTGGCTGACCCTGGGCTGGGCGTCCAGGTTAGGGTGTATGGAGTACGCCGAAGGGGGCTTTGTGTACAGATGTGTAGGTGCCATGTGTATGCAAATGACCCTGACCCCTTTCTCGGGGCGTCGTGGGGAATGGGGCCACTGAGTCTGGCTGCTGATTACTACGAAGGCCAAGAGCTAGGGTCCTTGGGCCTGGTCTGAACCGAGGGAGTCCTAGTGAAGCCCACTTTCTGGCTCGTTGGCGACCAGGGATTTTGAGCTCAGGCTGAGCAGAACTGGAGCCCCAAGCGGGAGTCCGCCCCTTCCACAGAAGCCTGGAAGCCCAAGAGGATAAACCCGATTTCAGAGAGGGCTGAGACGGCAGCCTTTGAAGATCCACCGCGCTGGTGGATAAGGGAGGGAGAGGAAGCTCTTGGGGTACATGGGCTCCGTAAGTTTTGTGGCTCGGCGACTTCTCTGGCGACACCCCTGGCAACAGTTGGGAGTACAGGAAGTGGCGAAAGAGTGCCATCTGGTGGATATTTCGCGTTATGGCCGCTAGATCTGGGCCAGGAGTCTTAAAACAGTTGAATTGATCAGAAAATTTTGAGTAAAAATGCTTTGATTTGTATTAATTTATGTAAGTGAAGGTGCACATGTATGTGTGTTATATATGTTATATCTGTGTATAACATTTCTATGTAATATATATCGTGTTCATAGTAGTTATATGTGTATATATGTGTCTATGTGCACTGTATTATGTGGATCATCTAAATGTATACATATGTATATGGATAACCATGTAGGTACATATAAGTATGTGTTTGGATGAGCATTAAATATGTGGATGTATTATTATATGTGTATATAGCTGTATGTGTACATTTATTTGCAAGTACATGTTCTCTTACGTGCCATTCTTTCAACAAATATTTATGTGCCAACACTTGTATAGGGCTGGAGATACATCACAGAAAAACACGTTGTTCCTGCCCTCATGAAGCTTATAGTCTATTCTAAAATGTGCATGTAAATTAATTATATACATATGTGTTTACAGGATTATATGTGCATGCATGTGAAACTCTGCTGATGTGCATATGTGTAAGGGGTAGGCAGGCTTAAAGACTCTTGTGAATTTGGATATTCCCTAAGTTTTTGCTCAAAATCTCAGGTCCTGTCACCTAGGACTATTCTAAGTGTGCAGACAGCTAAAGGCAGAGGGAAAGAGGCTGGAGACAGGCTCATTACCTTCTAGGATATATTCTGGCTATTTCCTCAACCCTCTGAATGACTAGATTTTCTCTAAAATGGGGAACATCTGTGTAAGTCTACTTAGAGTAAGGAAATGTGAATAAAGATCAAGTCTCACCTCTTTCAATGCACAGCACCTTAGGAGGAAGAATGATGGTCTGGGATGGGTAGGAATAGGATCTGGGAGGCTGGGGATAGAAATAGGTTCTCAGAAGACAGTGATGAGGGCATTTGGAGACTGGGAGGAATTGGATCTGGGAGGTAGTGGTGGGAGCTCTGGGAGGCAGGTGCAGATAATGGGTGTGGTTTGAGAACTCTTAGGGGAGAGATGGGCTGGTGGGTAGAGATGGGGCCTGAAGGGAGTAATGAGGTCAGGATCAGAAATAGAGTTAGGGGAGCAGAAATAGAGGCTAAGGTGTCAGGTATGCACTAGTCTTAGAGTGGAATTTGGAGGCCAGCTCAGATGGAGTCATTCCTCCCTTTCCCTCACCCCTCCCTTCTCCATACTGGGGCACCTAATGTTCTGTAGTCCTCTCTCTGTTCAAACTGGGTCAGAGGAGAAGAGCTTAGGCTCCAGGACTTGTCCTGGCTTAGGTGACTCACTGACCGGCGAGGTGAAGAAAGGCTCACAACACCACTGTCCCACGAAACTTCTTCCCAGCCACCTGGGTCATTACCCACCCAGCTGCCATTACCAGTTTCCAGTTTGGGCCCAGGGAGTTCAAACAAGGGTAGGACCCAGACCTGGAAAAGGTCATAGAACAACCTCCCAGCAAACACACACCTTCCTGTGACTGAATTGGGAAGGTTGTTTCTGAATCATTTCTTCCTTCATCCCCATGTTTGATAGATGTTTTCCAGATGCAGTCAAGGCCAGAAGTCTCTCGGTGCCATCATCACACTTGGTCTGTGGTAACGCATCATGCTGTCGCCTTTCTTCTTAACTTCCCGTGCTGGACTACTTCACCCTAAAAGTATGGTTTCTGTCCTTTCGTTGCCTCTCCTCCCTTCCTTTAGTCCCTCTTTGAGACCTTGGATTCCTGGGCTCTGAAGTGTAACGATGGGTCTTTGGGAGCAGAACTGGAGCTCAGGTCAAGGTGAGTTTTGCAGCACAGGTTTGAATCTCAGATCAGCTTTTTAAATGCATACTTTGGGCAAGTTTCTTGCTTTCCCTTCTTCTGTGTTATCCTCTGCAAAATAGTGATAAAACTTACTCTTTAGGGGTTCTGATGAGATTAGGGATCTTAAAAGTAATGTTTCTGGAACACAATAGGTATTCGACAAATGGTCAATTTTACTATTACTATTTCTGGGCAGGTGAGCTGCATGAAAATGGAAGCAGGGTCCCTAGTGCAGAGCTTCCTGCTGAAGTGTGTGTGTTGGAGGATGGGTGATTGCAGTCTTGGTGCCTGCCTGGAGGAGGCCTTAGGAATTGGGCCTTACGAAGAGGGAAAGGGATAAGGCAAGGTGGGGATGGGTAGGAACTAGGCTTCCAGAGAGCTTGGCAGTCTTCACCCTCACCCTCAGCCCTCCTCAGGGAGCCCCTGTCAGAACTCAGGGCTCTAGCTCTGGGTTTGCAGGGAGGGGCACCCCCTAAACCCACCTTCATCCATCTCTTTTATCTGGGCTGCTGAAGGGCTGGAGCTCCAATGGGGCCTCTGATGGGGAACAGATACAGACCAGGCGGAAGCAGCCGGAACTGTGTTGAGCTGGAGCTAAGGACCAGGCCAGAGGGTCAGTGAAGACAGATAAAGCTCAGAGCAGCTGGAGACTCAGGGGACCCCGGGGGAGGGGCAGCAGGGGCTGAGGGCGTGCTATGTCCTGGGAGGAGGTGAGGGCCGGAAGCTTCTGATGGGGACCGGTGTCCATCAAGGACTTCAAATGGCTAGACAAAGTCTTTAATGACTCTTTAGGAGGAGGGAAGAGGCAGAGCTTCATCCCCCAGATGTGGCTGCAGGAAGGCCAGAGTGCCTGCCAGGGATGAGGGTTGGTCCCAGGGAGAGGTTGAGCCTGACAACAGTGGATCTCAAGGTCCAAGCCAGAGGCAGGGCTTGTGGGATTGCCATACCTTTACGGCAGAGATGGGAAAAAGGTTGGTAAGCGATTCTTCGGTTTTAGTTCCTGTTTTAATTAACTTTGAAGGGCTTGGGGCCTCCCTGAACGCCAGGGAGAGGAGCAGAGCAGACGTTTATTTTCTTCTTTTCCCTTTTAAAGACAATTTTATTAAATCACTTTGTTTTCATTCTGGCTTGAACATTGGGCATTTAAATGGAAAAGTAATTATTTCACCTTGTTTGCTTGTGGAGAAAGAATCAAGAAAGAGAGGGAGGGAAGTCAGTGAGAGGAAGAGACTGACAGCACACACAATCACCTTTGTACTAATACCAGCATCAATGTCCAAAATGCCCCCTCACACTGGCACACGTCGTATACCCACAGAAAGACACACCTTGTCTACATCCTTCTAAATGTAGACACCTCAGTACCTGCAGGCGCATATCCACATTCTCCTGAAGACCCAATACTTCACAGCCATACCTACAGGCCAAAGCTCTCTCTCATGCACAAACACAAAACATTGTGCTCAGAGTACAGGCACCCTCACAGACACCCCTTCCAAGCACTGGGGTGCTCTCACACACACACACACACACACACACACACACACACACACACACACACACTCAACGTATTCAGCTCCTCTGGAGCCTGTTGAGTTACATCACAAGTACACACAGATTCAGACACACAGCTCTCATTCTCAAACACACAAACATGCTCTGACAAGGATGCCTAGGGACAGATTTGGGTGAGGGGGTACATAGCCACAGAGAATGTGGAAGAGTGGTGGAACTCTCCCTCTCATTGAAATTCCTGGACCCCCAAATTTACCTACCCCCTAGGCTACTCCATGAGCCCCTTTCTCTGTACCTATAACGTTCTTGGAATGATTGCCTATGACCTTGATTCTGCAGCCTCTGGGACAGTGAGGCTCCCTGCCTCCCTCCCATCCCCAACCCCTCCCCAGATTGCTGGAGCTGGATAGAGAAGGCCAACAGGCCTCCTGGGCTCAGCTTGCTCTTGCCAGGGACTCCAGGTTCTTACCACTGCTTCTCAACTCCCCCACCCCTCCCCGCGTTGTGCAGACTGGCATCAGAGGGGTTAAAACTTGAGTAGCTCGCCCCCCTCCACTTCCACCCCTGGCTGGTACATTGAGGGCTGGTTCGAAGAAGCCATACCTGTACTTTGTCTTCATCTGTCACCCCTTCTGACAGTCAGATACATCTTATGGGGGCGGGGGTGGGGAGCACACTCAACTCCTCCCGCCTCATCCCCCAAATGCCACTGCCTCAGCCGCCATTGCAGCAGGGTCTGCGGGAGAGAAGAAAGATGGAGGGAGGGGGAGGAGTAGAGTGGGGAGAGGGGCGACGGGAGAAAGCGGGAGAAGGAAGCACAGAGGAAAGGCCCTGACATTTTTATTGCCCCGCCAACCCCTTTTCTGCACCCTTCTTCCCACTCTCTCTTCTTGGGGAAGGGCCGGGAGATGGGAGAGGTGATTAGAGGAATGTGAGAAAGCCTAGGGTGCTCACAGGCTGTCACGGCCCTCTCACATCCAGGGAGTTTGGCCCCTCTTGAAGGGGCACATTTGGGGGAACAGTGTGGTGAGCTTTGCACAGGGACATGTAGGTCCAGGAGAATGTGTTGGCTGGTGTGTGTAGGGAGGTGGGGGGGCACTGTGATTGCATTTCACTTTTATGGCAAATGACTAGAGCTTGTGTTAAGGATTAATATTTCTTCCAGTCAATGAAGGTATCTTGTGTTATGTGATATTCCTGGAGAAAAGCGAGTGATTTCAGTGCAAGGGGACTGTGGATCAAAAGGACTCCAAGTCTGGGATGAGAGACAGAGGACATGTCTAAAAAGTAAAGGAAGTCCCTGGGGGGCGGGGTGGGGTGGCTAGAATCATAGCTTGGATAAGAAGAAAAATTTGTCTTGGGCTAGATCCGTGGATGAAACAGGCAGGACTCGAGGTCAGGGAAGAATCATCTGCAGCCAAGGAGACTAATTTGGGGATAAAATATTCCAAGCCAGACTGCTACATGCTGGGGTGTGCCCCGGAAGGAGGAGGGGAGCAGCCGAGATGGTAAGAGGAGGTGTTGCTGTCACTGCTGGAGCTGCTGGAGGCACAGAGAGACAGGGCCCTGCCTGTCCCCTGGGCAGCCTGAAGGTCAGGAGATTCTAGCTTTTTCCATCTCTTTGAGAAGTTGTTAGTCAAATCTGTCATCTGTGGTGTCTGACACCGCACTATCCACAAGTCAGGATTTCTGGTTCTCATCCTGGTTCTGCCACTAGCTAGCTGTGTGATGGAAGAGAAGTCATTTAACCTCTCTGGACCTCAGCTTTCTCTTTTATAAAATAGCGGGGGGTAGGGGACTGATGAGACAAACTATAGACATTGCTGATACTGATGTCCTATAATCTTTTAATACCTGAGGAAACTTAGCAGGATCAGCTCTGCCCCCACCTTCCCTTACACACTCTCTGAACCCCTCCTGCCCCCTGAGCGGCATATACACAGCCCAGAAAATTCTCTCTCAACCTCTGTCTCTCTCTCCCTCTGTCTCTTTCTCCCCACCCCCAGATACACACACACACACACGCACACACGCATGCACGCACACACGCACACATACACAACCTCTTTGCACAAGGATATACTGTGCATCCCTGGACTCCCAATCATCTAAAAAATTTGCTGTGGTTGGGAAGGAGCCCGGGGCCAGGGCACCCCAACAGAAAAGCTGACTCTATGTATTTCTGTGGAAAGAAAAAGAAAAAATCCTAGCAGAGCTGGAGAGTGGAGCACCGAGGCAGAAAGTTAGCCGGGAAAGGGCTTACCAAAGGGGGAGAGGGAGCGCTGGGAACGGGAAGAGAGCCCTAGAGAGGTGAAGAGAGAGAAAGCAGGAAAAGCCTTAGCTCAGCGGCGGGACTCATGCTGGGGGGGACTCATGCCGAGAGTGAGGAATGAAGCGTGCTGACAGCTCTGTCAGGAAATCACTTCAAAGAGACCCACACCCTGGTCTGCCAAGTTCCATCTCCCCAGGGGAGGAGCCCCTGGGAGTCATAGCTGCTGTCTGTCCCTTGATTCCAACCCCCACCCTGCCCCAAGACACAGCCCTGCTCCAGAAAAGGGAATTAATTTCTGGCTATGATTTTCTTCACCTGAGAAGTGTTGGGCATTTTGTCGGCATCACAGGAGAGGAGAGAAGCAGGAATAAGTCAGGACTGCCTGAGCTGAGGCCACCTAGGGTGGCACTGGGTCATCCAGAGCAATGTGGTACGTAGGATTGAGCTGGTCTTCTAGGCAAGTGTGACACTTAAAAAGGAAGTGGGCTTTCTTTAACAGCATGGAGCCTGGAACAGCAGTCCATCATCTAGGACATCATGGGCCCTGGAACAAAGCTGAGCTTGCGTGTTTAGACTCAGACCTGCTGAGGAGGAGGCTTGGAGTTTGTTAGGGCAGCCTCATGTGTGGAGTGGAGAGTCTCCCTCTTAGCCTTGGAGGTCAGAAATAAGCTCCACTCTCTTTGGGCACACTCTGAGATTTCTTCTCTGGCCCTGCCTCCTTTTGTCTTGCTCCCCCTTCTATGGGAATAGGTCTCGAGGGCTAGCCCCAATTCTGGCTTTCGCTTACTTCTAGAACTTCACCCATCACCTTCGCAAGATAACAAGATAACTTCTGAGTCTGTCTTTAAAGAATCCTTTTTCTTGTTCTTTACGTTAAAAATATTGTACATGAAAAAATACAGTACATTAATATATGCTTATAAAAATTTCACATAGTTTAAACAATCCAGAAATGTGTAGAGTAAGAAGTGAACGGCCCTCTTTCCTTCTTCCCTCTAATCTTACTCACTTCTCTATTACTTACTGCTGTTAACTATTTGGTGTGTATTCTTCTGGGTCTTTTAGATAATCACCACACATACACAGATGCACATCTGCATCCACACACACATACACACACACACACACACACACACACACTCACGCAAAAGATTTAAAAGCCATTATTGTATAGATTTATCATATCATACTACTATACTACTATTTGCTGTTTTCACTTAAAAAATATCAGAGATTTTTTCCAGTATATAAGGATATACCTCGATACATTTCACATGACCTCCATAACAATTTCTTATTGGTGGGACTTTATGTTGTTTTTAAGATTTTGCTCTTTTAAACCAGGCCACAGTAAGCCTCCTTAAACATAAGTCATTTTGAACAAGAATGAGTATTTCTGAGTTCCAGATTTCCAGAAGTGGCATTACTGGGTCTAAAGATACACACTGTATATCTAACTCTGACTTCTTTTTCAAGCTTGAAATGCACATTCCAAGCAGTCACTCACAGATGCTTGGAAGAGGGTGGCTTGCTGGTTTTTTCCAGGTGAATGTCTCTAAACACTTCAAACTCACAAGTTTAATACCAAGCTCATTGTCCCCCCACCCTTTCATCCTTCCACTTTGCCTCCCAGCCTCTTTAGTTAGGTCAGCATCACCCTATAATATCACCCAAGCACCACACCTCGAGTCTTCCTTACCAAGGTGTCTGTGTCCAGATTTGCCTGAGATTGTCCAGTGTATGCCTAATATCCCAGTAAAATGATTGATAGTACTCCTTTCATGCTCAGAACTGTTCTGGATTGCACAATAAATTAGATGACCAAGTTATCCCTCTTCATCTCTGATCCCTGTTAGTCCACCACCCAGCCCACCAGCTCTCCCTTTATTCTTTCCTCCATTCCTTTCCCATTGTGTGGTTCTGGAACCCATCATCAAGTTTGATGACAACAGGCCTCTAACTAGTCTCCCTGCTCTGCATCTCTCCTTCCTTCAACCCACCCTTCCACTCCACAGTCAGTCTTGTCTTTGCAGGTCACTACTTTTACAGATCCATCAGAATGCCACAGTTTACCAGAGCACATATCCACCATTCCCAGAGGTCAGGAATCTGTATCATCTTACCTAGAGAAGGGACAGGCATCAAGCACTGGAAACATTGCTCCATGCCCCCCAAATCTTCATGAGTTTTTCTTTTATTCCAGAATCATCAGTACCTGGCATAAGAAAGACAAGTACATAACTGATGAAGAGACAAGACTGTATGATCTGAACGAAGCCTGGAAGATGGCCTAGTGTCTCTTTGGATTCAGATCTGGGGGTACCCACAGAGAGGTCCACAGAGAGGTCCACAGCACTCCATCCTACTCATACTTTCTTTCCCTGCTTTGTTCCTTGGTGCCATGGTGCCACAAAAACTCTAATCAGTTTCCCCTCATCTCTTGTTCTGGGGCTGGAGTCTTCAGGGACATCTTTTCATGTTTGGCGGTTTCTGACTGGCTCTCATCCGACTGCTCCCTGCCTGCTTCACTCCATGCCAACTTGAGAAGCATCAAAGATCAAAGAGCCCAGAAATGTGTCCTTGAGTGAGAGGGAGGGTGGCAATTTAGAGCTCATTATGTATGTACATGATGTTGTTAGAGTTGACCCCCAGGCTATTTCAAGCCACACCCTGGGGCTACTATTCTAAAGAATCTGTAGGGTGTGCCTGGTCAGAACTTCCTATTCCTCTCCCATCATGTTACCCTGCCTGCCCCTCCCTCCACCGACACTGACACACACACACACACACACACACACACACACACACACACACACACACACACACCTGAGTCTTTAGAATAAACCTCTGGAGCTCTTCACCAAACCTAAGGGCACCTGCAGCCTCTCCACTCCCTTCCCTGGCATTCCCTCACCTCACTCAGATGTTGCCAAATGAATGGTGAGCTTGGATGGGTCCTGGTGGCCAAACTCCAAACAGAGGGGGAGGCATCCTGGCCCTCTGCCAGCATTCCGTCCATGGTAATTTGGCAGGAAAGCACCAGCTGTATATATCTGCACATCTGTTTATGCCTCTGGCTTGTTATTTATTCTCTGCCTTTCATGGGCAGCAGAGCCAGAGCACACCTCAACTCTTCCCAAGTTAGATTAACTGGGAAAGAAGGCTGGGACACTCAGTCACTACAATTGCTGATGTTCATTGAAGGGTATGCCTTCTCCTGCAGCTGCTGCCACTTTTCATAGAGACGCAGAAGAGAGGAGCAAAAGGGTAGGGAGGGGGAGGGAAAGAGTAGGAAGTAAGGAGAGATGGGGGGAGGGCTGTGCAGTTAGAGCCACAGTCAGGCTGAGGGTATTTAAATCAGGTAGGCTGATCCCTGGCTCCACTGAGAGAGAGAGAGTTGGGGAGTCTTTCAAATACAATCACTTTGACCATCCTTCCTGCTAGACACCAGATTTCAGTGTGTGCGTGTTCTTGGATGGTGTGAATGAGAGTCAGTCATGGCAATAAGATCTTTAATAGAGGTTAGGTAGGATAGACTTCTTGAGATGCTTAAATAACTCTTCTTGAAGGATTCCTGGGGTGAAGTACTTGGTGGCGAAGAACCATTGCCAAGTTTTGTCTGTGAGAAGAGAAGGAGGAGGAAGAAGAGAGGGAGGGATAAGAGGAGGGGTAGGAGAAGGAAAAGGAAAAAGAGTATTAAAGAATGGAGAAATATGTTTGGCAGGAAAGAAAGAGAGTTCTGTGGAGAGAGCTGGAATTTGGAGATTCTTGCAATGGCAAAGGTGCTATCCTTGGTCCTGACTGACACAGGGCCCAGGAATAGCCCTGAGTCCCTGTCTTGGATGAGGCTCCAAACACTCTGTAATTTCCTTTGAAGGAGACTGGATGATTCTGGAATAAAAAAAAAAAAAGAGCTGGAGCCTAATATGGTGAGAACTGAATCCACAGGTCTGACTTCTCTCACTGTTACCCCATTTACCTCCAGCCTTTCCTCAAAGCAACTCCCTGTCCAGTCAACACTCTTTGCAGGGGACTGATAGGTGTGGGCTCAGAGAACCCTGCTTAGAGCTCCTGGGTAAGGGTACAGGCATCTGAGCCTGGGGGTATCCTCAACCTAAGTTGGGGAAAGTGGAAGGTCCTAGGGTGAAGATTGCTGGCCTGGTCAGATTTAAAGCAACTAGACCTTGACAAGAGTCTGAACAGACATTTTGCTTCCACTTTCTTCTTGCTTCTTTGCAAAACTTGAACACCAACATCATTTTTTTCCTTCCTTCAAAAAATTATATGTAACGAGCTGTTCACAGGCAGGCTTTGCACAGATGGGGGTTTAATCAGCTAGAATCCAAGCACACGGCATTCCAGTCTAATCCAATTCCCAACAGTTCATTAGGGGAAATATTCGTCACCCAGAGATTACAGTGGGGCCAAAACTCTGAATGGATTCTAAAGAGCTGTCAGTGGAGCAGTAACTGCACCAGTCGAGACAGGAGGCCAGATTGTGTGGAGGCTGCCTGGCAGCCCCTGGCCATGCTCCGAGACCCCTGGTCCTACCAGCCTACTTCATAGGTACTTTTTTTTTTAAGAATCATTTTTACAGACCTTGGAGCCAAGCACTGAGGGGAAAGATAGAAGGGGACTATCAACTGCCTTTGGGAGTCCCTGTTTAGTGGGGAGATACCTGGCCCCCTACTTTTAGAGAACCTCCTGTTTGATGAGAGTGGCATAGCTCCTACTCTATATACTGCTCTCTAAAGAGTGCTAACTTGTAAGTGATCAGACATCTTTGTCCTAGAATGTCTAGCAAGAGGCAAGAAATTGCCTCCTCACAAAGGCACAGGCAGGAACATGACTCCTACCAGTTTCTGCAGCAAATCAGAAGCATAAGTGGGGACTACAGGGCACAGTACAGGCTCCAGACCAAGGGATACCATTAGTTTCCTTCTACTGTGAGAGGGCTGGGCCAGGTAAAGCCAGGGAGAGGGGGCAAGGGACCTCTCTAAGGTTGGCATCTCCCATATAGATGAGACCTGATATCAAGTAACATTTACCTCCTGGTATTGAGAATCTTGAACATTTCCCTGCAGTTCCTGCCCACATCCTCATATGAAATCTGGAAAACTTGTTTGTTTATCACATCTGGCTCTCCTGATGCCACCCTCTGCTTGCCACCTTTCGCTCATCTGCCTTGGTAGTAGAGGTGGTGGTCTTGCACATACTCATCCCAGAGTATGTGTGACCCAAGGGCAAGGCATTCACAGGACTAGGCTTTGACCTTAAAGCCTGTGGCACTTCCTTCTACCTTCAGCCCTAGACGTGGTCTTGTGGTCTGAGGAGCAATGGTTACCTACAAAACCTATCTCCTCTGCCTGGGCCCTCTGCCTTCTGCTCACCTGGCCCAGGACAAAAGTATGGGAGAGAGAGAGAATGTGGAGCATGTGACCTACCTTTGTCTAGGGGTCGGGGAGAGCTTCCTGGAGAAGTATACAGAAGCTGAGACCTGAAGGGTAAGGGGGAGATGCCCAAGTGTGGGGAGGGCAAGGGGTGTCACCCTTTTGACCTCTCCTGTCCCTTATACCTCTTTTTCCCCAGACCTGCGAGACACATTCTTGGCTCAGTGCTCTTCAGTCCAGTCTTCACAAGGTCTCCCCCTCTACCCAGCATCCAGCTTCCCTAGGGACCCCACCAACTCTGAGACTATGCCAGGACACTATCTCCCAGAGATTCAGCTGAAAGACTTCACACTTAGAGGAGGGGGATCCAGAGGGGTGGGGTCTGGATATTCCTCAAAAGGAGTGACCAGTGCCCAGAAGGCACATAGGGGCTGCCACTCCTAGCCCCATGTTCTGGGGCAGGAATCAGAGAGAGTATCCAGATCCCAGGACATAAGACTGGGAGCTGATAGAGGGGTCAAGATCCAGGTAAGAAATGAAAAAGCAGCTGAACCACAATGATACTTGGGGATTATGCGGTGTGAGGATTCATAAATGCCTTTTCACTTAGGCATAGGTACTTGGGACCTGGAGCCATGTCCTGCTGCTGAATAGGAAGTGGTAACTTAGTCTGGGGCCTGGCTCCAAACCTTGTTTTCCCACTTACTAGCTATGGATTCTTTGGTCAGCCACTGTTTTGTGCCTGATTCCAGTTTCCTCATCTCTACAAAAGGGTGTATCAGTCAGGCAGAGAATCCAGAACAGAAGCTGATTGTAAGGAATTGGCTTATGCAATTATGGGGGTAATTGGCTAAACAAGTCCAAAATCTGTAGGTCAGGTCATCAGGAATGAAAGATCAGGACCATCCAGGACCCCTGGGCACTAGCAAAGCTGTTGCCCAGAGGCAGTCAGGAAGGGAAGGTATTGCTAGGTGAAGGCAATTGTAGACTCAGCTGCTGTTTGTAGTCTCCATCATTAAGAATAGCTCAGGCCATTTTAAGGGCCCACCTGATTCGATCAGGCTCACAGAGGATGATCTCCCCAGTTTAAAGGCAACTGATTAGGAACTTTAATTACATCTTCAAAATCTCTTTATAATAGGACCTAGCTTAGTGTTTGCTTGAATAACTGGAAGAAGGTATGTGTTTGCTACAAGGTAGCTGCTGCCCTTTCTTTTATTCTCACAGGTTAGCCTAGTTAACACATCAAAAAAAAAATCACACGGTGAAAGTGATTTCTATGATTAACTGTTAGATATTCTTTGGGGAAGTTCCCACCAGCTAGGAATCTCTCAGTGGGGGGTTAGTTGAGTCTATCTAACAGGAACTGACACACTGAGGAGCCGAGGCTTTTTCCCTTAGCAAAGCGAGGCTAGGGAATGTCTATTCTTAGTTGTTCTTGGTCAGAAGTGAGGAAGTCTCTGTGGGGTTCCTGGGGTTTGTGGATATGGTGCAGGATGGGGAGGATCTCAAGATCAACCAGAGCTCCAGGGATGCTCTGCTCTGGCCGTTGGGACCACCAGAGCCAGAGCCACACAGCAGCAGGTGATGGGAACGGCCCTCAGTGACCAGTGGGGCTTCAGCAGGTAATTACCCGACAGAAGCTGGGAACTGACAGGGTAATTATTAGCTTCTAATTGCAGGGCAAACCCAGGCCGAGATCCTCTTCTCCAAAGCAGAGGGCAGTACTATTTGCATAGCAATTAATTACTTTGGGAGCTACGGAATTTAATTACCCACTAGTCCACAGGAGCCAATAATTAAATTACTCTCAGAAACAGGGTATTTATTTCCCAGTTAGGCTGAGCAGGTAGCTCCTACCTGGGGGAGTGAGCCTGGGTGGTGACCCCTGAGCAGCATGGAGTGACAGCCTTGGTGCCCCAGGAAGGAGTGTCCATATTGTGATGCAGACACCCAGCACACACAGATGCGGGCCCTTGGGGAAGCACATAGACACATGGTACACTCAGACCCAGGGCTGGTATTCGGACACGTGGTAGCCCGTGGAGCTAGGCACATATATCAACATGGAATCACATACATGGCAGGAAGTAGGGCAAAGGGACCAAATAGGGCATTTTGGCTCAGTCGTTTTGCCACAGTTGTTTGGCCTAACGTATCAAAATCTAAAAATGTATTTTTAGTACCGTGTACTTTGGTCAACAAACTGATTCTGAGCTCATCCTGGAATCTCTTTTCATTTCTGATTCCTCTCAGGGACTGGTTGGGGTTGAGAGCAGGGGGCTTAGGACAGAGTGGGTTTAGGGAGGGGCTGGGGAGTACTTGTAAACACCACTTGATAATAATAAAAAAAAATTCCGAAAGTTTAATGTCCCCACACCAAAAACAGCCATGTTAAAATGTCATACACTCCTAAGAGCTGTGAGTTCAAAGAAGACACTGAGCATCTTGAATCTTCCAAATAGAAAGCGGCCTCTTGGAGCAGAGCTGTGTGAGATCCAAATCTCAGTTCTCCCTCTTCATAGAAAGCAAGTTCACTCTGGGGTCATGGAAGCGAGAAGGAGCTGAGGGGAAGCAGAAGCCACAGAGGGAGTGCCTGGGTCAGCGTGCCCAGTGACTGGGGCCCCGCCTGTCCCCCAGGCCTAAGAAAACCTAAAGGTTGGGTAGTGTTTTCTCTCATTCCCCATTGCTCACCTCTAGGTCTACCTGCCCCGTTCTCCATTTCATTACTTCCCACTGGCTGCCTGGCAGGTAGTTGAGGCATGTGGCTTTTTTCCTCTATTCCATCTGGAGAGTGTGGGGGGAGGTGTCTGGCTCGTTAGGGGAGAAAACTGCCTGGTGCTGGGTGATCCAGTTGTTGGGCTAGTGGGCATGGGGTCTCTGGGCACCACCCCACTCTCAGAAAGGATGGAAGGGATGGGGCTGGCTTTCCTTTCTCTTCACTCCCTTTCCTGGAAAGGTCTCAGGTAGATCCTTGGGTCTGGCTGTTCTGTCCTATTACCTTCCTCCCTCCCTTATCAAGACCCTGCTACATTCAGGTCCAGAGCTGGGCCAGCCACCACCCTGCCATGATGCCTTTGGGGGCGTTCTCAACTGAAATGTGCACCCAGGCCTTGACCCCTTGGAATTCCCTCTCAAAGCCCAGAGTTGAGCCCCTGCCCCCACTCCTCCAGCCTGGCCTCAGGGACTCCCCATATGGGATCTTATAGGCGCTCCTAATGAAGTTCTCTCTGACTCTGTTTGGGGCACCCACCACCCGAGGAAAGGAGCGGCCGCCGGCCCTCAGCCCAGGCTGCTGACAGCAGCAATCCATCTCCATCACAGTAATGGCGTCCCCATTAATCGGCCATAAACTAATAAAGCAAGCACTTTCCACCCCTCATACCCCCCCCCAACTTCATTAAGTCTTTAGTACATTAATATGTCTTACTTAGTGTCAGTTAAGCCTCTTCCTCCGTTTGGGGTGGAGCATGGTAGAGTGGGCGCCCTGCCCAGTGGGGGGTGAACACGACCCCTCCCCTGGCCTGGGCAGAAGGGCTGCTGACTCAGGGCCGCCCACTCCTCTCTCCTACCTCCACCACCCGCTGCCCTTTGAGGAGCCTGAGAGGCAGAGTGGGAAGCAGGAGCAGGAGGAACAAGAAATCAGGGAGCAAGAGAAATGGAGAGGAAGGGGAGAAAAGTGGGGAAGAAAAGGAAGGAGGAGAAGGGACAGACTGGGGAAGAAGGGGAACTGGAGGAAGGAGGAGACTGGATGGGGGAGGAGCTGTACACCTCCAAATTAAATTTGTGATTCAGGCATCAGATGGGCCGACAGCCAGAGATTAATTCGACTGATCGAGTTATAAAGAGCGGGAGGCCTGGGTAATCAATCTTGCAGCTGTCAGGCCGACAGGCAGGAGTATGAACCTGGCGAGACGGCACATACCGAGGACTTTTTCATTTCATTCACCCCAACCTGACCACCTCTAGCCCATCTCTCCAAGTAATAATAATTGTGGCTGTTAACGATGACAGAGACAGGATGAGGGGACTGGCTACTCTGCCAGGGCCTTCTCTCCCAGAGTTCCCACCCATTGCTCAGTTTGACCACTCCCAGAGAGCAGAGCAAGTAATAACATTTGCTTGGTCCTCTTTGAGAGGTGGGGAAATTGAGGCAGGGAGTCCAACAAGATCTTCAGACAGGGCTGAGGGCTGAGAAGGTACTTAGAGATGAAAGTCAAAGTCCTGGATCCCTCTTGCCTCTTGGGGGAAAAGGGTTGCTTCCCAACCAGCTGGCTCAACCCCTGACACTTTCAGCTCTGGCCAAGGAAGCTGGGATCCAGGTCAGGCTGACCCCTCCTCTGGCTTCTTCCCACCTGGCCATGAATTTGAATACTGGGTGAGTCGAGTGGGGGCCCCAACCCTGGCACAGGCCCCTGGGCGGGGGCAGCTGCTCTTCCTGACAATTCACCTCCTCTCCTGCTCACCCTCCTCCTCGTCTGACAGTATCAGTCAGCACCTAGGGGTGGGGTCTCCCTGCAGAGACATGTGGAAAGACCATCCCTTGGGCAGAGAAGGAGTGGGGATGGGGGCAGTGCCTTGAAGTTCACACCTCTCTCAGCTCCAGCTAATTTTCACATTCTTCAAACTCTGATATCTCTTTCTTCCTCCTTGCTCCAGGGAAAGAAAAGTGGAAAAAGGAACGTTGTATGGAGGTGGGGGAGGGGGGACAAGTAAGAAGAGGTGATGGGGGTGCCTTTACTGGGAGTGAGGACCAGTCAGGCCTGTGGAGTCATCATGTCAGAGCGGGCTATAAGTAGTGGAAACCTTGCAGGGCCAAGGTGAGGAGACATGAGTCCACTCCTCCTTCCTCAGTAAGAACCAGGCACAAGGTTAGTTGAGGAGGCTATGGTCCTTATAGTGCTCTAAAAATGTTATCTATTATTATTGTTATTATTATTATCAATCTAAGGACTATCCCAATCCTGCTGACAACACAACTCACATGTATTGTGTTCTAAGTATCTCCAGATACTTCCTAAGCATTTCATATATGTTACAACTTTAATATTCACAAAAAGCCCTATGTAGTAGGTTCTATTTTCAGCTCCATTTTACAGATGAAAAATTGAGGTTCAGAGAGGTTGGGAGACTTGCTTAAGTTTGCACAGCCAACCTACCCAGAACCCAGCACAGGTTAACTTTCCCACAAGAACCCCAAATTACATTTGCCCTTCACCCTTACCTATCCCCATCAAGATTCCCCAGTGATCCCTGCTGGCTGACTCTGGATATCTCCAGCTGAGGTTACCCGGCACCAGGTCCCTCTGGGTGTGAGGAGGGATGAGAGGGTGGTGCTGTTTGTTCAGAGAGTAGGTGTGTATGTGTATGTGTGTGGGGGGAGTCAGAGAACACTCATCCAGGGCAAAGGGAAGAATAGGGCCCCACCCAAGGAGCCTCCCTAGTGCCATGCCCTGGAATAACCCTAGGGAGTAGGATTTGCCCCCTCCCCAGGCCCCATGGCCTCTTGGGAAAGGAGAGGGTGCAGACTTGTCCACATCCCCTGAACTCCCCAGGGATGGAACAGTTGGAGAGCTGCCATGCTGGGTGTGTGTTGAGGAGGAGGGATCCTGGCTTGGATGGGTCTAGAGAGAAAGCTCTCCCTCTCATCTCCTGGCCCCAGCTGGGGCTAGGCCAAGGGGGGTTGGAGAAGTGGGCCTGACTGGGCCGTCAGGAGTTGGAGGCTGGAGCCAGGCCAGCCCCTCTCCCAGGCTCCCTGGGACCCATTTCAAGTGGCTGCTTCCAGGCTGGGCCAGCCCGGGGGAGGGGACGGGAACAGGGAGCCTGTTTCCAAGCAAAGGTTCAAGGGTCTCTCTTCCTGAACCCCCGCCCTCTTGCTCAGGGCAGCCATTGATTTCACCCTGTCAGTCTCTCATTTACTCCTTACTCCTTATCTGGGGCCAAGGCTCAGTGGAGGGACTTAAGTCCTTGGAGACTTTATGTGTCAACCCCTACCCCATCTTGAGGCGGTTCTTCTTCTTGGAATGGAGATGGACGAAGACCCCTACCACAGACCCTCGGGGACCAGAATCTTTTTAGATTTTATCACTGGGGCAGCTGGGGATTTAGCCCATTGTGGTTGCTCTTGCACACCCTTTATCCCTTCCCATCAGTCTTCTCATTCATGCCAGATCCTGGACCAGGGGACCGGTATCTAGTAATTCAGGGGCTTCTTGTGGCACTAGGGATGGGGATGCTCTCTGGTTTCTAGTCCTTTTACCCCCGTCAAGGCTGACACAGAATCACACTCCCAAGAGCTGTCTTATCGTGATCACCACGATGGTCCATTGAACCATCTTTATGCCATCGTTCTCCATCTGTAGGGAACAGAAAGTTATATTCATGATCTCTGTTTCTTCTGCCTTAGGATGAGGAAAGGTGCGTTTCTAGGGAAGGAGAGAGGAGAGATCCTCAAAGGCAAATCATGTAGAGCACCTATTTCAAAAACTGACGGTCTCTTTGTGCCTCAGTTTCTTCATCTGTAAAATGGGAGAAATAATGCCTACTTTCATAGAGATGCTTAAGTGAGTTGGCAGAAAGGGCTTCTCACTGCGCCTGGCATATTGCAGATGCTGAATAAATATTTGAAACCATCAGCCAAAGCAGAGGCCCTTGACTTGGATATTCCCGCTCTGAGGAGCTCTTGGACAAGGCTGAGAGAGTGCCTGAATGCTGGACTGGGTTGGTTGTGTTTGAGGGCTGTGTGTGTTTCCACAACCCTGTTTTGAGAAAGGGGTATTTGGACATCAGCCAGGCTGTGTGTATATGTGAGTATGTGTGTCTGTGCTTGCGTGTGTGTGTGTGTGTAGACTCAATGGCTGGCATCAAAAACTTGCTGATCAATCTCTGTCTTCGCACACCCAGTACTGGTCCCAGGGAAGCTCTGGGCCTGAGCTGGTGTCCAACGGGCCTGAGGGGGCAGAATTAGGCCCAGAAAGATGGATTTCCCTGTGCTCTCAGCCCCATCCAGCAGGGGAGTGGGGATGGCTGCTTCATTATGTTTAATGGGATTATTGGTGGGGGGAACAGTAGTCATGGGGCATTAGCTGCTAATTGGGTCCATAATAAAGTTAATAAAGCTCTTATGGTCTTTGCCATTAAGTGTAATTAAGGGGGTGCTCTGTGGCCACGGGTGGGTGTTGGTGGGGAATGGGTACTGAGTTTTCACTGGTAGAAGGAGCCAGAACAAGAGCAGGTGACGGGGAAGCTGGCAGTCGTGCCAAGGCCGGGAGCTGCACCAGTTTCTTGAGCCCACCCCTGCTTGAGCTCGCCAGCAGGTTCTCTGGGGACTGGAGAGGACGAGATGGACCGGAAGGGAAGGGGGTTCACTATGTAGGGGGCCAGGGGAATTATTAACCCCAGTCCAGATGTCAGCACTTTTGAAGAGGCTCAGAACACCTCCAAAAGAAATGGTCCCTGTGAGGAGAGATGGCACGAACAATAAGTTTTGGGGCCTGGCTCTGGCTTGGGTGTGCTGTACGACCTTGAGGAAGTTGGTTAACCTCTCTCAGCCTCGGTTTCCCCTTCTGTAACATGAGGATATAATAGTATGGTCATGTGGGTTCCAGAAGCTAATGTGTTGGAAGGAAAGTAGATGAGTGACTGTAGTGCTATTGTTCTTTTAACAAGCTTTTATTTATTTTACTTTGTAATTATACAAAAAAGTGCTCAAAGTCTTGTTGTATATACACAAGCATGTGGAATTAACCTCCCCATCCCATTTCTCCCTGTCGTTAATTTAGTGTTTTGGGGATACATTTATGTAATATATATGTACATAGAGAAACACATAGTTTTCTTTTTTTTCATATATAGAATATTTTTGTACTGTTTTGGCGATTTGCCTTTTTCTCTTACATTTTTCTTTGTAGTGTTTCCATGCCAGTTACATGTAGATCGACTTCATTTTTGTCATTCAGTATTCTATAGCTTGGATACACTGTCATTTACTTAAACAATTACCTATTGAAGACCATTTAAGTTGTTTACGATATATGACATTTAAACAATAGACTGTCCTTGTATAATTTTTGTGTACTTGTGTATTTCTATAGGCTAGATTTCTGGAACTTGAATAGTTGGGCCCCAGGATACATTCATTTTATTTAGTTTTGTATATATAATAATTTTGTTTATTTTTGAAAGGTAAAATATGTAGAAAGTTCAAAAAGTTCCTAAAGAGTATGACAGTAGAAATTTGTCCCCCTCCCACTCCTGCCCTTAGTTCTTTTTCCCACAGGCCACCATGTTTACTTCTTGAGATTTTTTTAAAAGATAATTTCAAAGATATGTAAATGTTTGTTTGCATATTTCCCCTCTCTCTCCACCCGAATGGTGACATATTCTACACTGTTCCACACCTCGCTTTTTATCTGCACCTTGCTATCCTTATACCTTGAAAATTATTCTTGATGGGAACACGCAGATTGGGTTTTTTTTTTAATGGCTGCATAGTATTCCATTGTATGGCTATTGCTTCATTATTTAGCTAGTCCTCTAGGTGAACACCTGCAATATTTCTTTAGCTCTTGCAATGCTACAATAAATACTCTTGGTACAATTGCAGGACATGCACAGACAAATTCTTAGAAGTGGAATTTCTAGGTCAAATGTTATATGTTCATTGAAAAATTTTGATAGGTCTTGCCAGATTGCACATTGAGATGATGGTACCAATGTATCCTATTTTCAAGCCAGGATAGGAGCCTCCTCCCAGGCCCTGAGCTGCAGCCACATCAGTTGCACCTGGCACACTCATGGGTTCTGGCAGCTCTTGGGATCTGAATCCAAAGCAAAGTGCAGCTTTTCCTGGAGAGCCCAGGCAGATGGAGCAAGAGCGAACCCTCCACTTTGCGCCTGAGAAACCATTGGGTAAACAGAGTTGTCAGCAGGGAGGAAGAGTTACAGTCAGGGTCAGGGGTTAATGCAGATGGAGCTACCGGACATGCTGCACAGAGCAAACAAAACAAGTTTTGGGGAGAGGGGCTGGCCCTGGTGGGGATACCAGCCAGCCTGGACTTGGCTTTTCCCTGGGCAGCCGCTGTCATGGGCATGGGTTCTGGGCTGCTAAGGACCTCATGGCTGGTTGCTGGGCTCTGAGGCCATGGGGGCAGCTTTCCCCTTCCACAAAGCCTCCCCAGCCTGGAGCCAGCAGGGTGGGCCTGCTGAACAGCCCTGTGCACCATCAGGGCCCCTCCACTAGGTAATCCCCCTGGAGCCCCGTCTGGGAGGCTTTGAGAGGTATTAGAGGTGAGCCGGGCGTGGGGCCCTGGAGCCAGGCACAGCTTTTAGAGCATTCCTGGGCATTAGGCGCCCTGTCCCAGCCCAGCCTTGCCATCGCCCCACTGAGCCCCAGGGCCTTCTCTGCCTCAGACACTCCTGGCCTAATTACAGGTGTCCATGTCAGGGTCAGCAGTGGGGTTAATTTGGGGCTTGTCTTGGGGCAGCCAGAGCTCATTAATGGAGTCCCAAGGAGTCCAGGGGATGAACCAGGCAAACAGGGGATTAGAGGCTGAGGAAGACTGCTGTCGGGAATGATGGGTTAGACAGGGCTGTGAGTGAGGCAGCTTCAAGTGTGTGCTCACACGCTCACCACACAGGCACTAGTACAAAGATATAGCAGGTGCTCAGACACACAGGCACACACAGCTGCGGACCCAGACACTCACCAGAGACTCATGGAGGCAGACACAGAATTTCACACCCACACAGGCTCACACACAAGGACACGTAGCATTGTGACTTAGAACGCCTTCCCATGAAGTTGTGGTGTGTGCACAGAGTGTGGGTCTGGGGGAGATGAGCCAGAGACTCTCCAGCCAGAAACTCTGGCCTGCCCCTGCCAGCCTCCTCTGGTGCCCCATCCCACCCACCCCCGCCAAGGGGATGATGTTCCCTTCTTCTTTTCTTTCAGCACCTCCTCCCACCCAGGACTGGAATTCCGAAGCCTTGGCCTGTGGGTAGAATGACTTAGCGCAGGCTCCCAGCAGGCTGGGGGAGGGAAGGGAGGGCAGCACTTTCCCCACAACCCCAGTTCCCCAGAGAGTCCCCGCACCCAGCCATCCGTCCAGCTCCCAGAAGAACCCCCACATCACCCTGTGCCTCATGACAACCCTTGGGTCCTGAGGAAAGGCAGGCCACACTGCACAGAGGTCACTGAAGAGGAGGAGGAGGAAGGAGCTAATAGGAGCCAGGTCTGGGAGGGGCTGGGCGGGGGAAATCGTTTAACCCTGATGCCGCCACTGGTCTTTGGAAACCCCGGCACTGATGGGGGCCAGCTGGAGCTGGCTGAAGACAAGAGGCCCAAGTGTGGGAATCTAGGGAGGGGGCCTCTCAGGGCTTCCTAGGTCAGCTAGGAGAAGAGCACCCGGAGCATTCTCCCCCAGCCTGCCCTGCTGCCGCCATCCCTGATGTGGAGACGGGACCTGGCTCCCTGGCTTTGTTGCCGACAAGGAACTTTCCCAGCATTAAGCATCATTCTGCAGCCCACGCGGGCTGGCTAATGTTACTCCACTCCTGGCATGGTGGTGGCAGCATAGGGGCGGGGGGTTAGAAACCCCAAATTTGACTCTGGAAGAGTCAGTTTCCCAAGGATGCCTCCTTCTATCTGTGCCCTCTTCCCAGGGTAGCTCCTTGACTAGTATTTAGAGGTGACCTTAGAGGCAAAGTGACTCCTATTACAGAAATAGCCACTACTCCATCCCACTAACTTAAACTTCTCATTAGTAAAGGTGCCCACAGGGCTAACCTTCCACCTGTTGTCACCTCAACCTTGATCCTAGGCATCAACCATTCCTTTCTTGGGCTCCCTGTCCCCCCTATGCCATCCCCAGGACCCCCCACATACTACAGGCCCATAATTGAATATAAAGGCCCAGAAGGCAGTACAAACAGCAGCATTAATCACCAGCAACCTGGCAGCCTCCTGCCATAGATCTTTCTCACACATAAAACAGCTCATGTTAATCATTGCTGCTGATTTATTGTCTTCTCTGCCTTGTACATAAATTATTCACCATTGTGTGTGCATGGAAGAACCCCGTAATGAGGGATTCCATCCTTCCATCTCCGAGGTGGATCCTCAGACCTCTGGATCCCTGCTGGATTGTGGGCGTTCACTAGTTGGTCCAGGTATGGAACCCAAGGCAAGGAGATGGAGGGGGTGGTAGGGAGAGGGCCCTCATTCATGAGCATCTCTTCCACCCAGGAACACATGCAGGAACTTTTCAGCTCCATGAAACAGGACTATGGCCTTGGATGCCCCTCCAGGCCGGACAAAAGAAATGGGACAGAATAGGGGCTGTTGAGTGGCCCTTGGGCTTCCTAAGACTAGTGATAGGGGTAGAGCAAAGGGAGCCTTTACCTGAAGGTTCTTGCCCAATTCCTGAGAGCTTGGGCCACCAGTCAAGCCAAGCTCCAGGGAGTTCTGAGTCCCAGGGAGTTCCGAGTCCCAGGAAGCAGGATGTAGGTGTGTCCACGGGAATCAGAGACCTGCCTACCCTGGGGTCTGCACTGCTTTCTCTGGCCACGCCTCTGATAAGGACACGGCCTCAGAAGTTGGTGGCAGTAGTTATGGCAATGTCCACCAGATGGCAGACCTAAAACCCAGCACGGTAGCTCCAGGAGGCGGGAGACTGCATTCAGGTGAGGGAATGCCTCTGGAAAGGAGAATGATAGAGACTAAGTGGAAGTGGGGAGTCTTGCTGAGGAAAGGGCCCTTAGCCTCAGTGGGGCCAAAACACAGGACGCGTCTCGCACATCACACCACACATGGTGCCATCCTCAAACGGGATCATCCCAGGAGGAGAGCTGGGGTCCCGGAAAGTATGTATGGGAAGTGGGACCCTGGCAGGGGAGGATGCAGTCAGTCCCAACTTCACTGGCCCAACTCCCCTGAAATGCAGCCAGCCTGTCAAGGCTCTCCTTCCCAGGCACAAGTCCTCCACTTCCCTGAGAGACCCTCAGAAGCAGCCAAGACAGGAGTTATTGGCATAATATGGTCAGTGGGGGTCCAGCAAAGCCCAACTCTCAGCATCTGAAGCACTCACTGATCCTGCAGTCTGATCATTCAAACACGCAGGCCTGTGAGTTGCTTGAACCCGTTCTACTCAAGGACCTCTATCTCCTCAGTGGACACGTTTTCCTCCCTCCTCCATGTAAAGCTGCCCAGAGACACAAATGGGTCCTAAGATTCAGGAAACCTGTAGCTTCAACACCTGCCTTGTCAGATATCCCCAGCCAGACCCTTCTCCAAGCCCCTCATTCCCCAAATACACCTTGAGACTATGGTCTTATGCCATCTACTGGGGCTGGACATGACACTGCATGGCATTGAGTTGCCACCTAGCCAACAAGCTGCTTCCACCTTAGATGCAAGGCTCTGGCCCTTTAAATGCCGTGAGTCCTGAGGGTTGAGCTGGCAGAACCAGCCTCTGAAGGATAGCCAAGCCTCCTTTAGTCTCAGCTGCCTCATTTGGAGTCCTAGGAAAACAACTCCTTGGCAGTTCCTGCCTAGGTGTCCTTATCATAAATCCCTCCCCACAGCTCTCTGCATGTATTAATTAGCTGAGATCCTGGAGTGTCCCTCTTGGCTCCACAACCTGTGTGACCTGATGGGAACTCCCAGCCCTAGGCAGAGCCCTATTTCCTGCTCTCAGGCTCCTTGAAGGCAAGGTCAAGACCTTACCACCAACCAAGTGTAATACCTGGGCCTAAAGGCCTACTGAGCTGCAGGTTATAGAGATGGGGTCCAGGGAATGGAACTGTTAATAAGCTTCCTGAAGTCTGCACTTTAGAAGGGACTTCCTCAGAGCCAGGGGAATCTCCTATTAGACCCGAAGCTTCCTGAGGGCAGCCGCAGACCAGGGTGGGTGGATGGAAAGGCTTCATAGTTGGCATCTGGGTGCTGAGTTCCCAGCAGCAGCTGTTCTGGAAGTGGGCATACCATTGGCCTCCCCCGTCTCTTTCTACCTGGTCCCCCTCCCTTCCCCACCAGCTCCTCCACAACCAGCTTGCCTGGCTTCCCCGGACTCGCTGTCTTCATGTCTGTCTTCACACTGGTTCCAGGACTGCCCCAGCCCAGCTTGTTTATCCTTCAGGGGGTCCGAGTGGGTGTTTCAACCCCAATTATGCTCTGACCACAGTCACCACAGATACCAAAACAAATGTCCTGGGCGTCAGAGGTGGGGGAGGCTCAGACAGGCTGGTGCCAGGGGGGCTTTTGATAAAAGGGGATCCGATTGGGCTTGGAGGTGATGAGAACTGCTCCTAGGGATGAGGCCCTGGGGAGCAGAGGCTCGTGGGTAATTGGCCTCTTCAGCTAAGCCCAGGCCACAGAAAAAGCGGTTTTGGCCTCAATGTCCCCCCTGTCTCCCGCTTCCCTGTGGTCTCATCTAACAGAGGCCTGGGGGTGCCTTGGAAAAGCCTTGCTTCTTTCCAGGCACTGGCTAAGTCTGGCCTCACCTCCAGAAAATGCAGATCTTGACTCCTCAACCCAGGCCACGGGGACCTTTTTCCCTTTCTCAGACCCGGTGCTCCGTGTCTGGGATTGGAAGTAAAAGTTACAGATTCTAGCTGCAGTTCTGCTGGACTCTCCCTGTGACTTGGATTGGGGTCCTGTGCCTCAATATTCCATCTTAAGGTCAATTAGCAGAAAACCCTTCCCAGTCTGACTGCTCATAAGGCAGAAAAACTCCAATCTTCCGAGCCTCCTTGGGGTGGCTGGAGAATGCAGTGGTTCCTCAGGGAGCAATGGTAAGCAGGATGTGGTACTTGTCTGACACACTGGTAACAGGGATAAGGAGGAAAAAAGGGGGACGGTGCTGATGGGTGGGCCCTGATTTCTATCTAGAGCTTCAGAGGGACGAGGTGCCAGGCATTCAAGACCAGGCTCCCAGCTCCCATCTGTCCTCGGAACCAGGGGGCCTGATGTAGGTCATGCTCAGCACCCACCTTCTGCTGTGCTGAGTCCCCTGGTTCCGAGGACAGATGGGAGCTGGGAGCCTAGTCTTGAATGCCTGGCACCCCATCCCTCTGAAGCTCTAGATAGAAATCAGGGCCCACCCATCAGCACCGTCCCCCTTTTTTCCTCCTTATCCCTGTTACCAGTGTGTCAGACAAGTACCACATCCTGTTTACCATTGCTCCCTGAGGAACCACTGCATTCTCCAGCCACCCCAAGGAGGCTCGGAAGATTGGAGTTTTTCTGCCTTATGAGCAGTCAGACTGGGAAGGGTTTTCTGCTAATTGACCTTAAGATGGAATATTGAGGCACAGGACCCCGCTCTGGGAGGAGCCCCCCCTCACTCACTGCTGCCCTCTCTGGTGTCTCACCCCAGTACCTGCCTTACCCCAACACCTGCCCTTCTGCACTGCCCTGGAAAGACCACCTCGGTTCATCTGCCCACTGGCCCTTCTCTGTGATGAGCCACGCCTAGGAACATTTTAAGTAATAGTGATAATAGCAAGGGTAACAAAAACAGCCCCCATTTATTGAATACTTTCCATGTGTTATACCAGATGCTTCTGTAACTTGATCTTCATATCAGTCCTGCAAGGCAGGCAGATATAGCAGCCCGGTTTTACAGGTGAGGAAGCAGAGATTTAGAGAGGTGAAGTAAATTGTCCAAATTGCTCCACTAGGAAGTGGTAGAACTGGATTCACACCCAATAGGCCTGACTTCTGAGCCCAAGGTTTTTGCATCAAGCTCAGGATGGCCTGAGGAGGGTATGGATAATAGTGGTTTCTCTTATCATCTCTGTTCTGGCCTCTCTTACTCATTTAACCCTGGCTGCTGCCCAAACACAGGTAGCCTCTCCCCAGTGTGGCAGGTGGTGGGGAAGTTGGGCTATTGGGGTCAGAAATCTGCTTCCCAGCCACTCCTCAGAGGCCCAGACTCATCCCCCAAAAACACTTTCAGTGAGGTCAAGGTCAAGATTAGAGACCTGGCCACTAGGAAGGAGGGAGAGCCACCAGGGGCTTATGAGGGTTGTGCCTATGTGAGTGAATATGTATGCTGGAGACAGAGTGAGTGTGTCTGTGATTGTGTGTAGGTGTGTACCCACAGGATGAGTGTGTGCACCAGCGTGAGAGTGTGTATATGTGGGCCTTTGAAAGAGCAAGTGTGACTGGGCAAATGTGCTAGTGTAACCATGTGGGGTATGGATGCTCCTGAATGTAATGATTGTGCTTGGGTGTGAGAGCACAAACATGGGTGGGAAAGGCAGTTACTTACTGTCTATGTATCTAGAGGAAAAATCTCGGAAGATTCAGAGTTCTTTCTATGCTCTGCCTTTGACCAGCTGGCTTTGGAGACGTTACTTCTTTAAGTTTCCATACCTGCAAATGAGTAGAAAAGCCCTCACAGGGGCATCATGAGGACCAAATGTGACATGGAGATAGCAGCAAAAGCTACCTCTCAGAGTTGTAATGAGGAACAAATGAGGAAATGTGCAAGGCAGGATGCTATCAACTGCAGAGGGCTGCCTGATGTATGGGACTGTTAGCACCGATTGTCACTCAATATTTGTCATGAATTGCTGGGACTGAATCCAGGGGCCGTAGGTACAGCTAGGACCTCCTGGGCCTGGTCTTGTCTCTAAAATGAAAAACTACAAGTCAAGCAAAAATACAGTCAACTTGCCACTCTCTGCCTTCCATTAACCTTTCGCGATCTTTCTATGGCAGTTATGGCTTGGGCCATGGCCATCTTCTGTTTCTAGTCGGTCTGGACAGCTCAATTTTAACATTCCAGGGGGTAGAATGGAAGGCAAATCTCTGACATTTGCCAAGGCAGAATAAGTGCCAAAGAGGGGCTCCTTTCTTCATTCAATGGTAAGGCTCTTGGTGCCTCATGTGTGTATGTCAAGTCTCATGGTTGATGCCTTTATTAATTCATTTGGTGTACCTTTATTAAAACTTATTTTGAATATCAAAAGTAAGCTGTGAATGCATCTTTACTGTAAGAAATATGAAGCACTCTTTCCAATTCCAGAATCCTCCCCAGAGGTCACTGCTGTGGTCAGTTTACTGGTCCGTTTTCCAGATCATTTCCTATGCATTTACATACATGTATATATCATACATAAGGAAACATATTGTTTGGGGACTGTATTTTTATCTGTGCACACTAGTGTTATTTTCTGCAATTTGCTTTTCTAATTAAAAATGTGACTTGGAAAAACGTGGCTCAGAGATTCTCCTGAATGAATACATATAAATTTAGCTCATTATTTTTAACTGCTACATATTAAGTATTCCATAGCATGGGGTGCCTTTGGACTGTTAGGTTGCTTCTAATTTTTTACTGTTTTATAATGCTCAGTGAACCTCCTGGTATCTTGTTCTGTGGGCAGATGTGAGTATTTCGTTAGGATAATGGTTATCTAGAAATAGAGTTGCTAAGACCAAAATGGGCATTGTTAATTTTAATAGAAACTGTGAAGTATCTTCCAAAAAGACTGGATCAATTTATGTACTTCCAATTGCTAATGTGACAACTCACTTTTCTTTTTTTTTTAATTAAAAAAAAATTTTAGTTACAGTTGACATACAATATTATATTAGTTTCAGTTGTACAACATAGTGATTAGACATCACTTTCAAAGTGACCACTCCAATAAATCTAGTACCCATCTGACACCATATATACTTATTACAATATTATTGACTATATTCCCTATGCTGTACTTTACATTCCCATGACTGTTTTCATAACTGCCAATTTGTACTTCTTAATCTCTTCACCTTTTTCACCTAGACTCCCACCCCACGCCCAAATCTGGTGACCACCAATTTGTTTTCTGTATCTATGAGTTTGGACAACCCACTTTCCAGATGTTCTCTCTGACATTGGACACTAGCAGTCTTTGGAATTTTTGCTAATCTAATGGATTAAGCAAAAATAAATCTTATGTTTGTTTATATTTGTATTTTACTAATTATGATTGCATTTCTCTAACGTGGAGCATATTTTCCTAAGTTTATTGGACATTTTGTATTTTTATTTGTGTAAATTGCCTGTTCACATACTTTTCCCCTTTTTCTAATCTTTTAACAATCTTTTTCTTATTGTGTGTTAGAATTCTTTATTGTGGATGTTAATATTTGTTATACTTTAGTTGCTTGTCTTTCTGTCATTTTCAATCTTCTATCATACAACAGTTTTAGATCTAGATGTGGTATATTTGTCAGTATTTTCCTTTATGGATTTTATAGTTTGGGTCTTATTGGGCCTTCTCTAATCCAAAATTATTTCATTTTAACTTATATTGTCTTCTAATACTTTTAGAGTCAGGACTTTATTTCTTTTGTGCGCGATAGAAATAATCTTTTCGTAAAGTTTGGAGACCATCCTCACCATCATGGGCTATCTAGACTATGAATCTGATTTGCTAATATCAAGGCATGCTGTTATTGTTTTCACAATTTGGAAGTGAGAGCCTTTGTAAGCAATGGTGGGTATCTGGTGTGGTGAAGGAAGGTTTAGGGGGAGTTGGGTGTGATACAAAGGGTCCCCTCACAGGGCTCGGCTGAGTGGAGACAGGTACAGGTGCTGGCCTTGGCTTCCCCTTTCCCACCCCTCAGTATGAAAACGGCTCTAGGCAAAGAGAACGGCAGATGATCCCCAGAGGATCCTAAAAGGCGCATCTCTGTGTGCACCTGGTGTACAGCACGTTTCATACCACATCTATTTCCTTAGCACTGCCCCCCACTAAAATGTCAGCTCCTGCGTGGCAGGGACTATGTTCTCTTCATTTTTGACTCCTCTACACCTAACACAGAGCTGTTGGCCTCCTTGGGTGAATGCACATCTACATTCTCATTTGCACGTGCATGCACTTCTGTGTGTGAGAGGCATGTGCAAGGGGCATGGCCCCGAGTGAGCACACACTCCCCTCCCTGCCCCATGCATGGATGCATGTTGAAAAGTGCGCGATGGGCAGTGTGTCGCCTTGTGTCTCTGACCGTGTGGGCCTGTGCGTGCAGGCTGGCACGCGTGTGTCTGTGGGTGCAGGAACACATGTGTGCTTTCTTTCTCTCCCCCACCAGTTTCTCCATCCTCTACTTCTCTGGTTATGAAGTTTTTTTCCTTGCAGGTAGAAGACCTTATTAATGGAGATAAAGTCAGGACATGGCATCTCTTATGGGTTTTTTTCTGGGAAAGCTTCTTTCTTTCTTCCTCTTCCTTCCTCTCTTTTTTGCTCTTTTTTCCCCTCCTCTTCCTATTTCACATGTCTCTCTTTCCCCCTCCGGGAGGAAGCTTATCTGAGCTCAGCCTTTGCTGACATGGCCATTTGGACCCATTAGCTGTCTCCTAATGAGTGACTGCCTTCTGGATCCCTTCCCCCACCCCAACTGGGAGGGAGGGATCAGTGCTGCACACACACACACACACACACACACACACACACACCCCCCTACACATGTATTCATGCCCCGTATATATATATGTAAACATCACATATACACTCTTAACAAACATATGCATCCTTTCTTGACCAAAAATATCCTTTTAGGAGTCTACTTTCCACAGTATTCCCCAGGCCCCTAGAGAGAGATTCTGCTCAATTCCACAAGCAGAACACCCAGTGCCAAGCCCACTGACCCCAGCCATTCCCAGATTCCCATGATTCCAAATTGAATCCAACTCTAATATTTTACAGTTGGTCAAACTGAGGTTCAGAGTAGGAAAGTGACTTGTCCAAGGTTCTTCAATCAGTTAAAAGCCAAGCTAGGAATTGTCCCCTGTCCTCAGACTCCTAGTCCAACACTATTGCTATCAAAAGATAGAAATGGGGTTTCCACAAACACCTGCCCTGTACTCAACAGACCAATGGGGCTTTGAAAGGAGTAAGTCCACATTAAGGTATGTGGACAGGTTCTTGGAGTTTACAGGGACCTGGGGTGTCTCTGCTGTGTGCAAAGGAGGGAGAGTAAACTTGTCCCACAGAGTCAACTTGGCCCAGAAGTTGTGGAGAGATGGGTCCGATCTCAGTCCCTCCTCTGGCTCTCGCAGCCTCGCCTTGGCTTTCTCTCCTCCCCTGAGCACTGATCTCGGGCATCCCTGAAGCAAGCTCCCTCTTGGTCAGATAGGAAGGGAGCACCTCACTGAGGATTCTGTTCAAAGAATGTCCTTTGAGGACTGGGAGAGAGTAGGTCCCAGTCTGAAGCTACTCCTGACCCATTCTTCAGATTCCATATAAGGATGAGATAAGTGAGAACTGGGTTGCAGGCTCAGGGCACGCAGGACCTAGCAGAGACATCCCAGGCTGACTGGGTTGGAATGCCCTGGAACCACTGTAACCAGCCACTTGGAAAGCCTCAGCATTGAGCATTATGGCTGAGCCTTGGCAAGTCACGTCTTCTAAGGTCCCAACCCTGCAGGTTCTGTGTTAAAAAGGAGTTCAGGACAGATCTGAGAGGTCCTTCTCAAAGCTTATCCAGGAGGGATCTCAGAAAGTTTACCTGGGAGCAGGGGGCTTCCACAGCTTCCCTTCAAACACAGGAGCTAAAAATAGTATTTTCCTTGCCCCTGCTCAGCCCCCTCTCTGAGAGGCAGAGACTTATCTAAAGGTCCCTCTTCTCCCTGGGAGCCCCAGACCCCCCTTCTCCTCATCTGGTGTTCCTGGCTGGGAGGTACTGTGAAGACTGAGGCCTGTCTGTCTGCAGCTCTCTGTAACCCTCAAGGTCTCAGTGAAACCTGATGTGGACTCAACAGGGACATCCTGGGACCCATCCCTTGGCTGTTGTGTATCCTGCAGTAGTCTCAATCAGGTCTCCAGGCCCGGTCCCTGCCCTCCCCTTTATCAGGGCTCAGCACAGCGAGCTCTCCCCTATATTGAGTTGCCAGAGACGATGTCCTTTTCCAGCACAGCCCCTCGCCCTGCCCTGAGAGCGGTAAGTACAGAGTCCTGCCCTGCTCATGGGGGTGATAGAGCCTCTCATCTCAGTTGGACCAGCCAGCATGGGACGGAGGAGGCAATGGGCCTTGGGGCAGAGGGAGTGGAGAACACAGGCTGCAGGTCAGGAAGACTTGGATTGGCAATGAAGCTTCCCCACTTGGACTGGCAACTGAACTTCACCTGAGTGACCTTGGAGAGCTATCCACTTTTGAGAGTTTGTTTTTTTTTTCATCTGTAAAAGGAGGAGAATCAGAGCTTCTTTACAAGAATTTTGCTACAAATATTAGAAGCCACCTATAATCTCTAATACTATTTGCTTATGTGTGCATTGACAATTTCCAGAAGGGTATACAAAGAAACAACTAACGGTGGTTACCTCTGAAAATAGGAATAGCAAGAGCGAGGAGGGGACTTCCACTTTTCACTTCATTCCCTCTCATACTGTTTTAATTTTACTACTAAGCTTATTTTACTTTTACTTAAAGAAAGGAAGGGAAGAGAAGACAAACCATTTCCAGTCAAATAGCTGAGCCTCAGCCTTAATTGCTGTCTGTTAACGGGTAGCAATTCCTCCTTCTACGGGCACTATGTCTGGGCGTGAAAGTGATTTGTAAATAGATTGCTTTATAAATGTTAGGTATGATTAACATCTGGTAATGATATATTTTTATGCGCAATTATGTATGCGACACGGCTTGTCCTAAGTATGAGTAGGTGTATAATACATATCCTTAAGGGTAATTACGCAGTTTTTGTGGATGGTAGTTAAGAGCACAGGCTCAGTAGTCATGTTTCCTAGGTTTGAATCCTGAACCCACTATTTACTGAAGATACGACTTGACCAAGTTACTTGACCTTTCTGAGCCCAATCTTCCTTAAAATGGGGATAATGAATGTACCTTCTCCATAGGATTGCTGTGAAGGTTAACATGAGCTAAATTATATAAAACTCTTAGAACGGCCCCTTGCACAAAATGTTTTTCATTTTGTGTATCTATGTACACATGCTGATTTTTCTCCTTAAAAAGAGGAATGCTGTCTTGGCCCGTCTTCCATTAAGAAGGTGGGGGTGGCTGGGGGGCGGGGCAGGTTCTGTCTGCCCTTTTGGTCTGTTTGTAGACACCTACTGTGGGGACTTAGGGTGTTTGAAGAGACTGGGGTTGCTCTTTTTTAAGAGTCCAGAGAGGACAGAGGTGACTCACATCTAGCTTTCATCCCTTCCATGCTTCTAGGACATTCCAATTGGCATGCCCCAGTTGCACCATGGGTCACTGAGATAAACTGTTAGCTAAGCCAAGAGAGAAGACAGAGCCATTGAGGGTGGAGGTGGGGAGAAGGAAGTCTCACTTTAGTTCAGACCAGCTGGAAAGAGAGGCCAGGGGCAGTGGAGGAAGGGGCACTGTAAGCTAAGGTCAGAGAGAAGCATCGAGGCAGCTTCTGGGGTTGATTTCCCCAACCCCTTATGAAAGGGTCAGTCTGCCTTGCCACCTACCCCACTTCCAGCATTTGCTGCCTCTCCTGATTCTGGCTGAGATGGCTGTTCCCCAGAAGAGAGACACTGGAGGCACTTCTGGGAGATGCTGGGCTGCCAGGCAGGTTGAGCAAGTTTGGGAGGTGGTGGGAGGGGCCTTGACCTGGGGGAGGGACCTAGGCCTGGGCTGGAGCTGACTGAGCCAGGTTCCTCAGGGTTCTGAGGCAGGCATCAGTTTTCGAAGGGGACCAAATGAGCCCAGCCTGGAGGAAGATGGGGGCGCTGAGCCAAGCTGATTTTCTCCTCTGAGAGGCATAGCCCCTTTCCCAGTGTAGACCCGATACCCTGAGACCCGCAAAATCAGAGATTCTGAACCCCAAACTGGGACACGTGGTAGGCAGGTGTTTGTGGAAATCACAGGGCGCAGTAATTTGGAGTGGGATAAACTTACTCTACTGCCTCTGTGGAGCAGAAGCACAGGGAGCCATGAAGTCACACCAGGGGCTCATCTGCATATCTGATCGCAGGGGCACAAGCACACGCACAGTCACATCACCCGTGATGCCCACAATCATGTCCACACGGATACATACAGGCGGACAATCACAGAAACAGTGCCGGAACCCAGAGTGCTTTCTCTCACTTTACAGATTAAGAAACCAGATCCAAGGAGCTTAGATGGTGCGGCCACCATCCACCTTTAGGAGTCTCCAAAGAGAGACACTCTTAAGGTATTTTCTCCTCAAGAGCCACCCTCAGCTAATGCCCACCAGCCACCCACTTCCTCCCACGTGTGTTTTGTCCCTCAACAGAGTGGCTGGCCTTCCAGTATTGCCACACTGGTGTGCACACCTGACGTCTGACCCACTCCAGAACCTCATCTTGGGGGCTCCTGGAGGGTGGGGCCAAGTCTTCCCCCATCTGAGCTCTGCCCCAGGGACACTGCCTTAGAAGGGGTCACTAAATTCCAAGGGGAGGCCAAGACAGGTGAGGTGGAGGTCAAGAGGAGGACTGTGGGGCTGGGAGAAGCTTGGAGGTGAGCAGCGATTCAGGCAGGCATTTCACCAGACTCAGCCACCCAGATTTATATGCCTCTTACACACCCAGACACCTTCACCTTCAGGTGGCATAAGGAGGTAAAGGAGGAGGAGAGCTTTTATTGAAGGTGAGCAATGTGGGCATGTGTGAGGGACATGCAGGAAGATGTAGGGATGTTTTTCATGTTCAATTTGTTGGGGTAAATGTTTGTTAAATTATAACATAAATCCAGACAGTACATAAATTATATATGTACTTTATGGTTTATTATTATATGGATATATTGCTCAATCGATTTCCACAAAGTGGACACACCCATGTGAATAGCATCCAGATCAAAAAGTAGAATGTTATTGGTACCCAGGAGCTCCCTTTTCAGGTACAATATTCTATTCTGACTTCTTACACAATAGATTAATTTTTATACTCTAAATAATTGGAAACATAGAGTATAACTTCTGGGTCTAGCTTCTGTCTCTTAACATTACAGTTCTGAGATCTATCCATGTTGTCGTGCAGACACATTCTTAAACAATATTCATACCTGGAGATGTGCACACACTTACAAGAGTGCACACACAGGCAGGCTCATGTGCATACGGTTCTGCCACAAGTATGCACACTTAAACTGCTCACACACAATCACAGACACACACCCAGGTTCATGTACACCTACGCACATTCTCATTACACTCACATGTGACTATCATGCACACATATATATGTACATATAAATACATATCTATGAACTCATGCTTGTACACACTCATGCAGGTTACACACAAACACAGTCGCAAGACACACACTAAACGTACCTTGGTTTTCACATTCAAATGCACACTTTAACACCATGCACCATCAGTCTTGCAGGCTGGTGCCCATTTCACACACACACACACACAAACACACACACGCCCACTCTCGTACACTGGCCAACCCCCAGCCTCTCGGGCTCAGGCTCTAAACAGACAGAGGAATGTGATCAATTCGACAGCTGAAAACTGTCTGGAGAGCAAAGCTCTACTTTGTTGAGAAACTGGAGCCTTTATTGGAGGGATACAAGTGCTGTGTGTCTAGAGGCTGGGGGAGAGGGAGGTGGTGGAGTGGTCTCCCAGGGCGCCTGTGGCCATCGGGCTGTTTCCATTATAAAAAATGATGAAAGGACCGGCACAGAGAGAGCATGGTTGTAAGTAAATAAAGCTGCCACCTTTGACCCTTGGAGGCCAGGGCTCATCCCAGGACTCATTGGGGAGGAGGGTGTTCAGGCCCATCCCAAGTTCTCCAGCACCCCAGGCTCAAGGCCAGACTCCCAGGGGGACAGGGAGGGGACTTGATGACCTATATGATGCTAGGGGACATGTAAAGGGAGGAAGGGGAGGAGAAAGGAGTAGGGGATAAGGAAAGAGGTAGAGGACATTAAGGAGAGGATGAAGATCATGAAGAAGGGGTGGGGACAGGGAGAAGAGCTCTGACTTCTGGCTCTTCCACCCTATACTTCTCTCTCTGCCTCTCTGTCTCTCCCTCATTCTCTCAGCCCCTCTGCAGGTCTCTTCTGCTCCTGGTCTCTGAAACAAGTCTAAGTCCCCTTCTGTGTTTAAGGATTGGTTTGCTTGTTTTTCTAATCACCAAGAACTATAGGCAAACAGGGGTTAGCAAAAATAACAAACACAGGCAAAGTACAAAGTCACTAGGAATTCCAGAAAGGTTGAGAAGTGGTTGGTTCGGACTTTGAGAGAAATGAGAGTGTTGCTGGACCTGCCCATCATGGGCCCCTCCTGAACCCCTTTCCCATGAGGCTTGCTCAGCTCAGCATTCGGCAGGCACAGTCCCTGGCTTGGAGCAAAGCTCAAGAAAATTGGCTGCATGGATAAATAAATGAATCAATGGGCAGATGAATGAATGAAAGGTTTCTTGGTAGTCAACCTGCCTCACTCTGTCTGGCTTTAAAACTTTTTGAATACATATGTGGCCTTGGCCTTCCTGTGGAGTCAGGAAGTCTCCCCAGCCCTTTCCAGGCCTCCTCCTTCTCTTCTCTGTGCAGATGACCCTCTGGGGCCCAGTCTCCCCAGGGCTGACATTCACTTTATTTGTAGCCACCTTGCCTCTTAAAGGTTCACCTGGTCCAGTCTCCAGGAGAAGAAAGCGCTTTGCCATCTGGTTTTCAAAAACCCATACCCTGTATGACTCTCTATCCTGCGTAGACCCAGTGGTCACTCCTTCTGCTCCCCCTGGGGGCCACTAAGTGATCACTAACTAGATCCTGGGAAGTCTTACCTTGGCTAATTATAATGAGAGTGATAATAACAATAAACTATAGCAACAAGCACAAAAGTTTTCACCAAAAATTAAGGATATTCCCAGCTTTACACGTGAAGGACACATAGGGAAAGATGAAAGGAAATAGACCATTACACATCCCATCCCTGTCACCCCATCCATGCCTGACTTAGCGAGAAGACTAGAGAAAGACAGTTCAAGAAAAGCACCCCCCTTTTCCTGTAAGCCTAGAGACTGGTGGCTGGAGTTGCAGTCTTGAATCGGAGGGAGTGACCGCTGGAGGAAGTTGAGTGCAAGGAGGCTCCAAGCAGGACAGAGCGTGCCTAGGGCCAGGCTTCTGCTCAGTGAGACGTGGCCTGCAGCCAAATGCCCAGAACCTGGCCTCTCTTTATCTCCCAGACACCAAGCCTATTTTTCCAAAATCCCTGATGGAGACTTGGCTTGGTCTTTGTCCCTTGGGGGAGGAGAAGGCTGAACCCTCAGTGAGGGAGGAGGAATCTGAGGCAGCTGAGCCTTGTGCATCAGCTCTGGGCTCTTGGCCTGCACCAAAGACCCCTTCTTGGCCAAGTTTCTCTTTCCTTATCAGCTGAGGTGAGGGAGAAAGTAAGGTGGGCTCAGTTTCAAGACCAGCTGAAAATTCAGAAGACATAGGCATCATGGACATCAAACACTATTTTCCACCTCCTCCTGTAGGGTTTCCTCAACCCCAACCCAATTATAACCACCTTTTACTGAGAAGTTACTCTAGGCCACACACTGTCCTGTGGATTTAGATGAATTTAAATAATTTAATCTTCATAAAAATTCTGAGTAGGTGCATTTATAATCTCCATTTTACAGATGGGAAGACTGAGATCCAGAGTGGATGTCACTCCAATAACTTTAATAAAAAATATATAAAATTTAAAAAATTTTTAAAAAGAAAGAAAATAAAATTGTATCATACCCACATTTCCCTGCATCTACATATCCTCTTAGTTATTTTAATATTTAATCCATCTTGTGTTTAATTTTTTATGATATAATATAACTTATTTTTCAAGTGACAAAGTTTTTTTCAGCACTGTTTATTGAGTTATGTTCTCTTCTCCTTGTTTTATAACGTCTATATCAAATTCTTAGGTAGCCGGGTCTATTTCTGGGCACTGATTTAAATGTCTATTTTTGTGCTTACACCACACTGGCTTCATTTAGTTGCCCTATAACAAAATGTTTTAACATCTGGTCAAACTTGCTCTTCTTCAGAAAATTATTTGATATGTTTAGCTATTTACTCCTTCATGTGAAACTTAGAATCATTTTTTTTTTCTGAGTTCCAAGAAAATTTCTAGTGTGACTTTACTTAATAGGGCATTAAGTCGGTAAAATTTCTCAGGTAATATTGACATTTTCACAATGCTTGGCATCTTCCCCTAGGAATATGACTGTCTATGTCTGTCTCATAGTTAGCAGTTTGAACACTATTTCCCTAATGTTTAGTACTTCGGTTGCTTCCAAGGTTGAGCTATTAAGAATAGTGTTGCTATGAACATCTTTGTACAAATTGCTTTCTTATTTCCTTGAGATATAGTCCCCAAAATGGGATTATCTGATCAAAGAATATGAACAGTATTATGGTTTTTGTTATCTAACTCAGAGAGAATGGGACCAATTTATAGCACCACCAGCAACAAATAAAGAAATATCTACTTTTCCCTTGACAAAGCCTGGAGCAGCCTGAAGATTTAAAAGGTAACTTGTTCTTAAGGTAAACAAACCACAGCCACTGGAGGGAAAAAGAGGAGTTTGAGAATGCAGGGTTCTGACGAGTGCTGATCCTGCAGCTGAAGGTAGGCTGCCCCTGGCCTGCGGCTGCCCTGTTGCCTCTGAGTCCTTCTCGGAACCAGATTCCCCAAGAACATGTGAGTCTGGTTTATTATTATTTACTTAGCATATGTTTGTATAGCATTTATTATGAGTCAGGTACCATTCTAATATTATCTCATTTATTTCTCATAATAAGCTCATGAGCGATTATTATCATGCCCATTTTACAGATGAGGAAACTGAGTCATAGAGAAACTTGCTATGGGTTATCTAGCTGGTAGGATTTGAACTCAGTCAGTCTGGCATTAGATTATTAGCCACTGTACACTACTTCCTTGACTAAGAATAGTCATTTTAGCTTGTAGCTGCCTTTCTTTTTCTGGGTTCTGCTTTGGCCCAGTAGCCCCAATCCTCTGCAGGGAAGGAAGACTCTAAATCTTCCTGTCCTGGGTTTCAGGCCTTCTAGATACTTCCTTCTCATATACAGCCACCATCTTTAGACTCCTGCCATGTGCTAGCCATTGGGCTAAGCACTTTTATGTCTTTTCATCTCTTTTGATATTCACCACAATCAAACAAAGTAGGTAGCATATCTTCATCTTACAGAAAAGGAAAGTAAGGATCAGAGAGGTTAAGTGTATTGTCCAAGATCACACAGCTAATAGAGTGGCAGAGGGAAAATCTGAATCCTGTTTAACATCAGTGCCTTTGGTCTTTCCATTATGCTTGGCTCCTCTCTGGTCCCCTGAAGCTCTCCCTTTTTACCCTAGTTTATTTCTCTTTGCCTTGATTGGTTTTCTTGAACTACATTGAGATGAGAACAAACGTTTTTGGTGCAGCTCCACTGTTCTTCCAGGCCATTATCAGGCCTGGCTTCACCAGAGCCTAAATAGCCACCCCCAAAGAAAGTGCCATCATTAGCTTACTCTTTTTGGAACTGAGAGCTGCTCCCTGAGAGAAGCCCAGATAGCTCCTTCTTTTCCTGTTTAAAAGTCCACACCCCTCTCAAGCCTGCCCACTGCTTCCTACTTCCTGCCTTAGGATCTTAAACTGATTTACTGAGTATAGATGATGGGCAGGTTCTGGTTCCAATGAACAGACCACACCTCCAGCTCAGATTTGTGTTCCTCCTACTTCTCCAGGTCGTCTGGGATGATTCAGAGCTCAGGTACCTTCCGGGGAGTGGTTTTTCCCAATCCTGTCAAACAATTGTACAAGCCCCAAACACCCTGAGCACACATTATGCTCTATATACGGAATTCCTACTAAGGATAAAAGAAGGCGCTTCCCTTGACCCCTGACAAGCTCTGGAAGATTCAGTGGCAGTATCCACTTCAGAAACTATGCTTGGCATGTTGATTGGTTGTATATTTGTGTTTGTGTGTCCTTCTGTGTGAACACGCCAACCTGTGTGGTTGTGAACTTCTCGGCACACATGCTTCAGTGAGAGAGAGCACAGCTGCTTGTCTGCGTAGGTGGACCTGGGACTTCAAAGATGGGTTGATGTGCTATGCTCAGGAGTTTGTACATGTGTTTTTGAGAGAAAGGGTCTGCATGTACCAATGAGTTAGTGTGTGTGTTTAAGTGCGCACGCTATGCAAGTTGGGTAAAATAGCTGGTTAGGAAGGTTTCCAAGAGCACTCAAGAGGGAGACTGGATAGGAGAGGTAGGGCAGAGAGAAAGAAAAAAGAGAAAAAAGAGTCAAGTCTAATGCTTCATAAATAAGTGAAAGGATGTGGTGGTGAGTCCAAAACGCCCCAGACAGATTCAGACAGGTTTGCAGCATTCAGCAGTCACTTGTAGCCCAGGGCAGGAATGGCAGGTCAGAGTTGGTAAGTACATGCTGGCCTGAGCAGGCATAGCCCCAGTTTTAAGGGTCAAGGGACTAGAGAATATGGTAAAGCATCGCCTTCCCCCAGCCCCATCTTCCAAGCCCTGGGCCCCAGCCTGTTCCCACAGACTCTGTGGCCTCTCTGAAATAAAGACTATTTGGCCTTGGTAGAGAGGTGGGAGCAGAGCAGAGAGGCTCCAGAGGCTTATAAAGAGGACTTGCCAGTGCCCCTCACCCCTCTGTCTGCTCCAGAGGCAAAGGAACCTCCTTCTTCCAGAAGCTGTTCCAAAGGTTTCGCTGACTTCAGAGGGATGGAGGAGAAGGGAGGAAGGAGGGGAGGCCTCTGAGGTGGGGAAGCTTTTGCTGAGCCTGCAGGCTACCCAGCCCCTCCCTAGTTCCTCACTTCTGTGGTCCTTGGGCATGAAATGTCTTTTATTTGAAGGCCAGGAAGAACCTAAGACTGTGTTAATGACCACCTGCACTAGGTAAAGGCCTGACGCAGGAGGTTGGCTCTCTTGAAATTCTATCTGCACTTTTCTGCTGCAGCAATATCCTATTTTTCTAGAACTTGTCTCTACTACCTTAGCCCTGTCCTCTCAATGGGACCCTCAAGAGGACAGACATCAGGGAGGCTAGGAGAAGGGCATCTGCTATGTCTGAGAAGCTCATCAACTGGGTCTGGGAACCTGATTAGGGCTGGATAACATTCAGTTTCCAGGACTCTCAGACCAGCAGGGATAACAAACATTTTACATAAATGTTAATGCAATAATAAGAAAGACAATAAAGCAGAGATACACCCAATGAATTAGGAAACTTTTACATTGTTTCATCTTTGTGTTGATTCTGGCAGTGGCTTGATGAAATAGAAAGCAGAGTCCACTGTGCATATTTTATAAATAAAAAAGCAAGGGCCAGAGAAGTTAGCTGATCTGTTTGGATACGCATTTGTAAAGCAGTGTGGTTGGGACTCCAATCCATGTCTCTGTGACTCCAAATCTACAACGAAAAAGGCAATTTTTAAAATTGTGTGCTACTGGCCACTTGAGAGACTCAAGAATTATGCCTGGAGAATGTTGGGGAGGCAGAAGTTTGAGCTGGGTTTTGAAGTAGGAGTAGGAATATTTGGGGGTGGGAGGTGGGCATGGGTGTTGTCAAAGCATTGTACCCAAGAGTTACCTATGGGAAGGCGTGAGAGTGTTTATCTCAGTTGATACAAAATGGCTAATGGTAGCCAGCAATTAAGGGAGTGTACTACAGATGAAGCAAAAAATAAGTTGAGGGCCTTGAATGGTAGAATAAAGGGTTTCCATTTTTCTATAGGTAGCAGTGAGCAGTTTCTAAGCCAGGAAAGAATGTGCCCTGTATGCCCTTTAGGGGAGGAGAACTGGATCCCTCCAGCAGTGTGAATTCCGAAGAGAGGGTGGAGCACCAGCTGGGAACAAACTGTTGCCCAAAAAGAAATGGAAGAACTGAAGGTGTCAGTGAGGCTCCCGAGCTTGAGGGCAGATGTTGAGGCTGCCTCTGGAGAAGGGGAGCTCCAAGCCGAGGGGCCTAGAGAGGATGGTGGCCCCGGAAGCCCTGGGAGAGGACACGGGCTAACGGAGCCCTGGAGTGCAGCGTGGCCGTGCCGTGGCCATTCTGACCGAGTGTGCGGCCTGGGCAGCCCCAGACCCTGCGTTTCGAGCTTCCCGCCTCATTGAGAGGTTATTAATAGGGAGTTTGTCTGGTGTCAGAGCGCAGACATAAACTGCATTAACATTACCCCATAATCTTATTTAGTAAATGCTCATGCCGCTCTGTCTCCTGTAATTGCATTGGGAAGATGCAATATTTATGAAAGGGGAGAAGGGGATGTCACTGCTCATCTTGGTGATGCAGTAAAAGTCCCGGGGAATACGGTGGTGCCGGCGTGGAGGCCTGGGCCCCGTCCTTCGAGAGTGGGTAGTTTGTTGGTGCCTAGCACTCTCTGGGTGGCAGGCCCAGCCTACCCCCAGACTATTGCCACCCACCCTCACCCACATCCCTTCTCAGGAACCTCGGGCAGCAGGACAAGGGGTGGGGGCAGCAGCTACTGCTCCCTGTGGTGGTACTCCTTTATCAGGTCCTGGTCCCCGCCCATTGCACTGAGCCCAATGCACTCGTGCCCTGGTGGGCACGAGGCTCCCAGCTTTAGATCACTCCCACCCTAGTTGGATTTCTAGGGGACCTCATCTTCACTGTGTAGCCTAGGTGGTCTGAGGAAGCTCAGTGGGCAGCAGCGGAGAGCAGTAGTGGGGGGCAGCAGCAGGCAGGAGGTCTGAGACCAGGAGTCCTGGCTGGGGCAGGGTCTCAGCAGCAATGCTGACCACTAGATGATCCCCAGAGCCTACTACAGCCCTAGGTTCCCGGGGTGGTGGCCCTCTTTCCCAGTCTTGGGATCTCCGCAGCTCAGTATCTAGGACACCCCCCCTACACACGCACACACTTTGGGCCAGTCCCAGGTCTCCTGCTTCTGGGTGGAGGAGGCAAGGATATGAACTTGCCCCATGGGACTCAGAGGTGTGGCTGTGTGCTCACCACTCCTGACCACCCTGGGTTCAATTGCAGGTGGTGGAGATTCAGGTGGGGTCTCCCATGAGGCTGCTGTAGAATTCTAGGCTGAGAGGAAGGCAGGTGCCCAGACAGGCCCTTCCTGCAGGACCTAGGGCAGTGCCAGAGGCTCAGCCCAGCTCTTTTGCCTCGGGATTGGTGTGGCCACCAGAGACATGAGCCGGGTCTTCTTATATACTCCATTCACACCATACTCACACTCAGCCTCACACTCTACACTTAAACCACAGACACACACACACACACAAACACACACACACACTTACCACTGCGCAGGGGCTTACCACTCTAAGTTTTTGCACACTCATGAAGTCAGCCACTCATGGCACCCACTCATTTGCTCCACTCTCACACACAGGCTGCACTGTGCCTGCTCACTCCATGCACACCGTCCTCAGCAAGGCATCTAACCGGTCTAATTTCCAGCGGCCAGTTTGCCTCCCTCCTCCTCCCACCCTCACTTCTCAGCGGGGAAGGGGCACTGGACAGGAGGCAGCTGAGAACCAGGGAGAAGGGTGGGCTGAGGAGGGCCGGGGCGTGTCAGCTCCCTCGTCGCTGTCCCATTAATCACAGCGTCGCAGTCCAGTTGGGGATCCCTGGCGCCCAGTACCACGCGCCGCCCACGGGACAATGGGATTATTTCCGGGGGGAGAGGCTGCCCCAGGCAGGGGCTCAGGCGGCCGTGCCTCCTTCCCTCAATCCATCCCTCGGCACCCAGTGCGCGCCTGCGTCGCCCGGGGACTTGAAGCAGAGCGGACTGCGGGTGGTGCGCGGGTGGCAGGGTCTGGCCGGCCTAATTCAATTAGCTGGGCTGCGGCCGCCTCAGCGCAACTCTGGACCCACGGGGGCCTGCGCTCCCGGCAGCTGCTCTTTGTGTGAGGAGCCCATGCATATGGATACAGTCTCCCCCCTTTGGCACCCCCCACACTTCTGGCACCTGCGGCTCTGTTCACCACTACCCCCCAACAAGAGAAGGCGACCTTGGCCTCCCCAGAAAAGTTGCGGAACTGTGTGGCTGCTTGTGAGCCCAATGTGGCTGGCAGACTGTGAAGGGAGGGAGCAGGAGGGGCGTGTGGAAAGGAGTGTGACTGCAGGTTCATAGCGGCTGTGTGCACCTGCGTGCATGTGACCTGTAGGTTGTGTGCCTGAAGGAGAGAGTTTTGTCTTGTTTTGCATCTGTGTGGAAGGGGTACCAGTGTGGCTGGGTGTGTCTGTGGCTATCTGTGTGTGGTGTGTAAAGAAGGCTTTGTGAGCATCCGTGGGGATTGCACACAGGAGTGTCTGTGTTTTGTGAGCAAAGGTGAGTGTGAGTCTGGGAGTTGGTGTGAGAGGGTGTTATAGCTGCTCTGACGCTCTACCTGGGAAGCCTCGGGTGTTCTGTATGTCTGTATACGACCATTTGAGTATAAGCAGGGTCTATGTGCAGTGAGGACGGATGTGGGACACACTACCCCCACCGCCAGCAGCAGCCCTGTAACAGCTGTTTCTCAGGCTGAATTTGTTCCCTCCTCACCCTGTCTCTTGCTTTTCTGATGAAGGAGGAGCTTGGAGAGTTCATTTCAAACTCTCAGCTCAACTCATTTATTTGCAGGACACTTCCTGAATCCATCAGGCTCTCTGGGCAGCCAGGCCCTCTGATCTGGCTGCTGGGTCTCAGCCAGCCAGGTTATCCATTCCCAGAACAGCTCGGCAATGGCTTAGCAGAGGCCAGCAGCTTCCTATGTGCTCCTCGCACCCCCAAAATTACCAAAATTACCATATCAGGTTTGAGCTTCTAGGGGTGACCACTGAGAGACCTCCAACTCGGCTTCCCCTGCCACGGCCTGGATTGAGGCCCCTTGGAGTCTGGGTTTTGGGGTTTGGAGGTCTCCATCTGCCCTTCCTCTGAAACCAAATCTATGCTCCCTGGGAGTGAGGAATTGAGGGAGAAGTCTGGGTGGATATGGGCACCGTAGGCTCTTGGATCCACTAGAAATTTGGCTCATTCTTGCTTTACTCGGGGGCAGAGTGGGAGAACCTACACAGCTAGGGAGGTCCAGCCACCGATCAGGACGGGAGTTGGTCAGCCACACGAGTGACAGGCAGTGGTGACGCTTGGAGGCCTGGCCTGTGGTGGGCTAGTGCTCTCTCTCTCTCTCCCACTCCTTATTCAGAGCCTGGCCATGGCGTGCTCTCTGCTACCTCTCTACCAGAAATTTCTCCGACAGGCATGGACCTACCTGGCAGCTAAGTAGGACTGAAAGTAAAGGCTAAGGATGGTCTTAAGCCAAACTACTCTACTGGAGCCCACTGGTGGGAGGCCCAACTTGGCCCTCCTGGGCAGTATCCGAGGAGCCCTCTGGGAGCTGTCAGGGGATGGCGGGCCTGTGGGAGTCTGTCCTGCTCTGAACCTTCTCTCTGCACAACTTCTGCCCTCCCTATCTTTTCCTCTGTCTGGCATCCTGAGAGGAGACCTAGCATCAAAGGCATGTCTGGTCATGGGCACCAATGCTGGATGGTGGGGCCTGAGGGTCTCTGGCCCTCTCTTGCGAGGGAGTTGGTCAGAGACAGTCCTGAGGCTCCAGCTCAGGGTCCAGTGGTGACGGGGCCAATAACTTCCTTTCAGTCAGAAGTTGAGAGGGGAAGCCTTAGAGGGGAAGAAAGCCCTGGAGAGTTCCTTGGTCCCTGTTACTATAAGGATTGAGTGGGGGCACTTGTCCCTGAATAACCCCCACTATCCTCCCCCAGCCCTAAAGAATCATTGAGTTGTGTGGCTAGAAACAGCCTGACCTGCTCACTTTTCCTTCCCCAACCTAGGCTCCTAGAGACAACCCCACCCTTACCCGAAGGCTCTGGAAAGGTGGAGTGCCTTTTACTGGGTCTATAGTCCTTAAGTCACCAGCTGTGCCTGCATCCTCCATGGAATGTAAAATTTTCTGCTCCTTTTACTGAAGCAGGTGAGCAAGGCAGAAGAGGCACCTTTGATGTTGGGAATCCAGACTTCCATGGTCCTACCATGAACAGCTTCATATTACACATCCCCTTACATATTTCTCTGCCCGTTTCACCCTTTACCTGCTAAAAATCTACTATCTCCCTCTTCCCACACCCACAGGCCCACCTATGGCCATTTCCCTGACAACTACACTAGAACATAATACACCCCCTTCAACAGATACATATATACCATCAGCAGCACACATCGTTATTACATTCACACAGTAGCTGAGGGACACCCTCATGTCATCATATGTGTCCATTACACATGTTGAAACAGCTGTAGAGACACAGACTCATCCTGTTACAGAAAATACACATTCTCACTGACACATACATCTTTACACAGACAAATCCAGTCATAAAAACGACCCAGACTCCCTTCTCTTCCACCAACACTCTTACCAACATGCATTTTGTTTGCAATTGTGTCACAACAGCCTAACACTGATACATAATAAACACTCAGTACATATTTGCATAAAAACATAGTTGATTAAATTTTAAAAACTGTTTCTTAAAGACAAGCCCAGTGTATCTGCACAGCAACCCTCGCTGTCATGTATACTGCCATATCCAGCTTTCCCCTCATGGACACACAGTCCCACAAACACAAAGTAATTAAGATATCACACACACCCCTAAGCTAAAGGACAACCCCTGGCCCAGGGGTCTCTCCCAGAGCGGGGAGGGAGCTGTGTGGGATCCAAAAGGGTCTCCCCCTGTGGCTGAGCCCTCCCTTTTCTCCTCCCCCAGTCCCAGCCTCAGCCCCAGCTGCTCCTCTTTTAATTGGAGTCACTTCTTTATTCTGTAGGCAAAGGGGGTGGGGTGAATGGAGCTGAGAGGAGGGATGTTACCAGGTGGTCTCAGGGCTGGAACTCACCTAGACATGTGCAAAGATTCTCCTGCAAGGCAAGGACCACATCTGCCAAGTATGGTGTTAAGGAAGCAGCTTGTAATGAATGAAGTCAGAAAAGTACCATTTGAATCCAGTCTCTGTCTCTTTCCAGCTTTCAGTGCCTTAGTTTTCTCATCTGTAAAATGGAGACAACAGAAGTCACATCGAAAGATGAGTGGAGGATGGAGGATGAACTGAGATAATAAGTGACTGAAGGTGCCTTGGACACCTAGGACATATCCGGTGCTTTGTGAGTCCTGCCTTCTTTTCCTCCCCTCCTCTTTTCTAACAGGGCTACTCTGCAAGGCATGGAAAAGCACTGTGAAAACACAGAAAGTGCACCCAATATAATCTCTGTGTGAGTCTCCTCCCCATTTCAGAAAACTTTCCAATCTGCAGCCCTGTGCTCAGGTAACACTGCTTAGAGGAGGGACAGATGCCAGAACCCAAGGAATCCTGGTCTTTTTGTCTCATCTTCCTATGCAGAGAAGGGACTAAGAGGGTAACCCTACCCTCAGCCACTATCCCATTGGAAGACAAAGGCTGAGGTCAAACTGGACTCAAAGAACCCCACCTGGGGGGTAAGCCAACAGCTCAGAACTGGATTGAAATAAAAATTGCTTCTGATAAGCAGGAGAGGTGGGTAGGAAGCCCAGAAGAGATCAGTCAGACAAGCAGCAGTGAGAGCAGGGGAAAAACAGGATGTCCCTGAGTTGTTGGGTTTGAGAGCACCCTGACAATCTTAGCGGGCCCCTAGACAGCTGTGACCTCCACCAAACTTAGACTGGGCCAGCAAGGTCTCCTCCCAGGTACTCTGGACAACTGGAGCCAGATCTGAGGAGTTCAAGAGGACAGTGAGGCAGATGCCCAAAGAGTTGGAACAGGCAGGGTTGGAAAGCCATAGGGGCTGGAAAGGTGCATCTGGAGGGGGAAGAAGGAAGAAAAGAGGGAGAGTGTTAAGAACATTCAAGGGTTTCATGCATGGGCCAGAGAGTGGCAAAGAGAAGTTGTTCTGAGGATAACCTAGAAAGATAGGGTTTTAACTGCAGCAGATATAACTTGTGGTTAGACACTAAGTGTGACTTCTTGACTAAAAGGAGCAAGGCAGAACAAGGCAACGGGGACCCAGCCTCGAAGGATGATGAAGGGCTCCTCCCCATAGTTTTCACTTTCTACAGGAAAAACAGTTCAGATTTGGGGATCCTGCTCAATCTCTTCTGTCCATAGGACTTTGGGCAACTTTGTTCATTACCGAGTCTCAGTTTTTATTTTTGTTTTTAATGAGATACAATTTATGTACTATAATTTCAGCCATTTAAATTGTACAATTCAGTAGTTTTCAGTATATTCACGAAGTTGTGCAATCATTGCCACTGTATAATTCCAGAATATTTTCATCACTCCAAATAGAAATGTATCCATGTACAGTCACTCGCCGCTCCCCACTGTCTCCAGCTCCTGGCAATCACTGATCTATTTTCTGTCTTTATGGATTTGCCTACTCCGGATGGTTCATATAAATAGATTCATATATGTGGTCTTTGTGCCTGGCTTCTTTCACTTAGAATAATGTTTTCTGGGTTCTTCCATGTTGTAGTATGAACCAGGACTTCCTTTTTCTTCCTTTTATGACTGAATATTCAATTGTATGAATATACCACATTTTATTTATTCATTCATCAGATGATAGACATTTAAGTTGTTTCTACTTTTTGGCCATTATGAATAATATTGCTATGAATATTCATTTTGTTTTCTTAATTATTAAACGATGGGGATGTTTCTATTTACTTTACAGGGTTGTTGTGAGTCTGAAATGAGATCAGTGTGGTGTGCTGCCTGGCACGTAGTAGTTTCTCAGTAAAACACTTCTCTCTATCTCTACTTTAGTCCCCTCAAGATAAGAGGCAGGAAAAAGTCACATTCAAGTTCAAACAACTTCCATAGGAAGTTTAGGAACCACCTGGGTAGAGGTGTAGTAGTACCTGGGTTGGGTGGGTGGCAAGAACTGGCAATGGAATGGAGCTCTCTCTTCTTGTTTCTGTTTCGTGTTTACAAACAACCACCACACCTGGCTTTGTCTTGAGTGGGCCTTTGTCCACCTGCCTGGAGCCCAGACAAGGTTTTCCCCATAGAGATGTCCCTCCAACCAGCAGCCAGGTTTCCAGGGTAACCCATAAAAGCAAGTCCAATCCAGCTCCTCCTTTTTGATCAAGTTGCTTACTCTATCTGAAATTTGGTTTCGTTGCATCTGTAAAATAGGGGTAATACTCATCTCAAAGAGTTGGCGTACAGTTTATAGTGTTCTCCCTAACACTTATTACCATCTGGCTTGTATTTGCTTCTTAGTTTATTGTCTGACTCCTTCTGTGGAATATAGACTCCATAAGGGCCGGCTTTGTTTTGTTCACTGCTGTTTTCTCAATGCCAAGAACCATGCCTGACACATAGTAGGTACTCAAAAAAAAAAAAGTTAAATAAGGAGGTTCGTTCATTCATTATTCACTCAAGATGAGTATATTTTGTGGCTTGAGGCTATATTCCACAGGGGAAAACAGAGATGAGTAAGCCATTTCCTGCCTCCAAAGAGAGCTCTTCAAGTGGAAGTAACAGACATGGCCAAAGCAAATACCACATTGCAATAAGACTTGATAAATAGGATGTGTGCCTTCACATTCTAGCATGTTGCCTGAAAGAGACAGCCCCTCTCTGAAGTCCTGTTGAATCTGGAATAGACCAGAAATAGATCACAAGTGATCCAACCTGTGCTCTTTCCAGAGCTTGGCTCCTGAGAAGGAGCAGACCTTTCTCTATTGGAGAGGGGAAAGAGAGGAAACAGAAAATAGGAGTTTCCTCCTTTTCTCCTGGGCTCTAAGCCAGTCAGCCACAGTCAAAACTTTGAAAAGGCCTAAATTTGTCCTGGATGTACTTCCCTCATCTTGGTCCCATCATCGCCAGCCTTCATTGCTTTAAGCCCCTAGGCTTCTCTCCCAAGATTCCAAAAGTAACAAATAACTCCTATCCCTCACCACAGTCCAAAGGTTTCTTGCCTGAAATAGCCAGCCCTGGGCTAGTTGCTAGATGAAAGCAATCTGACTGAATTCATTCACATACTGTAAAACCTACTTCTTGAAACATCTGTTTGTTTTAAAGGAAAGGGTTATCTTGAGGCATGGGCACCCTGACAGCAAGCCCCAAGTCAACTCCTTTTTCCTGTGCCTGCCTTTCAGGACATCTTCCTTTCCTCAGTTTCTCGAAACAGGATGAATTGGGGTTGGGATGGTTGTTGATTTTTTTCAACTTACCCAGTTGTTCACAGGCCCGTGTTTTAAAGAAGGACAAGCCTGAACTCACCTTCCTGCCTCAGGGGCCTGGGCTCCATACCTGGGGAGTAGACAGTCTTCTACTTTCTAACAAGCTGGACTTGAAGTTTGGTGTAAATCCTCTGGTTGATGGACAAGTGTTTCCCAGCTGAGCCCTTGGGGAGATTCTCCTGTAGAGCAGGGACTCCTCTTCCCCAGAGGTCAGTGGGCTGTACCCCTGTGGCCCAACTCTAAGTGAGAGAGCAGCTCCTGCCTGGCTGGGAAGAGAGCCGTGACCTCCACCTCCTGGGCTCCGTCTGTCTATCCATCTCTTGGAATGGCCGCCTTCTGTACTTTTTCTTTCTCCTTTTAAGTCTCTGGTTCCTCTCTTTCTGAACTATTTCTCTGAGCCTCGGTTTCCGTCCTTCTGTCTCCCGGCTCCCGGCATCTGTCTCGACTCCGGGCCTCCCGCTCTTCTTCTCCGCCCCTCCCCCGCGCTGTCATTCACCCCGCTCCTCTCCGCGCACAGCCAATGGAGAGACCCGGCCGAAACGGCGAGGCTAGCTCGCACCGGGCTTTTTCTCCCGGTGATTGATGTCCCAGAGTCAACAGCGAGCGAGCAGCCGGAGTAGGGAAGGAGCAGCCAGAGAGGGAGAGAATACGGCGCCCCCTCTCTCCCATCCCCCCCCCCACACATTTAGCCCTTCTGCGCACTTCGCCTGCAAGTCTCGGTGCGGCCAGGAGCCGCTGCTGCCTTCGCGCCCCTGTGCGCTGCCCCCAGAGCCAAGAACAGCGAGCGCCGCCGCCCAGGCCCCCCAGCGGGGCCGGGGCCGGGGGCCAGCATGGAGCACCTGGGTCCGCACCATCTCCACCCCGGTCACGCGGAACCCATCAGCTTCGGCATCGACCAGATCCTCAACAGCCCAGACCAGGGCGGCTGCATGGGGCCCAACTCACGCCTCCAGGACGGAGAATACGGCCTTGGCTGTTTGGTCGGAGGCGCCTACGCTTACGGCGGCGGGGGACCCGTGGCCGGGGCGGGGACCGGGGGCGCGGGGGCCTATGGCGCTGGCGGCCCGAGTGGTCCTGGTGGCCCGGCGGGCGGCGGCGGCGGCGGCGGCCCCTGCAGCATGGGCCCGCTGGCTGGCTCCTACAACGTGAACATGGCCTTGGCAGGAGGCCCCAGTCCGGGCGGCGGCGGCGCGGGCGGCGGCGGCGGAGGGGCGCTGAGCGCTGCGGGGGTGATCCGGGTGCCCGCGCACAGGCCGCTAGCTGGAGCAGTGGCTCACCCCCAGCCTCTGGCTACCGGCTTGCCCACCGTGCCCTCGGTGCCTGCCGTGCCAGGCGTCAACAACCTCACTGGCCTCACCTTTCCCTGGATGGAGAGTAACCGCAGATACACAAAGGACAGGTTCACAGGTGAGTCCGGCCCGCGCGCGCCCCGCTTGGCCGCGGCCCGGGCTCTGCGCTACCCTTCCCCGGCACGGTGGCTTCCCAAAGCCCCCTTTGTGCGCAGGATCGCCCAGCTCCTCTTGGCGCTTCCCCCAAGTTCAGCCGCCCGCCACCTTTCTATGCTCGCTGAATCGCCGTGCGGGAAGAGTTCTCCTAGCTTGGGCCGCTCTGCGTCTCTCCTGCAGGACCCCTGCTCTGAGAAGTGCTCCCTGAACCCCTCTCGGAGTCCCTAGGCCGGGTCAGACGGAGGGAAGGGGAATGTAGCTTTGGACTGCCTTCCGCCGGCATTCGGGGCTCGGGAATCTCGGAAAAACGGGCACGATGTGAACAAACTGTTTTTTCGTCCCGGCCAACGTTCTCTGGCCGAGGCGGCGAGCCCCAGAATCAGACGCAAGGAAAGAACAGGTTTTCCACCTCCTGTCCCCTACACACACACACACACACACACACACACACACACACACACACACACACACACACACACACACACTGAGCCCCAAGCTCCAGTGTCCGTTGCGCTGAGGGGCTGGCAGAGGCCACGTACCCGAGTAAAGCAACAGAGGTGTTGGACTCTTCTTTCCGGACTGCGGGCTTCGTTCAGGTCAGTGGCAGCGAGAGGCTGAGCCACCCGCTCCATTTTCGTTCTGTCCGGGCTAGGCTTCCTCCCCGCCCCTATCCCGGCCCTCTGGCGTGAATAATGCACCAGCCAGGCCCAAGATCTATTAGCCACCTAAGGACAACTCCTGGGACGATTATGCACTAGGTTGCGCCGGCTGCCTCTCTCTCCGCTGCCTACTCTTCGCCTTCCCCGGCTTGCCCCGGCTCCCTCCGCTCCCGCTTCCGCTCTCGACACTCAGCTCTCGCTACTGCGCTGGCCTTTTTCCCCGACCTCACTTCCCGCTGCCCTTAGGGTTCCCTGGATCCAAGAATAAGATCCTCTCGCCGGGCCAGGCCCCCATGCCCGTTGAGAAGCAGCCACGAGATGCGTCTAGGTTCTCTCCTGGGCCTTCGAGAAAGGAAGCAGGAGGCATAGGCTGCTGCCTACCACGACCGCGACGTGGGACTCCCATGGGGCTCCAGTTCCAGAACCCAACTGTGAAAGGGGGATAGACAGATTACACTAGGCTAGGCGACCCTAAGGCACCCCAGGCCTCCTGCTCCTCCTGTTCCAGCCTTGGAACCTGGGCTCAGACTCTGGCAAAAGTTTGCGAGGAGGGTGCACAGAGATCCTTTCTATTTTGGATGGGCCCTGTATTCAAGGAGCCCCACTGCCCCAACACAAGTCCTCTTGGGCCTGATGAGTCTTGCCTCGTGAATATACCACTCTCCCAATTCAGGCCAGGCCAGTCTTGAAGGACTGATGGAACCCCCAGCCTGGAGCCCACTGGTCCTAGGTCTCTGGTGAAAGATACTCCACATAGGGCCTACCTCGGAGAGCCACAGACCATTCTAATCTTGCTTCAGGCCTGAAGAAGATTCTAAGGAAGTGTATAGCTGTTGCCTGGTGTGGCCTTATGTTTCCCTGTGTCCTGTGTGCCTGTCTGTATGCCGGCCTGTCTGAGTGTATAGATCTATAATTTGCCCCTGTTGTATATGATGTCTGAATGTTGCTGTGTGATGGAGGCTCGGATCAGGATCCAGGGTCCAGGGTCTCGACTAAGCATGCTCTCTTACTGTCGAGCAGCTTCTCTGAGGCAAGAGGCCTGGAGCTGTGGGGGGCTGCGATCTTTAGCTCGCTTCAGACATGCTTCTCAAGGATACTGGGAAGGCGACTGTGGGCTGTGTCAGGTGGGCACGTGGGAGCCCAGGGCTAGGGAGGCCTCCACGGTGGCAGCGGCGTGCCCTGTCGGCGGGAGGGGGCCGTTTTCCACCCGGACTTGGAGCTGAGGGCTGATGGGAGGATCGAGGCTCTGCTTCTGGGGTCTAGCTGCTGCGCTCGCTGATTCGCGGGGTGTCGGGCCTGGGACGCCTCCTGACGCTCTGCCGCTTGCTTCTGCCGTCTGTCTGTCTCCCGCTCCAGTGGCCCTCTCACCCTTCACTGTAACACGCCGTATAGGTCACCCCTATCAGAACCGGACACCCCCCAAGAAGAAGAAGCCGCGCACATCCTTCACACGCCTGCAGATCTGCGAGCTGGAGAAGCGCTTCCACCGCCAGAAGTATCTGGCCTCGGCCGAGCGCGCCGCCCTGGCCAAAGCTCTCAAAATGACTGACGCGCAGGTCAAAACCTGGTTCCAGAATCGGCGGACGAAGTGGAGGTGAGCGCGCGGGGCGGGCGCGGCGCGAGCAGTGAAGTCTCGGGCCGCTCTGGGCTCCAGGCCTCTCGGGGTACTCACACTCCTCTCTCCGCTCCCGGTTTCTGATCGGCTCGGAGGAGCGGGCTGCTCCTGCTGGGCTCGCGGGGAGCGGAAGACAAGCGAGACCAGTGACCAGGATGGGGCTGGAGAGCCCCGGCTCTGTTTTACTGGAAGCTTCCTGGCTTTCTGGCCCGCACACTCAGTACCCGTGTAGACGCGACTGATCATCCCCGCTGCTTGGGGAATGGCCGGTTGGAGCAGTCTATGCAGTCTGGAGCTTCCATGATCATTTGAATCCTGCGGGGTTTTTTGTTTGCGCAAACTAGCGCTTACAGAGATGCTTCTATCCCAGAGACTGGAGGAGACAGGATGTCTCGCGCCCTGTTTCTGCGCCCCAGCCGGGATCCTGGCAGAGCATCTGGGGTCCCAGACCGCGGCCTGGGCTCTGCTGACTCCCTCCTCCCCCGATACCCGGCCTTCGAGTAGCGGGTCCCCCACCCTGGAAGGGAAAATCAATCTTTGCCGGCTGCAGCGGGGTTTCAAGGGTCCCACTGAACCCGGGATCAATTAGGAGCAGATGGGTGTGTGTTTGTGTGTGTGTGTGTGTGTGTGTGTAGAGAGAGAATTTTCCTTCTCTTGTCACAAGTACACTAATCCCACATACGTATACCTCCAACCTTTGTCGTTCTCTCTCTCTCTCCCCACCCCCTTAGGTATATAATGTGCCCCACTCACTCCTAGGCAGCCTTATTTTCTGCATATACCAGTGCTTTCTCCGCTGAGCCCTCTTGCACCCCTGCACCCTCCTGCACATCTGGCCCGCATACTCGGTTCCACGCCGGTCAGGAGTTTCTCACCGGCTCAGGCCTCCGGGGGGAGCGCAAGAGAGTCTGGGCGAAGGCTGCGGCGCCGGGCCGGGCGGGCCTGGGGCGGGAGGAAGGAATTGGAGTTTCCTCTTTTTCTGAATGAAGGCGAGGAATCTGCCCGGGATTCCGCCGTCGTGGCCACAAAGGAAGCCACTGCCCCTGGAGTAGGCTGCTCTCCTACCCACATTCCTGTTGCTGGGGAAGGGGTGGGGGACTGGCTCAGGCCTCTGGAAAGCTAGTTAAAGAGGGAGCAAGGACTAGATGGGGGGGCACTGGTGTGCCCAATAATACCCACCCAGAGCTGCAGCCTAGGGGTATCTATCTTTGTCCCCCGCCCCCCACCAAGGGGGACAGAGAAAATATAGAGTGGCTGCAGAGAGAAATTAAAACACAAAGGTGGTGGGGGGGAACAAAGATAGATACCCCATCATAGGGAGGAAAGGAAACCCAGAAGCCTGACAAAGTCTTCTGTATAATAAAGAAAAGCAACGGATGACAAAATCCTCCATTTTCATTTCAAACGAATTCCCTTAATTCTGAGAGAACCAAAGAGCAAGAAGAGGTGGTAGGAAGGCCGGCGGCCGTTGCTGGGAGAGGCCCTCGCCAGCTTCGCGTGGCTTCATCGATCGCCTACAAATTGCTTCTGGAGGCCCCGGGGACTCCCATTAGGTCTGTCCACCTTAGAGACAGACGTTTGATCTCAGTTGACGGGGTGGAAGGGGACATTAAATGGAATAAGTGAGTCATCGCCTCCCTGGACCTCCTCGGAGGAAGCCGGCTAGTCAGGCCTGAGTCCCGGCAGGGGACAGGGCTCTGCACAGGAGGTCGGAGGCCTGGGAAAGGTTCGCAGGAAGAAGGGAGAGAAGGAAGAAGTCCACCAGGGCATCTCATATCCACCAGCCTTTGCCTTTGCCCTGGAATGGCAGGGAGGGTGAGGCCCCTCAGACTTGGGACCTAAGCTCCTGTTCATCCTCAGGTCTGGGGAGAGGTGGGCTGCCACTCTATCCTTGGCTATGCCCTCCAAGGCTGGTGGGGGTGTGAGAACTTGGGGCAGCCAGGGAGCCCCAGCTGCTTTGCCCTAGCGGAGTTTCCCACAGCTTCCTGGAGATAGCTCTCCTCCATCTACTTTTGGGATTTCCAGCCTTTGTCGGCTAAAGGACCTTCAAGATAAGGGAAAGCATTATAGGGGCCCAAGCTGGAGCTGGGCGTTGCCAAAGGGAGCAGTGCTCCCTCAGGCTATCTCCGGGAGCGAACCCGAAGCGTGGGTAACGGCTTGTCCCTGGTGCAGGCGGCAGACCGCGGAGGAGCGTGAGGCCGAGAGGCAGCAGGCGAACCGCATCCTCCTGCAGCTGCAGCAAGAGGCCTTCCAGAAGAGCCTGGCACAGCCGCTGCCCGCCGACCCGCTCTGCGTGCACAACTCGTCGCTCTTCGCCCTGCAGAACCTGCAGCCATGGTCTGATGACTCCACCAAGATCACCAGCGTCACGTCGGTGGCGTCGGCCTGCGAGTGAGCCTGCCCACTCTTCCCTGAGAGACCCCTGGGCCCAGCCTAGGGGTCGCTGAGGCCTGAGAGCCCAGGACTCTCTTTTGCCTCTCCTGCCTCAGACTGCACAAGAAAGGGGAACGCCGCGCCCCTCCCCAGGGGCGGTGTGCTCTCCGAAACTGTTCTCTCTTCGGTGGAAAAGAAGAAAAGAGCGCAGGTGACAGAGATCCGCGACTTCCTTCCAGATAGCCATGCGGTCCTGAGCCCGCTGGAACTGTTCAGAGTCCTCTCAATTTGCGTCTATTTTATTTTATTCTGATTTTTAACGTTGGACCGAGGAAGGCAGGGGAAGTGGGGGAAGAAGAGCTTCTGGGGTCCCCAGAGGACAGCATGGGCTGTCGTTTGAACCCCCTCTCTGTATCCCACTGTTAATCACACACTGACATCCATAGGCCCACACAGAGGTGATTTTACTGTCCCTCTTGGTGTCACCCCAGAGTCACAAACAGGACCTATGGCAGAATGTCATGCACACCCAGGGCTATAGCCTTCTCGCCCCTGACCCTCGCTATCAGGCATAGGCCAGGAGTGACCTAGACTCATTCTGAACTCCTGACACATATCACAAACACAAGGCCACGGCCACATTGTGGCACACCATCCCACACACAACAGCCACAACAAGATCACTTGGTCTGCCAGGCCGCCATCACAGATCCTAGCCACACCCAAGTACACACAGGCAGGTTTTCACAAAAACTTAGCCTGTTTCTCCAGATCCTGTTCATGGGGGTGGGGGGGGGGCGTTAAGTTATGCACTTAAAAGGTGTTTTCGGTGTAACCATTTTATAAAGTGCTTGTGTAATTTATGTGGAAAAAAAAATAAAACCCTCCGGATCCGGAGTCAGGGCTGCCTGCTCCTTGCTGAGCCCAGCACCTTGCAGCTACTTGAGTTCATTGTGAGCTGGTGCCGCTGGGGCAGCCGCTGGTGCCTGAGCTTGAGGGACATGTGGGGGCCAAGACCTGCTGGCTCTGGAGAGATAAATGAAGGAAAGGAACGAACAGAGAGAAGGTAGAGCTGAGGAAAAGATAGAAAGCCAGGCTGTCCTGGGATAGCTATTGCTCCAGAGGATATAATGTCTTTAGGGTGTGAAAGTTGTGTATGTGCATTGTGTGTTTGTGATGATGTAGACAATCAGGATGTTGCTGATAGTGAATGGTTGTCATAGTGTTTGAGTGTGTAATTGTGTTTGTAATTATTGTATGTAAGTGCTTGTTTCTGCTTAAGTTACAAATCGAAACTATAGTTGTACACTCTAACTTGTAGTGTTGTGTGTATAACCATGTGTAAATGAGGCTGCATTTTGGGGGGTAATTGTATGATCACCCATCCATATTTGTGATTGTGTATGAATAATGTGTTAATGTTTATGAGAGTACATTTAGTTTCTCCTCGTGAATTTTTTTATGTTAAATGTGTGAACGTTTGTGTTAAATGTGTGAGTGTGTATCATCTGTAATTGTATGAATGTAATTGTGTGTGAGATGTAATCATGCATGAGGTGTGTATTTTACTGTATATATTTGTGTATGACAGTATGTAATTGGGGAAGTGAATTAGTAGGGAGTGTGGATCATTGTGGATGACTGTCCCCACGGCTGAGAGAGTGTATGAGTGAATATAATTGTGCGCTGGTGGTATACATGGTGGTAGGGGTTTAAGGCACTTGTCCCTAACCTTTCTGGCACTAAGGACCGATGCTCCTCTGAGAATCTAGTGCCTGATGGTCTGAGGTGGAGCTAAGGCGGTGATGCTAGTGCTGGGGAGCGGCTGCAAATACAGATGAAGCTTCGCTAACGCTCGAAGCCGCTCACCTCCTGCTGTGCAGCCCAGTTCCTAACAGGCCAGGGACAGGTACTGGCCTGTGGCCCGGGGATCGAGGATCCCTGGTTTAAGGTGGGGTGTGCAGAAACATTGTAGGGATACCAACATCTGCCAAGAGTTCTGAGATTCTAGGCCCATATCCAGCAAGCTGCAGAGACTGAGGCACACTGTAAGGGGGCCGGGATCCTCTTTGTTACTCTAAGTGGGACTTCACAGCTCTCAGCACTAGCCTGCTCGAGGTGGGATCTGAATAAGTGACTTCTCAGGGACTTTCAGGGAAGCCCCAGACCACTCTGGCCAGGACTGCAGCCACAGTGCACAACACTCCCCATAACATCTAGTCCCCCACCCCACACACATACTAGACCAATTTTAGGTACACAAAACTGATTTGAACCTGCTTTTGTGGAAGAAGCTAGGTGGTGGAGGGTCTGGAGAATATGCCATCCTGGGGGAGTAGAGTAGGGATATAGAAGGCTCTTTGGGATGGGAAAGTGAGAGAACTTTTCAGCTAGAAACTAGAAGAGAGTGGTGTATGGGGCTTGTTTGTGTGTGCAGAGCTGAGTGCAGTGGGACTGGGGGTGGGGGGAGCCATGGAAACCATCACAGCCACTTTCCTTCATCCCTGCCCAGGCTGCCATCCTGGACCTTTCCTATGAAAGGGGAACAAAGCACAACAACCTCTCACCCAAGGAATACCCAAGGGGAAATTTGGCTGTGTGTGAACAGGGCAGTGCTCCTCCATCCCTCATTTGTGGCCCCCTTGCATCCGGACCTCAGCAAGAAAGGAGACTTCTGGGTCCAAAGGTCATGGGCAGCCCCTGCCCCCATCCTGTAGGCTTACAGGGTGACTAAGGCCAGGCCCGGACAGGCTGTGTGTTGGTGGTGGGGGGGAGAGGTTCTGGCCACAGTGCCAGGTCTGCAGTGGGTCTCCAGCCTGCAGTAGCTGCAGCTCCCAGTACCCGGCTGAGCGAAATCCGGAAATGGCCTCTTGGATCCGCATAATTCGTCTCCTTCTGCCTGGGCAGGTCTGGCTGTCTCCTCCCCTCTCGCTGGGACTGAAGCCTCTCAGCCTGCGCTCTTCCTTTGGTGAGATCTCGCTCCTCTATTTGCGTCTTTAGGACGCAACTTTAGTGCCTCCCAGCTGCACAATTCCATAGTCTCAGGACCTTGGGGGAGACTGGGGACTTCCTTCCACCTCCCATTCGCAGGAAACCCCTCAAAAAGCTACTGTGCCTAGAGGCTCCTGGATATTTTCTGGCGGCTGACTGTCCAGCTGAAGAGCTGAGGCAGGAATGGGGAGCGGCTACCTGGCTTAAACACAACCCCCCAAATAGGCTCTGAAGTCTGTGCTCTTCATCGTCAGCCCCTCAACCCCTCTTGCAAGACAAACGCGAGCAAAGTTAGACAAAACGCAGCCCCTACCCAAAATACCTCCTACCGCCTCATCTTCACAGCTAGAGCTCACACTCACGTCCGCGCGAGCGAATGCCTGCTCAGCCCGGCTGCTTTTAGCTCGTGTCCAGCTTGTCCGGGACTCGTGGGGAAGTGGGCACCCCGCATAGCGAGATCTCGAGCGCTGCCCCCACTTCAGCGCCCACCGTGTGCGGCCACTCAGCTACCCTACGGCCACCTCGCTACCCAAACCAGCTATCCGAATCCCGCGCGCCTGCACCCGGCGCTCGCTGGTGGCCCGGGTCGCGCGCTCTCCCGGGGCCCCTCCTATGCGCCCAAGCCTTCCGGCGAGGCCTCCCACAGCTGCCAGACTCCCCAGGACACTGAGGCTCTCAGTGCTAAGGGACCACGCAAGACTACCCTCTCTCCGCCCGGAATTCGTTGAGACCGAATCTCCGCGAATCCCGCGTCGGCCGAGGGCCGCGGCTGCTGGGAAAGGCCCGGCTAGCGGCGGGGCCCACACACCCCGTTCCGAGTGCAGCGGACTCCAGAGAGGAGAAGGCTGCGAGGGTCACAGTTAGGGCCAACTACCCGCAGAAGAAAGCTCACAACTCCCCGCCTGCCATCGCGCCTTTCCAGAAATGATCGAGTCTCTGTTCGAAAATAGAAAAGGAACCAATTATCGGAATAATTTTGTGTAGTTGGTGAGGGGAAAGAAGAGGAATTAACAAACCTGCCTGGGCAGAAAGGCCTGCCTCGCTCCTTGGCTTGAATGAGCCGACTGCACTGACCAAGGTCTCGGACGAGTGAGCCGAGCACCCACCAACGTGGATGGGTGGGTAGTGGCCTGCCTGGCCCAGAAACCCGTGCAAGACTGGGGTCCTAGAGGCGGTGCCGTGCCTCAGGTGGCACACAGAGAATCTGGCTCGACCTGTTAACTATAATAGCGGCTTTGTGTGGCCGGATCTGTGCTTGGGGGCTGTGTGGGCATGGCCTGAGCACTGCCTTGTGACGCCCCTGCAGCGGTGGCAGGTGTGGGGGCTTGCCCTGGGCTCAGGACTCAGATGGGTGTCCTGTTTGTGGTGTGACTGACTTGCAGGTGGGCGAAGTAGGTTCCAGGTGTATGAGACAACTAAGCAAAGACCTTCCTCCTGGCTGTGCAGAGCCGAAGCAGCTAGCAATCAACGGCATACTATGCGGGAAGGGGGAGCTGTGGCGCTGGGGCTGCTCTAAGGACCCTTCAGGCCAGATGTGGGAGGAAAGCCCCTGCTTCAGGCTCTGCTCCTCCTACTCCCCTCACATCCATCTTCACACACTTCTCACTCCCACGCAGCCCCCAGAGTCCTGTTCCTAAGCAGCAATTCCCCTTCCTAAGTGCTCCCTAATCAGCTCAAAGTTGGGAGCCACACGGCCAGGCCCGCTGCCTAGGAAACTAACAGGAGCTGCCTAGGCTTTCCCCGAATGGCACGAATCAGCTGCCCAACGTCGTCCCACAAAGCCCGCTGGCACCACTCACCTGTACCCATGCCTAGATTCCTTATCCCAAGGAGTCTGATAGGAATAGACTGAGCAAGGGGAAGGGCTGTAGCCAGTTCGGATTTTCCAAGGAGATCAGAGCAGACTCCGAAGATGGTGTGTTCGGTGGATAGGGGAGGGATAGGGATGAGTGGAGAAAGCATGAGTATCTTTGTTGTGTTGAGGGGTGGGTACAAACCCCTTCATTTGCACCCTGCATTGTGTGCAGCCTCACATATCTCTTCCAGCTATTCCTGGGGTGTGCCATGTTTTTCAAGGGGAACTACAGGTGAGCAGTGCTAGGCACACACGCACACGTACTATCTCTACTGCTGGCGTTCTCAGTTATTCTCACAAGCTCACCCCCTCAGGGCCCCACTAAGCTCTCAGAGGCCAGCCTGCCATGGGTACACCTCCTTTATTTCTTCTCCCCTCCTCCCCCAGCCCAGGGGGAGGAGGGTCTAACTGCCAGTTGGCCTGGGTGTGGGAATTTCCTAGGCCCGCGAGTTAGCTTTCCAGCCCTGCAGCTCGGGCTGCCAGCACACACCCCATGAGCCTGAGACTGGGCTTGGGAGCCAAGGGCTAGATTCTGTCCAAAAACCCTAACAAGGCCCAGAAGGTCCTGCGGCCACCGCTGCCTCCCCGAAGCCTACGAAAATCCAGTCTCCTGGCGTGTGCGAGAAGGTGGTGGAGGGCATGGGGATGCGAACCCCCCAGTGCTGTGTGCCCGCCCTAAGGGGGAGATTTTGGTGGAAGTTGCCCCTGCCCTCTCACGTTTTCCGCCCTGTGGTCCCAGAGCTTATGTATCTTCGGTCATGCGGTAGGCGTCTCAAGACCTGAAAGCTGGAGGCGGCGGCGGCGACTCAACAACCGCCCAGAGTAGAAGCCGGATTTGGGGCTTCAACGCAAAAACGCAGGACAAGTGAGTTCCGGGCGCCCTCTAGGGGCCACACGGGGAGAGGCGCCTCTTGGCCACGGCCATGGGAGCTTGGGGTCTGAGGAACCCCTTGGGACAGCAAAGGTTACCAGCCCGGATGAAAAATAATAACAATAATAATATTAATAATAGGCATTCTTGAGCGCTTTCTGTGTTCCAGGCACTGCACTAGGTTTTCAAAGTATTAATATGTTCTTAACAATCACCCTATGAGATAGGTGGTATCTCCATCCCACTTTCTTGACAAGGAAAATTAAAGTCCAGAGACATTAAGCAACTTGCTTAAAAACACGCGGCTGATAAAAGATGGGGGCTAGTATTCCACCTCAGGGTATAACCCTAGAACCAGCGTTTCTGGGAGGGGTTGTGGTGTATTTGGGGAGACCTGGAGGTGAGACCCTACCGGCTTCCTCAAGGGATGTATTGTTTTGCGGAGGGAGCTCTTAGCTTAGAGGTCCTCGTGGAGTTTGCCCCATAGGACTCTGGGTAAAAACGCTGCCAAGCCACTTCAGTCCACTGGGCCCCTCTGGCTCTGACCCCCATCTTTCCAGGACCATTCCTGAAGCACTGCCAAGACTATAAGACCTCCTCCTCCACACCAATGCAACACCCACCCTCTGGGCCTTCCCAGCCTGGGCATGCCTCCTTCTGGGATGGAAGGGGGTTCTGTGCACTTCCGCCCCTCCTCCTTCCTCTTCTTGGTTAGTGGGATGGGAGGACTTAAACAAGCAGAGTGTTAAAAATAGAAGCAATGAATCACACTTTATTAGACAAAGGGATGGAGAACCAGGAAGGAACATCTTTCCTTTTTATTTTTCTATCTGCTCTGTGCAAAGCTTGTTGCTGGGGAGGCTGCTCTGGGCTGGAGAATGGGGGTGAGGGGTGGAGATTGGAGTGGGTAAGAGGGTGCAGCCTAAAGGTTGGAGAATTAGCAGTTGTTTTATGTCGACCTTTTAGGCAGTAAAAATCAGTCAGATTATGAAAAGAAAAGAGAGCTCAGCCTTCCAGTCTTCCCTGCCACCTCCAGAGTGGTAAAAGAGGTGGGAGTAAGGGAGGTGTTCCCGAGGAAGCTCTTTTATATACAACAGGAGGTATGTTCATTTATCTGTAATATCCTCTGAAGATGTTTTAAACTTTAACGTGTGGTTCTTATTAAAATGCAAATTCTCATTCATTAAGTCTGGGGTAGGGCCTGAGATTCTAGATTTAGAACAAGCTTCCTGTGCAGTTGGTGCTAATTCTGAGGATCAAGGTCTTAAACTATCACCCTATGTCTGAAATCTAATCCTAGGTTCTCACATTTGCCTGTCAAATATGCCCTGAAGTCTTTTTTTTTTAATTTTTAATTTTTTTTTATTGTTGCCCAGGAGCATTTTTTCCACTGAATTTACAGAAATGAAAAATACAGACACAATCAATACTCCTTTTGATATGGTTCTGATAACCCACTTTCTAGCATGCCGCAGGCCTCACACTCCCTGGTCTCTTATGTCCTGCTCCTTCTCTTTTACCTTCAAGACCCCTCCAATCCCCCATTTCCTCTCCTTCTGCACCTATCTAAAATCCTCTTCACTGAGGTGGCTTTGGACAGTAGCCTGAGTTTCGAGCTTGGCCTCTGTGCTTTCTAACCTCCGGCAAGCTAATTAAATTTTAGGAACCTATACTTTCATTGCCCAAATTATAGGCCAATCTGTCCCCAGATTACTGATCGGACTAAGGAGATAAGGCAGGTAAAATGGCTTGGCTCTACAGGTGCTCCAAGAAAGGCATGGAGCGCCCCAGGATGGCTTGACCTGGTTTTTTCCAAACCAGGTGGGGTGGGGCTGTAGGGGGCAGATCCTATGAACTACAATCCCTTCCCCCCACCCCCCCCACCCCCCCCCCCACCCCCGCCACGCCACACACACTCCCAACCTCATTCCCAGACCGTTGATTTCCCAGGGAAAGTCTAGTGGATGCTCTACTCTCTGGGAGCTTTCCCGCCACAGCACTTCAAAGGGAGGCTTATTGTGTATTTAGGTGTGGCGCTTCCCGCCCCTCCTTGGAGCAAGGGGCAGATTAGCCGGTCTCTGCGATCACAGGCGCCCAACTGTCCGTGGGGCGAGGGGTGGGAGTGAGAGCTGGTAGAGACCTGGTGGGGATGGGTGGAGACTCGACAGAGGGAACCTCAGTAAAGACCCACCCAAGCCTAGAGGGCCTTGGGGGCCAGGTGGGGGATGTGGGGGTGGGGCCACTGCCAAGCAATGTGTCCTCAATACCATCCACACCCACAGCCACACCTACACACACCCCACACCTCCTCTCATGCTCACAGGCACATACTGTCTCTGTGTCTCTCTCAGACTCTTCAGCTGGGTCTCAGGCAGACCCCAGCATCTGCGTCCGCACAAGGGGACAGTCCTGACGCATGCCTACACATTTACCCTCTCTTTCCCACGATATCCCTTGGTTACACACCAGCTGCTGTCCCCAGATCTCACCTCCATGTTTGCCTCTAGTCTAGGGAAATGCAGGATCGCATTCATTCACCCACTTGTTCCTAGATAGCCACACGGTCATGCCTGACTGCACACAGATTCAGAAGCCGATCTCACAGGTTTATAGGAAAACTCTTAGGGGCCTTCCCTGGCGTCCTCTCACAGGTCGACTTGCTCTCAAGGAAGAACAAGCTTTAGCATGCTTGTTCAGGAGCCTGGCCATGAGCTCACAGACACGCAGTGGTACCCTTGAACCCATTTCGTATCCCTGGGCTTCTTTCCTTTACCCATCTCAACCTAGAAATTGAGTGCTTTCTGTTCAGCGCAAAGGTGGTATCGATAGGGAATTCTGCAAAGAGGCGGGCAAGAGGAGAAGGAGGGGACAGTTATTAACTCCAGAGCAGCCCCAAGTCAGACCTACACCCTCATCTATTTTCTTAGGGGAGTGAGATGCTGGCCTTCCTTTGCCCGCAGGGGAGCTGGGACGCAAAGGCGCCTTGCAGCCCACCTACAGCGCCAGTGCCATACCAGCCAGTCTAGACCCGGTGGGAGACGCTTCTAGCGCAGAGGAAGTGCGGAGGTGGTGGTGCGTGAGGGACGTGATGTTTCTCCATGGGAGAATCAACTGAAGCAGCAGATCATTGAAAGGTTTGGGGCCTTTGGTTAAACCAACTGAGCAGAACCCTCCATTTAAGGGAGCCCCGGTATAATCCCCGATCTTATTGCCCTGGGTGGTTTCACCGACTTCTCCACACCGCAGTCCGGCTTCCTCGCTTGCCATGGGGTGTCATCGCCAGATCAGAGTTTACAAGACTCCAGCGACCCCCACCCCGCCGCCGCGGCTCTTAAAAAACTGTCTGGAGCTGCCCCCTCGGTGCACTGGACACAGCCCAAAGCGTGAGGCGACCTCAAGCCTAACTGTCCAGATCGAGGGTTCAGCGGAAAGCTCTGCAGAGACTGTTAGTGAAGGACTCAGAATTGCCCCCTCCCTGTCCTCCCCCGCAGCCACTGAAACTGGTGGGGCTGGACAGCAAGGGACACTCAGAATCAGGGGATGCCAGGTTGGAATTTGCCAGAAATGTGAAAAGGGTGAGAATCGGGCTCTCATTTTGAAGCCTGGTCCTGCCAGGATCTGGGATTAGCAATATAAACAAGTTCTTGGAGAGAAGGGACATATTGCACCGCGGCCCCGCAAATATGGTTCTCTGGGGATGTCGAGGGGCCGGGACAGTCGGGAAGTAAACACAGCCTGCGTCGGCCTGCTTGGATCCGACCAGTCCGCAAACTTGACCCTCCACCCAGCTCAAACACAGACTCCGCGGGCCCGGGATGGTGCGTCCTGACTGCACCGTCGCCGCAGAGGCTGGAGAATTCGGCGCACGTGCCCCTTCTTCAGCGGTGAGTCACTCCACTCGGCCTTGTGGTCCTGAGCGCGCCAAGCTGTGAAGGAATTCGGCCATCCTGCGTTGTCCTGGGCTTTAGGGGGCTGTCTGAGAGCGCCCTTGAAGGGCTCGCTTTTTATTCCTGCGCTCCAGCAAGCCTGAGGCCACTTGGGCCTCGGCGAGATCTACCATGGAGTTCTCCTGTAGGCTTCATCTCTTCCTGGGACCCAAGATCCGGGCCAGGCAGGAAAGTGCGCCGCATCCCCACTTTTTGTGCTGGCTCTCTGATTCTCCTCGCGTCCAGAAATTGTGGGAAACAGGCAACTGCAGAGGGCGCAGGGGCGCCGGGCCCTGTCCCTTTTAATCTGTGGAGGGCTCTGGCCGCGGATTTACTCCTGAGGGTTTCGGAGCAGAGATCCGCGAGCAGAGCTCAGCCGGCAGTGGTCTGGCTCCGGGCCTCCTCGGGGATCCGGACCCGCCCAGCAGCAGAAAGGTAAGCGCTTGGAAACCCACGGAAGCGGCAGGATCTTTTAGGTCAGGATTCCTCCTGTAGCCAGGAGGAGGAGGGCACAGGGTTCCAAGGTGAGAACCTGGAAAGAGAAACACACTTTCCTCTGGCTTCCAGGTGCAAATAAGCACCACTCTGAGCCTCCTCTCTAGTCCTACCTGCGTGCATCCTGCCCTGTGGAGCTCCAGGGGGATCCAGAGAGGGCAATACTCCACTACATGGAGAAGACAGCCCCAAGGGGGGCATCTATGGAGTCAGCCAACTTTACTTCCACCCCTGCCACACTCCGATGAGTTCTCCCCTGACATGACCCAGCTTGCGGCATCCATGACAGATCATGGCAAGGGCAAGGCTGAGAGAAGAGTTCAGGAGCTGTTACTTCTTGTTGAGGAGAAAGCACTGAGGCTCCTGTGTCACTGGGAAGTTCCCCCGTGGCTGTGCTGTGGGGTTCATCACCGTGAGTGCTGCTACTTTCTCTTCACATTCCTTAGAAGGGCCAGGAATCGGGAGAAAAAGAAGAGCTAACCCAGTTTTGACTGCTCCTCCCCAGAGAGCTGAACTTTCCCTACATTGGGGAGTGGGGAGCTGTTTTTGGTTCTTTGAATCTCTGGGCCACAGGCCTGGCAATAGCCACCCCAGTTGTCCTGACAAATGGGCCTTCTTAGTGACCAGAGTCCACAAAAGGGACCTGTGGGAAACAGTATCCCTCTCCACCAACAGGACAGGAGGCTTCTCATCTACAGAAGGTTCAGAAAATACTTTTCAAACCTAGACTGCAGAGAAGACTCCCTTTCCTTGAATCCTTAATTGAAGGTTGTGTACAGAACCAACAGGAAGCCTGAAGAATTAAGGAAGACTGGCTTCAGAAGACATCGAGAAGTCACACCACAGGAAAAGTTGGTTAGGGCACTGCTGCTGCTGGTAGCCCTGTCACTAGACTCTTGACATAAACATCACTATGTGTAATTTTCCAAGTCTCCTTCTATTCTTACTTTACTCCTTCAAGATTCAAAGTTCATGTGGGACCATTTGATTGGCTAAACCTAAAACATACGTCCGGGCACTGGCTATCAGAGATAGAGAGAGAACAAAGTCCCTTAAGTTTCTATAGGAAAAGTAAAACTCCTCCACCAATATTTACCTTGTTTGAGGAAAGTCTTCCCCATCAGGAAGAGCATTCAGATGTTAGGTTTTAAAAAAAAGGAAAGTAATAAATGCCACCACAGTCTACCCTTTTGGCTGCCCAACACCCACGTATGCCCTTTCCCCCACAGAAGGCTCCTATCCAACGTCACTCATACAGAATGTGTTCAACTTGCCCACAAGAGAGACAGCCCAAATCTCCATAAGCTCTAAGTTCAGGATCTTCACTCTATTCCTCTTCTAGTTCTGTTGGAATCCTGTCTCAGTATTCTGCAACCTGTGGACTAAAGTGTAGTTAATCATCATTACACATAATAATACAACAGCAAGGAAATAAGAACAGGAAAAAAATACAAATAAGTTAAAACATGTAAATGTCTAACATGACAGAAAGCCAGGAGCTGCTTTGCATTCTTTACCTGAGTGAGAAGCAAGACTTTATTCCTGAGGCATCTGAGGCCTGGATGGTCCTGTCTATGAAGGGCTGTAGTGATCTTTCATTCACTTTTACCATTGGACATAACAACATCAGGAGACACCTCAAGAGAGCCCCTTGGTTTCATTAATACTTCTTTTTGATTATTGTGTAGAGAGAAAAATCCTCCTTAACCTTGATATCATAGATGTAGAGTGAAGGATGGCACATTGTAGTATGTGTGACAATGAGGCAACTTGGCTGCCTATGTGAAAAATATAAGGAAACACACTCAGGGTCATGCAAGTACAGGGTGCAGCACCTAAGCGAGCGCCTCCTTAAATTGGACATCTTGGACATCTTGCCTACCTCACCCTATCCCAGGCCCTAGTGAGTGGCCTGCACAGGACACTGATGCCTTCAGGACCTACATGGACCTGATTACTAGATTTCACTTACACTTGATGATAGACTCTAATGGGTACAGCCAACACATGGCTAGGTAAATTAGATAGCAGCCAGCTCAGTTCATTTCAGTGTCTCAGGTACACTTAGTGATTTACAGCAAGCCCAGGCTCCCTTCTATAAATAGCTATTTTCTTTCAGAAAAAAAAAAAAAGGCGGGGGAGGGGACTCTTGGTTCTTAACTGGGCCATGAGATGTGCTTTCATTGTAGTTCTTCTATTGTGATACGCCACAGGCTTCACGTAGCGCCTAGAGGTGCCATAGAAACTTTGAATTTTCTGCAAGTCTCATCCACAGTCTACCATCTCTTTTATGGTATAATCTTTGCAATTCCCCCAGGATGTAGCTTTTGATGTACTATTTTGGCAGGAAGTGAGAACTCAAGGAGCTTCCATTTTGCCTTTCCAATTACTGGATTGTCAGTGTGTGTTTTTTGGTAGTTGTTGAGGATAGAATGAATGATAGCCATAGAATGGGTTTTGAGTCCCACTGGGCCCACTGTAAGGCACATAGTAAAATTTATTAAATGATAGTTATAATTATTAAAGGAGATTCTTTTGATGCTATTGTAGTTTCTCACAGAGGAAGCTCAATCTCCATTTTACTTAAGGGGCTTTGGTCTTATGAAATAACTCAGTTCTGGGAACTGAGGAGGTCCCTCCATTCTTTATCATTGGGATTTCCTATCTATCATCATTATTTACTTACCTGTAAGAAACAGAGACCTGAAATAACAGTGACTTAAACAAAGTAGAAGTTCATTTTTCTCTCATGTGACAGTCCAAATGTTGGTTGTCCAGGGCTGATATATCTCTATTCCACAGGGCCATCCAGGGACCTAGGTGCCTCTTTAAATTGTTTTTTCACCATTATTAGAGTATTACCTTTGTCCATGCTCCAGAATGCCTCATTATCATTTCTATATTCTGAGCAACAGGATAGAGAAAAGAGAGGAAGAAGAGGATAACCCCTACCTTTAAGGACATACCTGGAAATTATATGTATTACTTCTACTCACGTCCTATTGGTTAGAGCTTAGTCACATGGCCATATCTAGCTGCAAGGGAGACTGGGCTAAGTAGTTTCTATTCTGGATAGCCATGTGTTCAGTTAAAAGCCAGAGGTTCTATTTCTATGAGAGAGAAGGGGAAAACAGGTATTGGAAAACAATTAGTCGTCTTTGCCACAGTAACTCAACTCAAGCCTCTGTTCACCAGTTTTTACCATTTAAAAAAAAATGTACCGATTAAGTGGTACCTTAGTGAGCTATTTTGATTCCAGGCACTTAATTGGAAGAAGCAAAAATAATTATAATGGTTAGTTAGTGGAGCTACCAGGTACTCCAGGGACCTTTGTCCATGGAGTACCTGGTAGCTCCACTAACTAACGTGTTATTTATGTTCATCTGCCTCTACTATGTAAGTGTTGCTACTTGTTCTAAAGTGCACAGGGTTCATTTTCTTGAGTCACACAGCATCTCCCATTAGCATCCCTAGTCTTCAGAGAACAACTTACTAAAGCGCTGTGTGGTGCTTCTGTTATTTCCTTTAGCAATGTATTTTTCAAGTTCTTTGAGAACTTGGGGTCCTTTCTAGGGGGATAATGGATGGGTGGTTAAGCAGCACACAATAAATCTACACTGTTCCTATCTGCATAAGTCTTCAGATTCCTTTGAGGTTATGCCATTTTTGACATTGTAACTTTAGATCAGGCTGAATTTAATGACGTATGAGCACTTAGCAAAGATTCTGCAGTTTTTCTAGTTTGAGCATCTGGGAGTCCAGTTTTCTGTTAACTGTCTGCTCCTTCAAATAGAACCATCCCCCTAAAATTGGCATGCTTGGATTTTACATATCTGAAGAAAATGTTGGGTAGAAGGGGTGGAACATAAGGACAAATGGTGTCCTCTTGCAAGGTACATCCAGAAGAAATTACTGCATCATCAGTCAAGATAATGGAGAAGCATTGCCAAACAAGGGGGAGAAGCAGCTTCAGCTGAAAGGGAAGCTCTCTGATAGTTAGGGGCTTCCTCTGAATATTTCTTATATAGCCCTATTCCAATTCTCAGGGTTCCATTTATTCCTAATGAATGTCCTGTTTTATAAGACTGTGATTTGTCTGACATTATAGTTCAAGAACCATTAGGATCAAATTCCAAGATTGATTTTCGTTTGTCAGCTCTTTTGCTGCAAGAGATAAGGTATATTTTCTGGTAATGATAGAAAGTCCATGGGTTTAAGTCATTATTTTAAATTGAGAAGTTAGGGTTTGAACTTGTTCCCCAATTTCTATAAGCTGTTCTATGATTTTAGAAGCAGGTAATCCATTCCGTATGGTCTCCTAAAGCTTGTCCTCAGTGAACATTTCATTCTAGGTGAGCACAGGTAGTAATTTAGTTAGCTGGTTTGCCCTGTATGGTATAAGCTACCAAATTCCCACTCCTGAATCCCTATAGACCTATAGCCCTAAGTCTAATAACCAATCCCCATTTCCTCCATTTCCCTGATAATCTTTTACCTATGGTAATGATGGTAATCTTTTACCATCATTTGCCTGGTACCAATTTAGGTATAAGTTAGGGTTCTTGGCAACAAGCATAAAAGTTAACTTTGGCTACCCTAACAGTATAACAGTAAAGAGAGTTTGGGGGAAAGATTTCAGGAAGCACCTAGAATCCACATTAAACAAACAAACAAACAAACAAACAACAATAACAACAACAAAACAATGTGCAGAAACCAGGGAGGCAGCAAATACAACCAAGATGAAACCACGAGAATACTCTGGCCGGGAGTCTCCACTGCTGTTTCTGCCAATGAGCACTCAGTGCTGCTGGTGCTGTGTTCCCAGCCCCATTGTCCCTACTTTGAATAAGTTTGTATCAGTCCCTATATTTTTGAGTCATCCTGGGCAGGAGCATTAATTGGCTCAACTAGGGTCATGTGCTCACAGGATAGCTGATAGTGGGGGTGGAGAGAGAAAGCTTTTACCTCTTAGCTTCTCTCGTGGCAGATACGATTCTACCTCCCTCCAAACACAAATGAAGTGGGGTTCCTCCCAGATTGGAGGGTGTTTAGATGTGGAGTAACCAAACACATACACACATCGAACTGTTCACTGAAGTTGGGAACCTCCTGGTTTTCCTTTCCTTCTCCACACAGCCAGAACCCCTCTCCAACTCAGCCTGTCCTTTCATCTAACCGAAGCCACTGACAAACCCCGGCCTGGAGCCATCTCACCACTTCCTATCGCTCCCTTCACCAGGCCACAGAGTGCTGCTGGACGAACTCCCACAGCTGGACAGGTAAATTCATGGAGTCCAGCTTTTGTTGAATCTCACCAAGGCTTAGAAATCCTTTTATGTTAGATATCCTAATATTTAGATATCCTAAAAAAATTAGGTTCTTTTCACAAGTGACTACAATTAACAATAATTTTTAATAGCATCTAATATCCATCCTACAGTCAAACTATTACCCAAATCTTGTGAAGGCATTCTTCCTCTAAGGCAAATATGGTTATAGCACTTCCTTCATTAAATAATTTTAATATATCAGCATTGTAAAATAATGCAAATACAAACAGCACAAAGTGGTATGAAGAAAAAGGAAGAACACTCTTTTTTTTTCCCCTCTCCTTTCTCTCTCTCCTTTCCAGTCCTGTCCATCTCTTCAAAGTACTAATTATTGTTTTTATGTGTTTCCTTCCAATAAGTTTCCAGACATTAACATGCAAGCAGGTACATATATTAACACACAATACAAAAGTATCACACCACACACACTCTCACTCGACTCGCTTAAATCATTTGATAACCTATCTTGGATATCTTTCCATATCAGTAATAAAACAATCCCTCAGTGGTTCCTGTCTCTTTCTCTCACCAGAGTGCCATCTCTACCGAACAGCACGCAGTTCCCTGAGTGCACTGCTCTCTCTCAGACCTCTGTGCCCATGTACATGTCATTTCCTCTGTCTGGAATGCCTTCTCTTTTATGAGGCCCAATAAACTCTTACTCACCCTCGGCGAAGTCTTCCTTGCCCTTGTGAAAGAATTACGCTTCCTTCCCAGTTCCCCAAATGCTCTTGGCATTCTTCTTTCATCACACTCACCCCAGGGTTTTGTGGGTGCTCATTTACTTGTCTTCTCTCATTAGACTATGGGCTCTGGGAGGCCACCCTCTGAGTTGTGACCAACTCTGTCCCAGTGCCGGCCTCAGGGTTGAGTCAGAAGTGGTGCTTCATAAATGGTTGTTACTGGGCTCCTTCTCCCATCCATAGAGATCAAGGACATCTTAGGACAGTAGAGATGCAGGAACACTGCCCTTTTAATATCGTTCGGTTAGTAGGATACCAGGAGACAAGACTTGGAGAGGACCAACGATGAGATTCTCCAAGGCTAGTTGGTATCAAGGGAGGTATTCTGAGTGAAAATGAGCCAAGATCCCCTTCCACTTGGGGCCTTTTTGGGTTCCTCCCAAGTAGGGCCTGTGGAATAAGGGCAGAAATTTTGATAAGAATAGTTGGAGATATGGGCAGCACTGACCCCAAGCCCACCAGCCTGACCTTGGCATTTCAAGGGTAGGCAGGGTGTGAATTACTGAACAATGGTTCTACCTGGAGGACAAGGCCATATTTGACCAAACAAATAAGACATCTTTACAGTGGATGAGATTGAGTGTCCTTCCTTCTGGAAACAGGTTAGGGCTAGGGAAGAAGGAGAGGGATGGTGGGTGTGGGCTAGCTAGATTAGTCCATGGGATTTCTGGGAAAGAAGATGGAGTTCTACCATCAGTTGGAAGATGTGGATACTGTGAAGTAACCCATTCTGTACTTGTAGTGTGCATTCTTCTCGCAAGTTTGCAATCAAGGAGTTACCTGGGGGTGCAATCGCATCTGAAAGTTTGACTAGGGAAGGATCTACTTCCAAGTTCATTTACATGGTGTTGGCAGGATTCAGTTCCTTGTGGCTTATTGGATTGAGGACTGAAAACCTCAATTTCTCACTGGCTGTTGGCGTGTAGCTTCCTTCAGCTCCTTGCCACGTGAGCCTCTCTGTAAGGTAACTCACAACATGGTAGCTGGCTTCATCAGAGCAAGTAAGCAAGAGAGCCTGAGAGAGCAAGCGAGATGGAAGTCAGTCTTTTTGTTACCTAAGTCTAGAAGTGACATCCCCTCACTTTTGCCATATTCAATTCATTAGAAGGAAGTCTCTAGGTATAGCTCACACTCAAGGGGAGGTGAACCCCTGCAAGGGAAGGGGGATTCCATGGGAAGCAGGGATCACTGGGGACCATGGCAGAGACTGCCTACCACACCCCCACTTGAAAAGCCCCTGGTACCTTCCTCTTCCCATCTGCACCCTCATTCTCTCCCCTATTACCCTGGCTATACAAGCCACAGCCTCCCCACACAGCCCAGGCTGCCTCTCCCAAGTGAGAATCCAGGAGAGCCTCAGAAGGACTCTGGTTTCAGAAGACAGGGGCCCAGAACTCAGGTGCCCTGACTCATGGAACAGATAGGTGTTTTTGGAATGGCCATTGTCATTGGTTAGCAGACAAGATGGATATGGAGAAGAACCAGGGGCCAGATTGGGGCCTGGAGGAACTGTATCTCTTGGGACCGGTTAGATATGCAAGGCCACACCAAGCCATAGGTCTAACTCAGAGTCTTTCCCATGCTGGCCGTGCTCAGCTTGGCTGGCTTTAGGCCATGCATACCTGGGTGCTGGTTTGAGCCACATGGCCCTAGTTGCAGAGAGGGAGAGTGTCTTGGAACTCACAGAGGTCTGTGATCTTGGGAATGAAGAAGGTACAGGCTTTGTCGTTTCCTTCTAGGAGTGATCACAGCCCATTTTGGTGGACTCATTTTTCAATCTCTGGTCCTTCTTTCATTTTTGCTTTTTGGTTTCCATACTCCCATTTTACGGACCCCATATCTCCCCTCTTGATGTTACATCTTGAAGCCCAAGGCGCAGATTATCCCTAAATTTGAGTCTCCACTCTCTCAAGGGGGCAGCAGATTCGGAATGACTTGTCCTCTCTGCCTTTAGCACCCGAGGCAAAGGATGAGTCTTGCGACTGTATTCCTCAGCACTAGAAAACTGAGAGGCAAGTAGTCCTAGGTCTTCCTATGCTGCGTCCACACAAGGCTGCTGCACCTGTTTCTAGTCTCCAACGAGTCTTCCAAAACGCTATCACACGAAGACTGACAAATAGGGCAGAAAACTGTCACTCACAGAAAGGTTTCGGAAGGGGACAGTGTGGTCTGCATGATTCCCAGCATCCATCCAGGAACTTGGAGAAGACTGGTCCTCAGACCAGTTGTCAGCCTCAGGTTTCCAGAGACAGAATGGCCGGCACTCCTTCCATACCATCTTTGCCAAGCCACATATTCCTCTCAGGAGGAGACCGAGTACTATTCATCTCTGTGCACTCAGGGTCTGGATGAATGAATTACTAAATAATCAAATGAGAAAACAAATTATAACATTTAAGAGGATTTGGTCCCATTATATGTGCAAGTGTGTGAAATGACATGTGTACAGATGTATTCACTGGAATATAATTTGTAATCTCAGAAGATTGGAAACAACTCAAAAGTCCATCAATAAAGGACTTGAAGAATAAATTATTGTATACCTATCAGTGTAATATATGCAGCCATGAAAAGAATGAAACGACTTGGTGTACACTGATGTGGAACAAACTCTAACGTATATATTGTTAAGTGTAAAGAACAAGATGCAGAACGGGGCGCATGCTAGGCTGCCTTCCATGTGTGCATGTGTCAATGGAGCATACATAGGTCTGCATATGTATAGCAAAGCTCAGGAAGGACACCTAAGAAAATTATAGCCCTGGTTCTCTGGGGAGATCAACAGAGTGCCCGAGAGAGGGGGTAGAAGGAATGTGGACTCGCCACTGCTTTGAACAGTTTGAATTTTGTATTGTATGATTATATTGTTTATTTTAAAAACTTTAGGAGCACACATTTGGAACTACAGACTACATTCGCCATCTCAGCCCTGTCGCTTTTTAACTGCATGATCATGAGCAAGTTGTGTTATTCTTTGAGTCTCAATTTATTCATCTGTAAGAACAGACTGCTAGAAGTCTTCCCAGTGCTCTGAGAGTGTTCCAAAGGTGTTTCTATGACACATTTGGGGAGTCCAAAGTTTTGCTGGCACTGCTGCTATTTTCACTACTACATACAAATGACTAATGGGGAGAAACCTCTGACTAAGAGAGGCCAAGGTCACTTATTAAAATCTCACAAAAAGTAACACAGTAAGAGATCAATGATGTGATCCCTGATCCCACTGATCTTGGCCCCAAGTTCAGAGAGCCAGTTTAAATATCCTCTTGGGGCTCAACTGCTGCGTGACATTCTCTGATGGACCGTTTTCCTCCAATGCAGTGACCATGCTCAGGACCAGTGCTCAGGGACTCTCTCCCAACACCAGATGGTTCCATCATAAAATTCCTCCCTTGATTTTTCTCTCCCTATATCTTACCAGTGAGAGAAAGGTGCAAATACAAAGGAGCGTAACATGTAGTCATCTGGGGTTTCGCAAGGGGATGTGCTTGAGATTTCAAGGTTAATTGTCTTTAGAGACGTTCTCCCTAAAGTGAGTGGCAGCTTGGAGCACTGCGTAACTCCAGGCTGTGATGTTGACCCTGTGTCCGAGTTATGCATGCCAGGAATACTCTCTCATTCATCATTTATTCATTTGACAAAAATTAATTCAGTCCTTTCTCTCTGCCAGAGATGTAATAGAGAGTAAGCTGCCTGAGGAAGTTATGGCCCATTGGTGAAGGTAAACAATTAGATAAGCTAATCATAGTAAAGTGTGACAAGTGTCAGACAGCCAGGCTTTCTGGAAGTATCAAGCAGAGGTATAGGACCCAGGGGCAGGAGTCAGCAGGCTCCTGGGGGAGGAAGTGAAGTTTCAGTTCGAACCTGAGGATGGAGAACAAGCCCTGATAAAGAGAAGCAGTTTTCTGCCAGTTGTTGTGAATGTGAGGCCGTGGATGTAAATGGCTAGTGCAAGGCCTGATACACTGTAAGTGCTCCATCAATTGCAGACAGTACAGGAAGGAATTGCCGCAGATGCCCAGGCCTGAGTTCAGGGCTGCCATCACCCTAAAATACCACAAGGGGGAGCTCATCCCCTGTTATTGTGTGTTCTGGCCCCGGTCCCTCCAGCTGCAATTTAGTGGTTCTCCCCACTAGCGGCTGGTTTTTTAAACCTTACGAAGCTGTTACAAAGTGTTACAGACACCCAGGGCCCCTGCTAAGTCTATTGTATGCCAGACCCTAAGTGGCTCCTGACAGCCTTATCCTAGTGTTTTCTCCTAAATCCCAGGATTTGTTCTTCTGAACTCTCATCATCTCAAAATAGCCCTAATTCCCCCAAATTGACATCAATTATGCTCTTTTCACCTTTCCTGATTATTTCTACTCACATCGGCACCCACTGGCTCATACCCTAGAGCAGCATTGATGGCAGCCAGACACTGGCCATGACACCTCTGGGCCATGAAGTCCAACAGACCTCCGTTTCTCTGTGCCTGTCAAGCCCCAGCTAGTCCTTCTCCAGAGGGCTTGAAAAGGTATTCTCCCTTAGACCTCCTTCCAGAGTTAGGAATATTCTCTTGGTTTTGAACCCCACGGTCTCTGGAGTCCTGGCAGCTTCCGGAGGGGATTTGATGGCTGCATGCTCTGGAGTGAGACAGATCTGTTGTCTAGTCCTCACTCTGCCAGTGACAAGTCACATCACTTCAATGGTCATCATCCACGAGATAGAGATAAAAAGAAGATCATGCTTTATGGGCTGGTTGAAAGGACCAGGTCTCCCAGGAAAAAGGCATATTCACAAGCTACCTTATTCCTTTTCTCCCCTCACTCATGAAAGAGCTTTAAACACACACTGAGACAGACATACAGGTAACTCCTGAAAATGAGAAGAGGCTGTTTCCTGACAGATGGCTTCAAGCCAAAGAGATAAACATGGGTTCAGGTGGGGGCTGCCAGGAAGTCAGCACACTCCCTTTTTAACTGTCTCCCAAGAGGGGTCTGGCTGAGGTTGAGGACTGACAAGTACAGGACCTGACAAGGTCAGAAAAGGGACAGTGGAAGGATTTCTGGGTAGAGGAAGCATAGACATGGATGGACTTCACGGGTCATTTTCTGGGTTACCGTCTGTCTCTTCCAGTGCTAGGAACAAGACCTCAGCTACCTGGGCCCAGTTCAGTGCCTGGCAGATAGAGGGTACCTCCTGGGGTCAAGAGCGACCAGGGCTTTATCCCTTGGGCATTGGTCCCATCAGGATCTATTACAGTCAACTGTTAATTTAGTCACCTTGGGAAGATGACAGAGGCCATCCCAAAGGTGCCCTATACGAATTGCAGTTTGCTCCTCAGTGAATAAACTAGAGTCGGACTAGATTGAAGGTTTAGAAACTATGTTCCTCAGAACCTCTCAGAAACCAGGAGGCAGGGAGAGGGAGGTGACAAGGTGGGCAACAAATATTCAAAGTCCCCTGTCTCCACTTCACTAGAGAAGCTCCAAAAGAGCTCATGATAAAAAATGAGAAATAAAGAATAAAGAAAAATCCATACAACTTATTTGTGCAGTTTAACAATTAGTTATAAAATAAACACCCCATCATGCAGGTCAAGAAAAAGAACATTACCTGTACCCCAGGACCCCCTGAATATCTTTCTGCTTGCCACCTCAGAGGTCCCAGCCTTGATTTGAAGGGAGTCAACAGGTGTGTTATAAGATGTAGCTTGTGTGTGTGTACGTGCGTGTGTGTGTGCATGTGTGTGCGTGTGTGCATATGCATGTGTGGTTGTGTCTGTTTTGGTGGGGGTAGACTTCGGATACAGAGTTCAGTTAACCACTTCTCAGATCATGCAACACAATCATGCTCTCATTCAAGGCCTTCTCTTGTTTTCTTTTACATGCTTATTTTTCTTCCCATCATCTCCATCACCGCTCATATTTCCCTGTTCCCTCACAGACACTTACAGATTGTATTTGGCCTTTGCCCTTGGGTATGTAAGTATCTTTGAAAAATACATTGGGTTTTATATATGTCTGCATTTTAGATCTCTTTCTATTCATAGCTTTTAAGATAGATCCATGTGATATATACCTCAAACCCGTTGCTTCTAACTGCTACTCCACAGAACGCATCTATCGTGTTTTACTGATCCATTCTCTTCATGATAGACACTTAGGATGCCTCCCATTCTCTGCTGTAGCAAACAACACTCATATGCGTCCCCTTAAGGACCTGAGTTTGAGTTGCTCTGTGGCATATGGCCGAGAGGAGATAAGGCAAGGCAAAGCAAGCAGGCCTAGGATTGGCTAGTTTATTTTTTAATATTTTTTGAAGCAAATATTTAAAGTGATTTATTTGAATTAACATTTTACTGCATCATCCTGGAATTATTGAATACAGAATTGGCTAGTTTAAATAATTTCGACAGGCTCTTGGGTGTCCCTAGTTGCCTGATACCTGGCCTCGAGGTGATTAGGGCAAGGAAATAGTAGCCTGGAGTGTAAAGGCCCAGTAAAAGACATAGTGGGGTGTGTGAGCTCTGGACTGGTTAATTTGCAGATAAAAGTTATACTCACAGGTAAATCCTTTACTGTCTCTAAGAATTGGCTAGCCTGCTGAGGTCAGTCTCCCCAGGATTAGCAAGGCCCCAGATATCAAAGCATCAGAATAAAAAGCATGCTTAATACAGTGGGTGGGGAAGAACTTAGCTGTAAAGCCAATGGAGTTGAGATAAAATTTTAAGAGGAGATGACTTCGATGGTTATTTCAATTATTTTACTGCTTGTTACCTTATTTTCTATTTCTTCATGCTCAAAGTTGGGCACTTTACATATTTTAATAAACATTTATTTCTTATAGGTTTTTAATTTTATTGGTATAAAGCTATTTTAAATATATTTTACTTTTCACTTCTTTGTTTCATTATGAAATATTTCAAACGCACAAACAAGAAAAGAGAATAATGTAAGAACACCTATATATCCCCTATCCAACTTTGTCAAATTTTAATATTGTAAAATATTAGCTTCAGAATTTTTCTTTAAAAAATTATAAATAGTGCTGTGGCTGTTGTGCACCTCTCCTCTGTCCCCCACTCCCTTCGTTACTGGCAGAAACCACAGTCATTAATATATTCACTTTTATACCTTCGTTTCATTTTTATGTTTCCTTAACTATAATATAATTTTGGTTTTACGGAATTTAAACCCAATATAAATAATATATAATACATACATCATTTTATAACTTTTCTCTGACTTTCCAAATTACGTTGTGGCTATGATCCATGTTAATAGATGTAGCTCCAGTTCATTTTAACCGCTGTGTAGTATTCCATCATGAGGCTGTACTGTAGTTCTTCCATTCTGCTGTTGATGAACATTTAAACCGTTTTAAACTTGTTGCAATTAATGGTGAACATTCTAGTATATGTCTTATAATGAACATATGCGAGAGTTTCTCTGGAGTGTACACCCCAGAAGTGAAATGCAGGGTTGTGGGCATGCATGTCTTGCATATAAATTAACATATGAACTTATATTGCCACCAACGTGTGAGTCCCTTGTTCCCTACTGCCTTGACAACACTTGGTGTGGTCAGATGTTAAACAATTTTCCAGTCTAATCCATCTGAATTGGTATCTCATTTTTTAAAATTTGTGTTTTCCTGGCTCCTAGTTAGGTCGGACATACTTTCACATGTGTATTGGCCATTGAATCTGTCCTTTTCTGCTGGGCCATTTGTTTCTCATTGACTTATATCAGTTCCTTATATACAGTCTGTGTTTTGATCCTTTGTCAGTTATGTGCACAGCAAATTTCATCTCCCAGTGTATGGCTTGTCTTTTGACATGGTCTATGTCATTTTTATGTGCAACTTTAAAATTTGAATGTAGGCAAATGTGTCAGAATTTCTATTAATAATTTGAGCTTTTACTCCTTGTTTAAGAAATCGTGCCCTACCCCCAAGATATTTAAAAATAGTCTCCTATATTCTTTTCCTAAAAATTTTAGCTTTGCCTTTTACATTCTAATACATCTAAATTTTGCTTTGTATATGTGGTATAAGGTAAGGACCAGCTATTATGTGTTTCATACTTGATAGTTTCTTTATACATTCTCATACTCTTTTTAAAATTTATAATATTCACCATGATCTCTTAGAGGATCTTGATTGCCATTGTTTAAGTTCTTGTTCTCACTAGTTCATTAATTCTGCTTCATCTCATATAGGTTGTTTGTTTTTTGGATTTTCTTCTGGAGAAGAGATTGCACTTCTCAAATGTCATGTCCCCCTGAGGTATTTCCCTTCGCTGGTGGTACTACTGTCTGGGTTTTTCATTTTGCCACCACCTCCAAGCCATTTGCTTAGGCAGGAGAGGGTGAGCCTTTGGATGAGCCCATTGTATTTCAATCTCGGTTTCCAAATGAGTTGAAAATTTATGTCCATCTAAAACCCTGCACATGGATGTCTACAGCAGCTTTATTCATAATTGCCAAAACTTGGAAGCAATCAAGATACCCTTCAGTAGGTGAATGAATAAACGTGTACATCCAGACAATGAAATATCCTTAGCACCAAAACGTAATGAGCCACAAAAAAACATGGGGGAAACTTAAATGCAGATTACTAAGCGAAGGAAAACAATCTGAAAAGGCTACAAACTATACAATTCCAACTATATGACATTCTGGAAAAGGCAAAACTATGGAGCTGGTAAAAAGATTAATGGTTACCAGAGGTTAGTGGGGAGGGAGAGATGGGTAGGCAGAGCACGTGGGATTTTTAGGGTAGTGAAACTGTTCAATATGATATTATAATGGTAGATACATGACATTACATATTTGTCAAAACCCATGGAATGGAGTTCACACCAAGAGTGAATTCTAATGTAAACTATGATCTTTGGTGATAATGATGTATCGTAACAATGTACCACTCTGGGGGAGGGGGTTGGTGATGTTGATAGCGGGAAGGCTATGCAGAGGTCGGGGGTATATGGGAACTCTCTGTACTTCCTGTTCAGTTTTGCTATGAACCTAAAACTGCTCTTAAAAAGTGTATTTAGTTCATTAATTTAAGCCATCATCATAATCATCTGGATCTTCGGCAGGCTAAAGGCTCAGATAAGCTTCTCCCTTCTCCACATGAGACAGTCTCTCCCTTTCTCTAGAGCAGTACTTGTGTAAAAAAGGTACGTGGGGGGAAATTATGATAGGCCCTCATAGGTTCATTCTACCCTATATATTTTGCTTGATAGTTATTTAAATATCTTTGTTTCTCTTCATTAGTGAGATCTCACTATATGCCACTAATAATCTTTAGGTCGGAGCTGGAAGCCTCTACCTGGTCTCAGACCTTTTTGCTATACCTCACATAGGGCACCAGGGCAGTTGTGGAATCATAACACCAGAGGACACCATGACCTGGCTGTTACTGCCTGTACTTGTAGGTGAGATAACTCTATCCCACAAACCTTGGTGTGCTGGGCATTTGTCTCACAGGAGCTGGGGTGGGAGGTAGAACACAAGGTGGTCCTTCCAACATTGTGAAAGATTAAGTTCTCAGTTCCTTAAGAATTAATCTGAAAAAAAAAAAGAAATTAAAAAAAAGAAAAGTATGAATCTGAGACACAGGAAGAGTACCCACAGCTCTGACTTCACTCTCCTCTCTCTGCTTCTGTAGAGAGAGGAAGAATGTATTTACCATTCTACCAAGGTCATATTCAATGCGAGTGGTCTAAGTCTCTGTATTAACTATACTTTCTTATTTTCTGTATTCCTGATGCTCTGGCAGCTGGGGCCTCAAGGACTGGGGAGAAACTGCTCATCATGGGGTTAATAAATTCTTAGAGATAGCAAACAGGGAGTGTGTCTTTCACATGTAAACTAATGAATCCAGAGCCTATACTCCAAACCACCTCCTCTCTCTGGCTCTTACACTGCAGGAGACAATATTCCTGTGCTCTAAGCATCCCAGGGCCAGACAACTGGAGAGAGCCTTGTAGCCTAGAACCCACTGAAATCATGCAAATTACCCAATCCTAAATCTACTTCCCCTTCCTTGCCTGGCCTTCCCCACAGAAACCACAGTAAAGGCTTGTGCCCATGCTTTCCTCTTGCTCCTCTGCCTCCTGACAAACCCTGGTGCTTCCCCACGTGGCCTTGTGTGGTAGCCATACCCACCCCTCTTGGGAACTATGAACAACAAATTATCCTTTCAATGGCACTCATCTCCTAATCAGTTGGCCTCATCATACCTGAATAAAGACAAAATCCAGGGTACATTTTAAACAGTCTTCTATAGGAAATAGGGGTGCTATTAGGAAGAAGATATAGATGCTGAGTGGCCCCCAGATAACAGATGTCCACTACAAGTGTGCAGAAAGAAGCAGATAAAACAGATCCAGAGAGAGAGAGAGGGGTGTATAACTGGGAAAGCTTGTGAGAGATTTACAGAGGATAAGCCCAGTTCCTGTATCGAGGCTCTGAGAGGGCTCAGCTTCACCCCTGCAACTCGAAGTCCGTGACATGCTGTTATTTCCTTCTAGTAAATATCCCGTTTTGGTTGAGCAAGTTGAGTAAGTTTCTGCTCCTTGCAGCCAGATTCCTCTTTCTAACAGAGAACTTTTTTCCCACATGGGTGCATCTCAACCTATAAGGTTTTATTTTCCAGAGAGTGGCCAATGGTTGTCCGCCCAGGGACCTCCTGCCTCGCCCACACCCAACCCCGCCCTCCTGAACCCGGCAGGAAATCCTGTCTTCTCATCTCAAGATTTGAGGCCAGTGCATTTCTGGCCCTGACACTCCTTCCTCCTCTCATTTAGCTCCCTCTCACCTTGTTTTCCTCATCCCTTAGTTTGACCTCAGAAGTGGGGTTTCCTTTGGCAGGGACCCTAGAGCAGAGGCTGCATGTTCCCTTTCCCAGACAACCCAGACTGCCTCTGGAACTTCTAACAGTCCCCCCAGTCTTGCCGCCTTACGTTTTTAGCCTGAATTCCAGCGCGTACCTTTAGAAACTGTCATCATGTTTAATACTGCCTGGGGGAGAACCCCTTCACCTCCCTAAATGGAAGATATTCCATTACCTGGTAAAGTTTGGATTAAGTAGCTGGAGGGAAGTGTGACAGAAAGTCTGGACTTGCCAAAACTTGGTGCAACGTGGAGATGCTGTCAATGCGTCTCCCGAGGAAACCTGAGCTGCGCTGAGGCTGGGACTTGTAGGGATATTCAAGGTAAGAGGCGGGAAATGATGTGGGGGAGGGGCAGACAAAGCTCAGGCCCTGGGCGGACTGAGAAAGAAGGGTTCCCAGGGGTGAGGGCAGGAACTGCCTTGTCATTGCTGCCAGACTAAGACACAGGGACCATCAGCATGTACTCTCCGTATGAGGGTAGAGTCCAGCTCATGCTGGGAGTGGGGTTGAGGGTAGGGAGGTGAGGAGAAACCAGGATTTCTTCCTACAAGTGTTTCCCCCTGAGGCCAGAGGCACCTGGACCTGGAGCTGGAGAGGAAAGGCTCTCCCTCCAGAGATGAGAAGTTGGTGGTTCCTGGGAGAGAGGGCCTGAGCCTTGGGGCAGCTGGAGGGCCCAGGACAGGCCAACAAGAATATCCAACAGGATGGTCTAAGCCCAAAGACAGCATCTGAGCAAGTACTAAAAATGGGCCCAGCCAGATTCCGAGACCTTTACGTCTCTTCTCAATGTCCCCTTAACTCCTCTTCCAACATTCTTTTGTCCAAAATGGATACCCCTAGCCTCCAGTCCCTCTGTCCATCCGGGCCTGTGGTCATTCGGGGCTCTGTCTGACTTTCCTTCCTCGGCCTCTCATCCCTGCCATCCTGTACCCCTCACACCATGAAAGTCGGCCCTTCTCCACCCCTCTAGGTGAGCCCAGGACCTGCCAAGCCATGCCAGCCTCACCCAAGCCACACTCCAGCTGGGACAGAGTCTTTTCCGTCTCAGCAGGCTGAGGCACCTGAGGCTTTAATTATGAGCTACTCAAAGCCTTTCTGGAAGCAGGTGAGAAGGAAAGTGTAAACAAGCGAGTGAGTCATCTTGGTCCTCCCCATCCTGCACCACAGGAATATCCTTCCTGCCTCAGTCTCATCCACCAGCCTCTGGAATAACAAGCCACCAGCAATCTTCTCATGTAACACTGTCCTAGAGCTGGGGACCTTCAAGGCTTCTCTGCTACCCACCATCACCCACATTATCTTCCCCTTCAGCATACCCGCCTCATCTGTGGAGCAAAACTCATCTGGGGAAAACACTTTCCATGGATTAATTCATTTAATCCTCACAACGATCTTGTGAGGTAGGTACTGTTATATCCTACAGGTGAGTTTTACAGGTGATAAAAGTGAGACTTAGAGAGGTCAAGTAACTTATCCAAAGTTACACAGGTTAATAGCGGACTCAAGTTCAAATCCCGCAGTCCAACTCCAGAGTCAGTGCTTTTAAGCACCAGTCATATTCCCTTCCTCACTCCTTCCTTCTTTTCGGAACTCCCAACTGTGCACACACACTCACTCCCGCACGCGAGCCACACTGCAGTTGCCCTGTAGCTTTGCCTCTGGCTCTCACGGCTACTTCTTATTTGCATTGCAAAGCCTCTCCTTATTCTCTGAGATCAGGAAAGGAGAGAGGCTGGGGGAGGAGGAAAGAGGGACAGGAGAGGGTCTGGATAATTGAGGTGACTTCTTTGTGAGATTTCTGCTCTGGATATCACTTTTGGAAGGTTCATGAGGGGACTAAGAGGAATAGTCTGGGGTGTGGAGGGGGAGGGTTTGCAAAAAGATAACCCTGCAGCCCATTTCTTTCCATCTTACTGTGACCAGAGACCCAGCCTCACATTTAGGTAGAGGAGCAAGTAGGGAAAGTATTATGTGGGGGAGATGGGGTAAGAGAACATCTCACCACCTCCTACATCTCATGGCCAGAGGGGTGGAATGGCAGCAGGGTAGAAACAGGGCAAAAGCACAGGCTCTGGAATCAGACAGGCCTGAGTCTGGACCTCACTGCTGTGTGGCATTAGGCAAGTTACTTGACCTTCAGATCCTCAATGGTTCAATTTGCAAAATGAGATAATAAGTAGCAATTAATTCTAAATGTTGAAAAAAGACAACTCCGCTTTGCAACTGTCATAGTAATTATTGATTCAGGAATCATCAATGGATGCTAAAACTATTGGAGACAAGAGTGTCTTGAGGAAAAGGATAGTCACAAAGTATCTGCCCATAGAGCATTTATTAATTTTGAAAGGAAAAAAGTAACCTTTACTCTTTTAATATGGATCTGGCAGGAACCACATTAACCAAGTGATCAAAGTTAACATCACCAATAATGTGCCTCTTGATTGACACATTGAGGAAGACACAGCGTTACTGAGGTGCATCCCTGTCCAAAATACACAAATTGAATCTAATCATGAGAGAATTGTCAGACAGCCGAACTCTTCCAAAAAGGCAGTATTATGAAAGGCAAGAGAAATTGAGCAGAAATTTTCCAGGTTAAAAAAGACTAGAGAGACATGACAACTAACCACAACACATAATTCTAGATCAGATCCTGGATGAGAAAAAAAAAATTGCTATAAAGGATAATATGGGACAAGGGACAAAATTTGAATATGGATCATATATTAGATAATAGTGTGTATGAATGACATTTCCTTTATTTGGTAATTGTCCTAAGGATATGTAAGAAAATGTTCTTGTTCTTAAGAGATACATCCTGAAGTATTTAGGAATGAAGGGTTATGATATCTGAAACTTATCCTCAAATAGTTCAAAAGAATAATATTAAGATAATTACATCTGTATGTGTATGTGTAAGAGAAAGGAAGAATAAAGCAAAAGTAATAAAATATTAGTTATCAGTGAATCTTGGTAGAGTATTTGGAAGTTTATTATACTCTTCTTTTACCTTTTCTATAGGTTAAAATTTTTTCAAAATAAAAAGGTTGTTAAGAGGGAGTTATTGAAGTAACACAGCCTGACACTAACATAGACCTTGATAGAAGCTAGTTCACACCTCTGCAGGATAATAGGTTTCAAAGGCAGTGCAGCCCCAGCCTCCAGTGAGACCCAGGACCAAGGTCCTTACCTGTCATCTCGCTTCACTGACTTCCCCAAGCTTCTGCCTTTGTACCCACTCTCAGAATCTTCCCGGCCAGAGCTGAGAGGTGGAGGCCGAGGGTGTGGGGAAGGCAGTCCTTTCTCTTTCCTCACTCCCTAGACTCATATCTTTTGAGAGTCTGGACAGATTTGTCCACATGTATTAAGTGGTTTGTGCTGAGGGATTTGCAAACAGAAAAGGCACTGATTGAGAAGCAGGAATGCTCCTCTGGCTCACTCTCCTGCCTCTTGGCAATGCCTGCACCTCCAAGCCCCAGGAAGGTGCTACACAGACCCGCTGAGGCATCACTCAGCCCTGGGGAACAGCCGGAGTGTCAACACTCTGGCAGAGAGAAGTGCTAAAATGCATTATTTGAAGATGTCTGAACAGACTTGTCTGAGAGGCAACCGGAGTTGTAAAGTAATCCTGATGTCTCCCCATGTCTCAGATTCGAAGGCAGTGTTTGCCTGCAGGCTTCTGACCTCTACTGTCTTTCTATTATTGTTAGCATTTGACAAAACTTTGCTTAAGATTTGGGGATGACAGAAGTCAACACAGAGAGGAGCTTATAATTGCTGCTGGAAGGGCTACTCTTAAGACCCTCCATGAGATAGAAGTCAGTTCAACCTGGAATCCTCCAGGCCTAAAGCCCCATGGTCTCAAGAGTCTTACTTGAGACCAACTTCCTTCAATTCTCCATGTGCATGAGGCTGAACATGATTGCTTCATAGCCCAAGGTATACACATCAAGTGGCCACGGAGATGTCCTGATCACCCTTTAGCTCTTATCCAAATCAAGAGAAACGCTCTGGCAGGCCCAGTCTGGGTCAGTACCTACCCCTGCTCCAATCACCCATGTATAGTAGGGTGGGGTGGGAGGGTCATATTGTACCCCAGCTTCTGCAGCCTACTTTCAAGGAAGTGTCAAAGAGGAGTCCTGTACAGCTATGTTATATTGAGCTGCTTTGGGTGGGTTTCCATTCATTGCCATCATACAGAGCTGATTAAAACCACTGCCAATAGCCTTGGGGTGCCTGTTTGCCCCTCACTTCTCCCCTATGGGAGGAGGTCATCTCCAGCTGGATCAAAGGGCTGGTTCTTCCTAAATGAGTGCAGAGAATTTTCTTGCACAATGGCTCTAATGTGAGCAACCAGAATTCATGGTGGTGGCAGCTGACTATCCCTTCCTCCCACGCCACACACCACCGCCACTGAAGGAGAACTGGCCAGTGACATTATCTGAACATTTAATTGTGTATGCTATGCAGGGTAGCAAAGAATCTGCAGAACATTCCATAGGCAGACTCCTACCTGGCTGTTGATCATAACTTGCCCTTTTAGAAAGGACAAATACCAATATTTCATCATCTCTGAACAATCCTGGAACCATACAGGTGTAGCACTTAGTGGAGAATTCTGGAAGCTAAACATGAATCTATAGATTTCACCAGGGGTGGTAGGTAAAGCTGCAGGGGCTGAGTCAGGTCACGTGAGTCTTAGGTACCTCTTCCACCTTTACTGAGGACTCTAAAGACATCAGTTCCACTCAGAGTCCAGAGTTTTCTCTCCTGAGCATCAAGTGCATGGTGGAGCCCCTGTAGGATATCTTTAACTTCTCTTTTTTCCATGATTACTTGGCAAGAGGTAGCCCTGGGTCTAGGGCAAGGACGGAGACTGTCTTATGCAGCACAGGCACACCGAAGGCTCAAGATGGGAAGAAGCAGGCTGTTTTCCGTTCAGTGTTGCTATTCTAAAATGAAAACGTGACTGGCATGTGTTAAAGCAGATGCACATAACTACTGCCTAACATGATTGACAGGGATAATTCAGAATTCAGAATAAAATATAAGGAAATACAACAACATGGATAGACCTGGAAGGTATTTTGCTAAGTGAAATAAATCAGATAGAGAAAGACAAATGCCATATGATCTCACTTATATGTGGAATCTAAAGAACAAAATAAATAAACACACAAAACAAAACAAAATAGACACGCAAACACTCCGGCATGGCTGCATACCACCCTCCTTCACATATCCAGTATTGCCCTGTTCCTGATCACTTTCTAACTCTAATTTTCTCCTTCAACTTGAGTAGAACGCACTTTGTTAAATCATCCAGAGCACTATTGGCTTGTTCAAGGCCCAACCTCCTGTTTGCCTCCAGGCCCCAGTGGGCAACTTCTATTTAGCTTTTAGGCTTTACGCTGGCAGAAGAACCGTGACTGCATCAGTGCTTCTGTTGGCAGAGGATGTGTTCCAACAACACACCTCGTCAGTAATAAAAGCATCGGAGCGAAAACCTAAGTGGCATAGGGAAGAATGTGCGGAGGAAGGCGGGAGAGATGCTGCAGTACAAACATATTATTAACTTACTAAAACAATGACAAAGCTACAGGAAGGAAACAAAGCCACCAGGAAGGAGACAAAGGGAAAGAAGGAAGGGAAGGTTAGGTAAGGCGGGACCTTGGCCAGGTGATCAAGTTTGACATTGTTAGTGATGAGTCGTGTTGATTGCAAGGCTCCGATGTGATGTGATATGATGAGAAGGGCATTTCGCCTCCGTGGTCTTCTTCCCAAAGCCTGTAACCGTGAGAAGACCACCAGACAAACCCAAATCAAGAGACAGTCTACAAAATACCTGACCAGTAGTCTTCCGAACTGTTAAGGGCATTAACATGTAACAAAGAAAGTCTGAGAAATGATCACAGACCAGAGGAGACTAAGAAGAAGCAACAACTGAATGTAATGTGGTACTCTGGATGAAGTCTTGGAACAGAGAAAGGACCTTGGTAGAACATCTGGCAAAATCGAATAAAGCGGATTTTAGTTAGTAGTATTATACCAATGTTGTTTGCTTAGTTTGGACAAATGTGCCGTGGTAATGTAAGATGTTATCAAGAGGGGACACTGAGTAAGGGGTCTGTGGGGACTCTCTATACTACCTTTGCAAGTTTTCTATGCATTTAAAACTATTCTGAAATTAAAAGTTTGTTTTTTAACAAAAGGTAATGCAGGAATGTAGGAGAGGGAAGGAGAAGCAGGCTTTCCAGTTGGAAGGGGAGGGAAGGTTTGGGAGGGAGAAGTCCTGGGAAGTCTGAAGCAGGACCACAGAGGCTGCAGGTCTTGGGTGAAACAGGCATCTCTGCCCCTGCCTCTAGCAGCCCTGAGGAAGTGGCTTCCTGTGAATCAAGTTAGCAAGGGTTTTCCTTACCTGTTGATGGCAGAGAGAGGTGGAGAGCTGAAAGTCTCCAAATCTGATGTGGAATCACTCAAGGGAATCTTGTTGAAATGCAGATTCTGACTCAGCAGGTCTCGATGGGGCTTTTCTAACTGGCTCCCAGGTGATGCTCTTGGTCCCAGGACCACACTGAAAGTTGCAAGAAGCCAGGAGAGTTGGACATCAGCATTCACCTGGGAAGAGGAGAAGATGCTGAAAGGGAAGCTACAATCCTGAGAACACAACTCCCACCCTCGCCAGGGCCTGGGTAGAAGGCAGCCTTGCTGAGGTAGACCCGGGGGAAGAGCAGAGTGAGGGCTCTACGGCCTCAGGAAGCAGATTCAGTTCTAATCACCAGCAAACTGCCATGTCGGGCAAGTGCCTTGGTCCCAGACCCTCAAGTCCCTGTCTGTACAATGGGCATCATAACTCCCAGTGCCCATGTCTCAAGATTGTTCTGGCATCGAATGAGGTAATCACACATGAGGGTCTCGGCAGACAGCACAACTACTTGTTGAAATGACTGAAGTCTCTGCCAAAAGACTTATAAAGACTGTTTCTCTGTTTTTGTTTTTGTTTTTTTTATGAACATGGCAGTACCCTCATGAAGCCATTTTACTTTATTTATTCAATCATTCAGGCAGTCAACAGATATAAACTGAAAGCCCACCATGGGCTTCCAAAGAATTTGCAAGCTCGTCTTCCATCTCACGAAATCTGGATTTACAGAGGTTAGAGCTGAAGAGAAGCAAAAAGCCAGCTGGATCTTAGCTCCACTCGTCAAGGCGAAAGTCCCGTTTGTCTTCCTCCATTATCCATGCTTCCTTCACTCTGATCGCCCTCTCTTGTTGGGGTCCATGAAGGAGGGAAAACCGCACCCAAGGGCTACTTCTCTTTCTCCGGGGAGCTTCCTGCTGGTGAGGGCATACCTCCCCCAAGCTCCCTCCTCCCTGGCGTTTATCTCCCCTCTCTCTGGCTGTAGGGCTCTGGCCCAAACCTCAGCCACATTGTGACAGCTGTCCTTTGAGGGACGAGGGTTATTAAATGCCTGCTCATCTTCGAACTTAACTTACACAAACACATAATTACTTACACAGTCACGGAAGTTTCAAAATCAAATCAAGGTGGTTTCCTCATAGCAGATAGGAGGAAAAGAGAAGGAAATCGATGCCGTTGACTTCTGTTGGGTCATAGACCCTTTAGAAAAACACACTTAAGCATACACATACGACTCTGCCCCCGATTGCAGGGGATTCTGGACACTGGGTTAAGAATGCCAAGTCTACAGGCTCCTATAAGTTTAGAGATAAAAGGAGAACACAGCCAGACAAGAGGGTAAGGTAGTGGGTATAATAAAGTTCCTAGTTTTCAGTATCATCACATTGTCTCTGTGCTCTCAAGTCCCCAGTTCCATAGGTGGTCATCCACAACTGCCCTTTGCACCCAGGTTGGGGTGCAGACTCGCCCAGGTGGAATACCTGTGCTGGGACATGAGGTATCCTGGCTCTTGGACTCAGGCTGGAGCACACAAAAAATAATACATCTTTTCTCTCAGCACAGAAGTCTACAGACCTTTACTTGGAACCCAGAGAGAGCAGAAGAAAATAAACAAGAAGATCTGAATGTATTAAAATGGTCCACTGTAGCCAAGACATCTCCCTGACCCCAGATCCTGGCCACAAGCTGCTAGCTACATCAAAGAGAAGATTCTTAGGTCCCACTCCCTAGATTCCATTTCAGTGGCCCGGGAGTGGGGCCTGAAATCTGCATTTTCTTTTCTCAAGCTCAGATTAGCATGCAGCCAGGCACGTCAGCCACCTCTCCCCTGCTGCCTTCTCCTCCTAGACCTGGAGGGAAGGGAAAGGAACACAAGATGTCCTGGTTCTAAGTACAGTGACTCCAAGGACCCCCAGGTGTCCACACTGGAGAAAGGAGGAAGCGTCATGCCCTTTTATGAGAAACTACTGAAGACTCCAAGAGAGAAAAGAATGGAAAAGGACAGAAGACGCCCCCTTCACCTCTTTCCCCACTTAAGGCCTAGGTTTGAGGATTCTCATTTTCTTGGGCTACTTGGCATAACTGGAAATACTCAATATTTGTGGCTTGCTATGATCTGTGTCCAGGTGGGAGTACCATTCTTTGGACATGGCAAGTGGGCAGCAGGGGCCTGGATCAGAACTCTGGGAGACCTATACACAATCATAGGGTATCGCCTCAAATGAGATTTCATGTCACAGGGGGACCTTCAAAGCCCTGTCCTCCTCCTTCAGTCATATACGTTCACACACTGCCCTTTCTCTCACTTCTCTAAGGACAGTACCAAAATTGAGGGCAAAGACCCAGAGTGCCTTTCACAGTCTACCTCATTCCATACCTTCCCATACCTTCCCAGAGTTCCTGCCCACTCTGACCCTTGCTTCTTCTAGTTGTCCAGGGTTGGAGAACGTCCTGCAATGAGGCGGGACAGATCTCAGGGGTGGATCTCTGGTGAGTGTGATGTGCCAGGGTCAGTGGGTTCAGTGTCAATAGGAGATGGTGGCAGCCTGGGTCAGCACAAGGCAGTACTGGTGCCATCACCAACTCTCACCACTTTTTATATCATCTCTGAATGGACTGACCCTATGACTGACTGTTGGCATTCACTCTTCCCCTGACCTTTTCATCTGTAGAGTGCTAGCTAGGGAACACAGCCCATCCTGTCAGGCTTGACTATCATACTGTAGAGGAAGAAATTTCTAACTTTCTAGGCATCATATTAGTTGAGGGTGGGGGGCAGCTGGCCCAACAGCAGAAAGGAAAAGTAAGATTAGCACAGAACTAGCAGTAGGGAACTCAGCAGCTCTGAGTCTTCCTTCCCTGTGCAAACCCATGAAGACCAGAGAAGCCTCTTCTGCCCTTTCGGGAAAGGAACCCTTCCTGAAGGCAGAAGGATGGCTAGGATGACCGCCAGCAGATCAAATCAGGATCAGAGAAGTTTATCTTGCTTCTCTCGCCTGGATTTTGCAGCCCTCCAGCACGGCAGCCTGTAGCAGTGCCAAACTGTGGACAGCAGAGGGAGCTCTTGCCTAATCTTTCCCGCGTGGAGGCGGTTGCGAGGATCCAAATTTAGCAAGCTGGGAGGTTTCTGATCGTTTGCTTCTAGTGTCCGGGTGACCGCAGAGAAGGGCCTTCCTGGGGTAGGAATAGAGATAACTGTGGGCTCATAACCTCTTTTAGGCGCTCATTCAGAAAAGGGCATCTTGAGGTGTCCTAAGGAGGACTCCTTTTCTGCCTCTCACCAGCAGAGACATGGGGTGGCCCCCCTTCTCAATCCCACCCCATACCCAATCTGCGGGTGCCAAGGCGGAGCCCCCCCGCTGTTCCCCTGCTCTTTGCAGTGGCCCTCTTCTAATGGCTCAGTGCCAGGAAGTGGAGGTGAAGCGTGCTCACGTAAAGGCTTTGTGGTAAGCTAGCAGGACCGCGTCGAGATAGGCATTGGGATTCCAGGTGGAGTGGAGGGGCGGGAAAGGGGTGACTGCTGTTGCACGTCTCCATGAATGTCGCTAGGTGGCGCTCGAAGTCCGCATCACAGAGGAGCGCAGAATTTTGAAAACTGGTTCAAGTGGAGGGGGTTGGCTTAGAGACAGCGAGGGCTGCAAGAAGGAGCCAGCTGCGGTCCAAGGATCCCATTCACTGAAACAGAGGGACTGCCCGGGTACTTGGGGGCCGCCATTGTTCCCAGGAGGCATGGAAGAGTCGAGAACAGGGGGGCGAAGGCATGGTATCCATTGGGTGGGATAGAGAATGGATTCCCCAGACCTTCCCCAGGAGCTGGAAAGGGGTGGGGGATCCTCCATGTTTTTGTATGTCTTCGGCACACCTGCCTCTCCGGATTTATGGGTCCTGTTCTGAGGCCACTGGGAGAAGAATTCGGGGTCTTAGAATCCAAATTCGGACTCAGAATAAAAAATCCAAGAGTGTGCCCATATCTGTCCGTTTGTCTTTCTCCCAGGATTTGTGGGTCGGTGTATCACCTCTTGCTCTGGGCCGTCCAAACTCCACCCGATGTGACGTGGATGGGGGAAAGCTGGGGGACAGAGGGCTTCCTTCCTTTGCTCTTCCTTCGGATATCCTCGGTGACTTCTCCTGACCGCTGGGAAATCTGCCCCAGTCCCGAGGAATTGTCCCCTCTATCCCCTCAGGGCCCAGGAGGAAATTGGGAGGGGGGGCTCTAACAGCATGTGACTCAGACCTATTACCCAAGTCAGAATTTGCCCCTCTGAGACATCCCCTTCTCTGCCCAGGCCTTTCCTGAACTGATCCTTCCAGCCCAGCTTCTTATTATTCAGACTCTGATCCCCCAAATATTTTGGGTTTCTCTCTTCAGACCATCCCGGTCTCCTGAGACTTGGCCCAGAGGTCCCATCCCTCCCCACTCCTCACCCTCCGAGTTCAATGGGGAGTCCAAGTGGAGGGAAGAGAAGACATGGAGAGACCGATGCTCTGCTCTGCTAGCAGCGCCAGCGCTAATCCCGCCCGGCCTTCTAGCAAATAGCGATCCGATGGGAGTGCGGGGGGTGGGCTAGGAGCCGCCCTCAGTCGCGAAGCGCCAGCTCGGTCTGGCAAGGAGCTCCTTGTTGAGGACTCGGACCCGCCGACTTCCCCCTCTAAAATAGGGGGTGGCGGGGAGAGGTTGCATTCTCGTGGAAGGGGAGATGGAAATCTGGAATCAGACCGAAGAGGACGGGAAGGGTCCGGGAGAGGTGGTGCTTCTTCGCTGTCCAGGCCTATCCGCCTACTCCAGAGGCCTTAGCAGAGTCCTCGGAGGTTGCCAGTACCTGGGAAGGGGGTAAGTGGACTTGAAAGGACTCTGGCTCTGCCTTTGGACTGCAACGACCCCTCAACTCCCCAGGCCTGCCCCCATTCCGCTCCCCGTTCCACCAGGGCCAGCGTGGAGGGGACTCCAAGTGCAGCGCTCTGAGATGAGGGAGAGCGTGGGCCTATCCAGTGGGTGGCCCGGGACGGAACGAATCCCAGAATCTACGGAAAATTGGGAGAAATCGGAAGAAGTGAAGGATTGAGTGGCCGCCGCCCCAAAGTGCCCCCCTTCTCGAAGCTTGAGCACCACCCGCCCACGGCCCGGCCTCGGGGAGACGGAGCCAGCCCCTGAGAGTCCCCGCCCCCCCACCCCCCGAGGCCGGAGGTATTAGTGCTGCTTGATCAGACCTCATTTCCTGCGAAAATGAAAACATATTCAGGGTCCTTAATAAAGTGAATGACGAGGCTTCGGGTGTAATTGAGCTTCCGGTTGGTGGCTATTTCCTTAAACTGACAGTGGAAAAAATGTAAATCCACAGCCCTCAGATGTAATTATATGATTATCAGAAAGAGGTGTAGGGTGGACTCGTCGAGACCCAGAGGCAACAACCTGAGAAATGGGCACAAACGCTTACCCAGACCAAGGGACCCAGAAGTCCCAGACCTCCACACCGACCCCCGCATCCAAGCGCGCGCCTCTGCAAGCTTCAGACTCTCCTCCCATCCTAAGACCCGTCCTGCTGCTACCATCGGAAAACGCTGGATCTTTATTTATACTCTGGGGCGGGGGTGGGTCTTTTCCTTCCTCTGAGAAGAGGAGTGTCCTCTAGGGCAGGGATGCGACCTGGCAGAGAGTCCCCGGACCGATCCCCTGGACCAAGCGCGCCCAGGCTGCATATTTCTATGCATAATCCAATTTTCTCGTGACTATCTAGTTAAACTCTTTAACAACAGCTACATAATTAGAATTTGGATTCCCATTAATTTTCCCTGGGCCTCAAACCATTTGCAGCTCACACTGGTAATTAATGCGATACATCACTAACTTTACCCAGCACCCGCCAGCCGGGCTTAGGTCGCTCGCCTGGCGCCTGGCGCTCCTGCGCGGGGCCCTGACCGCGGACCCCATTTTCCGAGTGGGGCCCTTTCCCTCCCTCCAAAGCTAGATGCATCGGCCCGCACACCCAAAGCCTTCTTTCCAGGAAATTTCACAATTAAAAATATTTATCGAGAGCAGCTTTACGTTTCTGGGTTCCCAGTCTCGGGGCGTCTGGGTAGGCTATTAAGAGTAATTAGCATCTTTTGCGCATGCAGATTTACTTCGCTCATTGCCACATAACTCATCCCTAAAAGCCAGCGCTGGCGAACACAGGCGCCGCCGTCAAAGCCACCGCCAGAGCTACCGCCCCCGCCTGGGTCTGACTAGAGCTCCCCCGGCCCTAAGAGCCCAGTACGCTGCCTGCTCCTAGTTTCTCCGATCAAGCTGTAGGATGCTGCACCTCCAGTGAAAATGTTCCCACCCTCGAGACGAATAACGCGAGGGCGACCTCAGGCGGCGGGGGATAGCCTAAGCAAGCTCTCCCAGCTGCCTGGGCCGCTCCGTCTGAACCCGAGGCATTGCGACCGCGCACATGTGTGCGCAAGCGAGTGGGAGTGTCTGTGTATGCTCGCCCGCGTGCGCTCGAGTGCACGTGCATGTGGTTGCTAGTGCGCGTTCCTGAGACTGCGCGAGGGCGCGCGTGGAAAACGAGGTGCTCTCTGCCCACCCCTTTCCAGGACCGCAGCTCAAATGCCAATCCCAGGCCACCTAGCTAGGGCACCGAGGTTCAGAGAAATATTCGGGCCCCTACCTTGCCTCGATTTCCCTTCTACAGGGCTGGCCGCATCCAGCCAGGGGGCCTGGAGTGCGCAGCGCCGGGCGGGAGGGAAATTGGGAGGTCGGAAGCCGGGTCGTATCTGAGCGTAGGTTGCCGGGTGCCGGTGAGAGGCTGCCGGAGAGAGGGCAGGCGGAGCAGGGAGTATTGAGAGGTGGTTGGGGGACCGCTGTGGGGCAGCCAGAGACGACGCGGCCTGGAGGGATTGGGGTGGGGTAGGGGTGGGAATGGGGGCGGGCACAGCTACAAAGTGGTGGTGGGAGGGCCAGAGCCAGGAAGCGCTCCGGTCTGAGGCACCCACTCCAGGTTCGTTATTAACACGCTGGGAAGACCGTGAGCCGCCCAACTTTCTTCTCTTTAATGAGCCTAGAAGAAGAGGCTGCCCTGAAGGGGTTTGTTCATTAAAGATGTAGCTGGAGGAATATTGTCTCATTAATTATCTGGTTTTAATTACACTGCTACCCTTTGCATCCAGAGATGGGCAAAGTTGATTCAGTGGCGCCACCCCCTTTAGCTTAAAGAGTCGGGCCAGGCAAGGGGATAGGAGAGGGCGGCAGGAACTCATGTGCCAGGGAGGGTGTAAGCAGGCATTTGGGGCGTGTCCTGCCGTGAATCTCTATGCGAGAGAGCTTGATGACTGCGTGTGTTTGTGTGTGGATGAAGTCTGAGTGTGAATCTGAAAATGTGCGTGTGTCGGAGTGTGTATGACCACGTGCGCCTGAAAGGCCATGTAGACGTGACTTGGGTGTCTATGTAGGCTCCGCGCCTGTGTGCGGTTCTGTATGTTTGGGTGTGAGTGTGGGTAGCTGAGTGTGTCTACAGACAGGCCCAAGAGTGGGGGGTCTAAGTGAACAGGAGTATGACGGGGTAGCTGTGCCTGCGTGTGACTAAGAGGGTGGTTTCTTACCCATCAGCTCAAGTGACTGACTGTCTCTGTGTCTCTGCTGTGCGCCCATGTGCCCCAGTGTACATGAGTGTGGAGTGGGCGGCACTCCACAGCTAGAGCATTGCAGGAGCTGGGACCTTTCCAAGGACCTGGCTCGTTTTTCGAGGGTCCCCAGATCTGGGGTGCCATCCAGAAACCGTGGTCTTTCTGGAAGGGGGTTATTTAAGGGGGTCCCCATCCATGCCTCTTCTCTTGTCAGGCCGGCTCAGTGCTAAAGCGGGGGCCGTTTTCCCTTTAAATCGTGGACACTTTGACAGGGGACATTAAGGACCCGGCTGCTCAGGCTGAGCAGATCATAAAACCGGACAGGCAATTTCTGCTCCCGCCAAATAGCCGGGCAAACTCGTTCTGCATCTTTGGTTTTAATGCACTAAACTGGCAGCTAAGCAGGGAGTGAGCAAAGGGGGGGTCTGGAGCCCCCACATACACCAGCACACACACCCACACTGGCACAAACACCCCTTCACACCCTTGTGCCCCACGCCCCGCCCCTGACCCCCCCACCGATGGAATTATCAACTAGAATTTGATTAATATGCAAATCGCAGGCAAACAGCTCCATATAATTCTTTCAGTGGAGAGTAATTAATCACCAGTTAAAGCAAATTAATACATATATCAATTTTGTCAGAAACATGCTTAGTTCAATCGCCCGTAAAATTGAAGTTTGAAGTATTAAGAGGCTCTGCAGAAACGCCAGGACTAAAACTTTCAAATTGATCCTATTTAGTAATCAATCAGGCTCTCCCCTCAGGTTAATCTGCCTAATTTTTCATCTCAAATCATACACTTTACTGACACGCCATCTAGCAAACAGTCGATAAAAAGTTAACAAAAATGATAACGACTCCAGCCAGAGCCATTGTGCAGGACGGTGGGCAGCGGGTGGCTTTGACTGCATTTCTGGGGCGGTTAGGGATTTGGTTCTTAGGCCAAGGGCTGGGAGCTCCCCCAGACAACCGGAGTCTTCCTGCCCCACCACCCTTGTCTGCTGGTCGCTGCCTTCTGCTGCTCTTGGACTCCTCTCAGAACATCCGAACATGGCAGCATTTCTCCCAAAGTAGCCTAAACCAGCCAGCTCCCTCCCCACACCTGCAGTTGCGTAGAATACCTGCAAGCTTGTGCATTGTGTGCTTGTGGTAACTGTGGGCTGTGCCTCTGTCACTGTATTGTCACCGTATTGTATGTATAACGGTGAGGATGAGGATGGTGTATCTGTTTAATAGCAAAGGCTTATCTGTTGAACTGTTGCATGTGCTACTGGCTGCCTATATTTTAGTGGGTGTGCTGGATCATATGTGACTACACTGGGCTTCTGGGCATCCTGTATGTCTGTGTAGCTGTGGGGGCGTATTGAGTTTCTGCATTGTGGATCTGTGTAACTTGGTACCTGCTTTGTGTGTGTTTGCATTGCTTCTGAGATGTCTGCATGACACTGTGTACTTGTGTTATGTGGACCCCGGATTGGCCGTGGGTCGTGGGCCCACCTGGACCCATATCTTTTGTTTACATGTGGGCACATGGTCCCAGTGGGGCCTCAGACAGCTGGATCAATAGGCCCCATCACAGACATTAGGAGAGAGGAAACAGTCCCAGTGGAGACTTGAGCAGCTCTGAGAGATGAGAGGGGTCACCTCTTCCCATCCTAGCTTCTGTGTTGAAGGAGGGTAGTAGGTAAGGGGAAAGGAAGGCCTCTATTTCTTGGCTGAGGGGACTCCCAGTCCTGAATCCCTCTCCACAGAGCCCTCGACCCACTGCTTCTCAGTTGGGCCCCTGAATTTGGGGTGTAGGGGTGCAGACAATCATTTTGGGGTGCCTCCATCCCATGTATTCAGATGTTACAACCACAACCAAATGTGATAACATCTCATCTCAAACCTTTATATACACATGCTGATAACTAAACTCGCACAGGTCCCAGGGTACTCAAAGGTAACTAATCTTTCCCATCACATCCACCTCCTCACCCGCAAACAACTAGCCCCATGCAGCTCTCCAAGGAGAAGCCTGCACACAACCACATGCACACACCAACACACAGTGATCATTGTGCACACTTGCACATACATATACCAGGTTCCAAAGCAGGCAGGACGTATTCACTCCCAACCCTGCAGGCAGCATCACCCATCCGCCATGTGCACATGTGCTATTTGTCCCCACCCCAGTTTGGGCAGGGCTGAGCCCCCTCTCCCCCGCCTCCAGGGAGGAAGAACTTCTTTTGAGTGAGCTAAAGGAAGCTGGGCCTTTGAGGGTGACCTGGTACTCATGCAGCCAAAGATGAATTTGCAGATTATTTTTGAGACAAAGGTTCAGCCCGGGGATCCACTTGAGTAGGAGAGGACAGGCAGGGCAGCCTGGCATTACCCAACAGTATAGCAGACGAACCCTCCACCCTGACCTGTTCTCAAAGAAGCAGAGTCCATGTCCGCATAGTGTTTATTCACTTGCCTCAGCTGCCTTGAGAGTAAATGCATGCCCAGGCCGAAGTTCTCCCTCCCACTTTTGGCTGCTCCTCTCATGAGCCTCCTCCCCTCAGGCCATGTGCTCTCCACACTCCCACCCCACCCACTGTAAGTATAAATTGGAGTAGCCAGCTTGGTCAAGCTGCTTGGAGCGAGGAGTCTGGTTGTCTGTAGCTTCAGTTCCACATCGGTGTTCATTTTCCTGGTTATCTGTCCATACTAGCTCCCTGCACACATCATCACTCGCCCACTGGTCACACCCACCTCAGTGACAGCTTTACTTCTTTCCTTTTCCATTGCACAAACTTAGTCACACCTACTTGCACACGCTAGTTTGCAACAATCAGTTACAGGAACGCATCAGCACATACCCAGTTATCCCCAGTTTCACATGCTCTGTTTCCATCAATCAGCTGTACATGCCCAGCTTCTCAGTTGCACACACTTTCTGACACACTCAGTGACACACTGTGTTGATGCCTGTGAAGCTGGCCATACACACTCACCCTCAGCCCCAAGTCTCTCCCAGTACTGGTAGCTGGTAGGAACAGACAAGTTGACTTGCAGCCCTGAATCTGAGAGAGGAGATGTGGGGCCCAGAGGAAACTCAGGTGGAAATTCTCCTCCCTCTAGAGTATTGCTCTCCCCGTCATGTACATGCATCAGGACAAAGAACCCTCACTTTATTCCAGTCCCAGGGGTCTTTCCTTTGGGAGGCATGGTCTGTTTACCCACTTAGGGACAGGCTCTCAGCTGCCCCAGGTCTGCCAGCCTCTGCCCAAGACCTCCATTCATGCACATGCACTGTCTAGAGACGCACCTATTTCCCACACAACTCAACCTCCCACCATTCCACAGGCTAACCACCACCCAGCACAGCCACAGTTCTAATCCCACTCACACCGGCATACACAATTCTCCACTTTACAACAGTAACTTCCTACCTGCTGCCTCTCATGATGCCAGTTCACTGAGGTTTCAGATCTCCCACATGCTTTTGCAGCCCCTGACCCTGTCCACGCTGGGTCCCCTATCTAGTCACTCTTCCCTACACCTCCCTGGCTTTCTTATGCCCCTTGCCAGGTGTACGTCTTAGGGGAACATCCGTATTCTTAGCACAGACCACTTCCTGGGCCTCAAAAAGAGGGGATGGCTATTAGGGTAGGGAGCACAAGGTGCCCCTGGGTTCCAGCGGCTGGGGACATGCAGGGCTGGGTGACTGGACTTTCCCGGACCTGAAGGCTCAGAAGGGTGGGGAGGAGGGGGTCCCCACGGCTACCAGCAGGGGCGGAGGGGAGGCATGCGGCCCCAGCCCGTCCCTTTCAGGGGGGACTCATGCATCAAACTTCAATTTTCCGGACGATTGAATTAGTGATTTTTTTTCTCCTGAACTAAAATACACTTAAGTCTTTGGGATTAATTACCACGTTCTGGTCCCTCAGACTGGAGTATTACTTATCAGAGCTGCGTCTGACACCGGCCGGGTACCTCGTAAAATAAGGAACTGTGCCTCTCCGCCTCACGCGGCGCCGCCCGCCAGCCCCGGGGCCCGGGAAGGCGGAGCGGGGAAAGAGAGCTAGCTAAACTGCGCAATGGGGTCCCGCCTGTCCGCATGTCGCGGGGTCCCAAGTCAGAAGATCAGAAATCTCCTGCTTCGGGAAGTTGGTGAGCCGGCCAAGGCCTCGCGCCCAACGGGGAAGAGACAAAGCCGGGTCGCTTCGCCAGGGCAGCGGGTAACTGAAAGCGGGTCTGCAGAGTGGCCAGAGTCCTACACGGAACATGCCTACAACTGCCCCAGGAGATGAAGTAACTCGGGGCACAGGGCGCGCGGCCCAGAGGGTCCCAAGCTTTAACGAATCTCGTCTGAGAATGGGCGCAGGGCTCACAACACCTCACTTATCCACGCCACACTCACACGCACACTCGCACGCAGAGAACAACACACATAATGCACACGCCACGCTCCCATGGAGCACACGCGCGGTGCACACACCACACAGCCGCACCCTAGGTAGGCTCAGCGGGCTCCTGCTCAGAGGCCCAGAGCCGGCGCTCGTATTCGAGGCCCTTTTACATCACAGTTCCCTGTAGTAGAGCCCCAGGCGCGGCCAAGGCCATCCGAGCGCCCGCGCCTGCACCGGCGTGCGGGTCGCAGCTAACCATCAAGGTCGGGAGAGCTGAGGAGAGGGTGGGCGGGAGCTCAGGCCCCGGATTCCAGCCCCTTGCTCCAGCCTACAGTCAAACCCCGAGGCCTGGCCCGCGTATCCACTGCCTCCCTGCGCGATTCTGCCAGTAAACCAGCTCCGTGCGGCGGTATTTGGCCAGGCAGAGTCCGGCCGCAACGGCCACACGCGCTGTCGGTGGGTCTCTGGAAGGCCACCAGCGGCCTGGCGCAGGCATTGAATCCAGCAGAGCCTAGGAAACTGCGGGGCGGCTCGAGTCCGCTCCCCAAAGTGTGCGGGATCTAGCGCGCGGCGCGCTCTCCCCGGACCTCCCGGCTCTGGGCAAAGCCCAGGGCTTCTGCATGTGTTTCTCTCCCCTTCCCTCCGACGATGGTCTTGTCCTTCTTTCACCAGACCTTCTTTATGGCCTATAAGAACAACGAATTCCTTCTTGTCTTTCAAGGCCTGGGTCCAAGGCCACCTCCTCCGTGAAGCCCCCACCACTCGAAGTCCGAAGCTGTCTCTCCGAGTTCAGCAAATGCACTTTCCTTGCCCCTGGGCCTAGGTCCTCTGTTAGCGCCGGGTATGCGGTGGGTCTCTTCCATTAGACTGAGAGCTCCTTGAGGGCAGGAACTAGATCGGATTTGTTTCCATTTTCCCACCCCTAGAGCGGCCTGGAGCCAAAAAGACGCACAATAAACATTTACTACATTGAATGGATCTTTCCCTTTATTTTATTAATCCTTCCCCTTCCTTCTTTCTTTTCCTCCTTCCTTTCTCCCTCGTTATTTTTTATTTCTTGGTTATATTCAATTGTCATGTTTTTCAGGCTCATTAAATCCATTTAGAGACAAAAGAATAAAGGCAGAAAGGGAAGGAGGGGGAGGAGGGAAGGGGGAGGGGAGGAGAGGGGGAGGCCGGAGAAGCAAACAAATAACCCGCTTTAACTAGACGGGCGGATAAATGGCCCCGTTTCTCCTCAGCCCCGATGCGCCTGCTTAGCCGCACGCCCCGCGGGCGCCGCAGCTCCGGTGGGCTCAGCCGCAGGGCCGCCGCCCCCGGCCCAAAGGGACCCAGCAGGGCCCGGGCCCGGGGCCGCGAAGCAGGGAGCGGCCGGAGGTGCCAGGGCCGCTTCATTGGGATTCATGGGCGTGTTGGGCGGGCGGCCCGGGGCTCTGGGCGCGGGGCGGGGGCCAGTAAGGGGGGTGCGCACGCCGGGCGCAGATGCCTGGGTGACCGCCGCGCCGCGGTCCCTGCGCCGCCTTTGTGCCGGGGAGGCGCGCGCGGGGACCTAATCCATCAAATTGTCTACAAATTGTGAAGAAAATTCAAAAACCATATGGTCGCCAGCGCCGGCGCGCTCAGGGCTGCGGAGGGCCGCGGCCGCGCCCGCACCCGGAGCCACGGGGGGCTGGGCCCGGCTATTGTCGCCTGTCAGCGGCCGCCCAGGTCCATTCGTCCCGGCCTTCATGGTCCGCGCTCCGAATTACAGACCCATCCATCCTGAGAGAGGGCGATTTATGTCGCCCGAGAGGAACCGGCCGCACGCCGGCCCGGCTGCCTGGCCGTCTCTTTCCTTCTTTCGTTCTCTCCCCTCTCTTCTCTCCCCTCTCTCCTCTTCCCATTCTCTCTTTCTCTCTCTCTCTCTCCTCTTTCTTTCTCCCCACTGTCTGTGACGATCCACTTTCTCGCTGTGCTTTTGGAGTGTCTTTCTGTGTTCCTTCTTTTTCTGTCCTCTGTCTCTTAGTTTCCTCCCGGACACGCACGTTCCCGACTCAGGCCCTGGGGCCCCATCGCCTGCCCAAGACCAGATGCGCATTTCTCACATCAATTTTGCGGAGAAAAGAGGGCTGAGCGGCCTGGAGGCGGGACCCTCCTCTGGTGACAGCAGCCACTCGCCAGCCCAGCGACAACAAAAGCCCAGAGAGAAACCCGCTCAGTTCCGAAAAGTGAAAGCAGCCTACGTCCTTTGCCCCAGCCCCCTCGTGGTGCAGGAACCCCGGAGAGTCCTTGGGAGATTGATGTCTCTGCCCCCAGCCCAGTTAGGGGCCCAGAATTTGTGAATATCACCAGGTATTCATCCCAGCTCTCAAAAGGTTCCAGGCCAACATCTCCCTGTGCCCGTGTGCGCAATTCAGCCTGTCCTTGGTGCCTTCGGCCTCATTTTTATCCCTCCCGCAAGGGTGAGGCCCTTCTGCGGAACCGAAACTCGGGAGCCCTTAGCCTCCACCCCGCTGTCGGGCTGACCTATACCTGCCGTACACCGGACCAGGGAGCCCGGTACCAGGGAGCGCAGGAAGAATGTCCTTGGGTCCCGGGTGGGATGCACGAACCGTAGGGCAAGTCCTTCTCCACCCTTTGCTCCACACAAATTAATTTTTCACTCGTGGCGTCCCCAACGTACGCACTCATTTGTGCCCAGCAGTGCACGCCTCACTTTTTACCCGGACCTGGCGAAGACCGCTTCTCTCCCTACCCCCAACCCCATTTGGAGGCTACTGCGTGTTTGTGAGCGAGAAGCGCCTCCTCCTCCTACTTCCCCTCACCCCTCATTCTCACGCCTGCCCTGAAACTCCTCCAAATCTCTAAGGCCCGTGCAGCCGGCGACGAGCAGTGGGGAGACACCGAGTCTGCCGCGGCTTCCCTGAATAGGGCCCTCTCAATCAGACACGGTCACCGCCGCTTCTAGTAAAATGGCAAAGACTTTATTTATCGGAGAAAGAGGCCTTGGGTACAGTCCGGGGAGGAGAAGGCAGGGCAGGAGCAGGAAGGGGGTACGCGGGACTCACCCTCATTTGGCCACCCTTGTCTGGCCAGGTCGAGCTAGGAGCAGGGCGTTGGAGACTGACAGCAAGACAAACCCAGAGCTGTGAAAGAGGTGGGGTGAGGGCTTAGGTTGGCCTCCTCTCAGTCTCTGTCACATGCAAAAAAATTCTAAAAAGAGTAAAAAATAATTCTAGGGCTTTGGGTTCCTTTTTCGTTGGTTGGTTGGTTGGTTGGTTGGATTCCCCCCTGCTTTGTCTCTAAGGCTGGAACCCCAGCAGTTAGTCCAAGGAAACCGAGAGAGGGTGGGGAGATACCTTAAAAATAGCCTTACTGAGCATTGGGAGGCAGAAATGCTATCGAAAACAGACTTCTTTTGCGAAGGGGAAAAAAAGATCGATTTGGAACTTGTAAGTCAGGACCCAGTTGCCCACCTCAGCCCCTTCCCACGCGGGGGGGGGAAAAAGGCAGAAGGAAATAAAAGAAGTCAACTGCAATAGGCCTAAAGAGGTGAGGAGGGAGAGGGCCGGTGCATTCGCCACATGCAGAGAAAAATCAAAACAGTAGGGGCGGCCCCCTCCTTCAGACCGCGGGATTCAGTGTTCAGTTACCCTAGATTCTGCCTCGCCCTCAGCAAACCCGGAAGCTTAAGAGCTTTGAAAACATGAAAATCTCCGAGATTTTAAAAAAAAAGTCAGCCTGCGGTGGTAAGAACCCGCTATATAGGTTTAAATATTTATACAGAAGCCCTACAGAACTGCACGGAAAGGGCTCCCGGGGCGGCGGAGGCCGCGCGCAGCGGTCGGCCGGCCGGCCAGCCCGGGTTTATTGCTTCGAGAGGGAAGAGGCGGCTGCTGGGAGCCGAGTCCGGGCCAGGGACAGGGGAGAAGGCGGGAGTTGTAGAGGAGGTCCCAGCTCCCCTCGGCGGTCCGGTCCGGGAGGTGGCGGGCCTATGGGCTCCAGGAACCCGAGGCGGCGGAAGATACCAGGCGCCGCTCAATCGTCCACGTCGATCTCTTCGTCTTCCTCATCCTCCGAGCAGTCCTGGCTGCTGGCTGGCTGGTCCGTGAGTGGGGAGGCGGGTGAGAGCTGCAGGGGCCCGGCGCCCGGAGCCTGCGGGGCGCCTGGGGGGAGTGCCGGAGAGCCAGGCCTCGACTTGGCCCTGCCACAGCCGCCGCCGCCCGCGGCCTCCGAGTTCTGCTCCAGTTCGGCCAGCGCTACGATGTCCATCTGCCCGCTGGGGCCCAGTTTCTTGGCGGACTCCACATCGGCCTTCATCTCCTCCAGGTCCCGCTTGAGCTTGGCTCGCCGATTCTGAAACCAGGTGATGACCTGAGCATTGGTGAGGCCCAGCTGCTGCGCGATTTGGTCGCGATCGGCAGGGGACAGGTACTTCTGGTAGAGGAAGCGCTTCTCCAACTCGTAGATCTGGTGGTTGGTGAAGGCCGTGCGCGACTTTCGCCTCTTTTTGGGGGTCTGCCGCTGCCCGAAGATGGTCATCCCATCTCGGCCTGCGAGGAAACCATAGTATAGGCTTGCACCAGGGGAAAAGAGACTACCCCGGCTCCCGCTCATGCCACCCAGGCCCATCCAGCCTGCAGCCTGCCGCTGTTCCCTCCTCAGATTTGATTTGGCTTGCCCGACTAAGGCAAGCCTTAGTTATAGCAACTCCCTACCTCAGTCTCTGGTCTACCAAAAGTCCCTAGGAAAAATTGTTTTGATTTCTGCCATCCCATCCCCGTAAGAGTCGTTTTGAAAAATTCGAGGTTGCTGGAGGAGGAGAGAGCCAGTCAGGGACACCCTGACTAAGATGTCAGTGTTGGTATTCCACCTCTTCCCAACCACCCCAACTCTTACTCAAAAGTTCTCAGCAAAGGACTCTCCATTTCCTACCCCAGGAACAGGGCTAAGAGTGGCCAAGCCACTGAGAACAGGAGGGAGCCAGACAGGACAGACAGACTGCAGAGAGCTTGGGTTCCCGCCACCCCTCCCCACTCTGGCCTATCCAAAGGTCCCCAGGAAATAGGGTTTGGGTCCTGTCCCACCCATCTCCACTCCCAGCGGCAGCGGCTTGAGCTGGAGGGCCCTGACTGCCGGCACCGGAGGAAGCGAGCAGAGGCACAGGGTACGACGAAGTGCATTGGGCACCGGAAGCAGGGCTCTGGGGGCTGGGTGCAGGGGAACCCAGCGGCGGCACCTACCTTCGGCTGCCTGCAGGACGCTGACCTCCAGCCCCTTAAAGGTCTTGCTGGCGAGCTCCTCCAGCGCACACAGTGGCGAGGTCTGCGAGAGCAGCGCGCGGCCCGCCAGGGGCAAGCCGCCCGGCGCGTGCTTGTCAGCGGCCGCCAGCAGGTGCGCCGCCCCGCACAGCGAGTAACTTCTTCTCACAGACGGCTTGTTGAGGATGTCCTCGATGCTGAACGGCGTCAGCGGCTTGTTGGAGTTGGCGGGCGGCGGCAGGTGGTCCAGCGGGCTGCGCCGCCGCTCCTCCCCCGGCGCCGCCTTGCCGTCCTCCTTGGAAGTCATCTCGGCCTTGTTTGGGGGCCGGGCCGGGGCGGCTCGGGCCGCGGGAACCCAGCCCGCGGGCAGTTCGGGCGCCGGGCGGCCTGGGCGGGCGGCAGCGGAGGGTGGGAAGGAGGCCGCGCTCTGCAGGGCGCGGGCCGAGCGCCGGCGGGCGCGGAGCCGATTAGCGCAGCGGCAGAGGCAAGCACAGCCGCACGGGGCTCCGGGAGGAGGGCGCTGACGCGGGCGCTGCCGCCGCCGGGGCTTCCAGCAATCCGGGGCCCGAGCCGGGGCGCGCCGCGCGGGGCTCCAGTTTCGCCAGCCCCGGTGCTATTTAAAGGTGTCAGGTGGCTCCGCGGCAGCTCCTGGCCCTGGGTCCTGGCGGCGGCAGTTGGAAGAGCCGAGGCGAGGGCGCAGATCCCGTACTACGAGGGGAGGCGGAGAGATGGGGCAATTGACTATTGCTAACAAGTTAGCCTTGATCGAGGAGTAATCAATTATCTGCAGCGGCACTTTCTCTCTCTCTCTCTCTCTCTCTCTCTCTCTCTCTCTCTCTCTCCTTTCCTGTCTTTCTCCTCTCTTCTCTCTGTTCTCCTCCCTCCCCTCTCCTCTCTACCTCCTTCTATCTTCTCTCTTCTGCTCCCCCCCGTCTCCTTCTCTCCCTCTCCCTCGCCCTCTCTTTCACTCTCTGTCTGTCCAATACAAGCGGCTCTAAGTTGGGAAGCTCATTAATTAGCGGGCCGGGGGTAGGAGGAGCCGGCTGGAATTAGCCTGCCTAATGCGCCTGTCAGTCCGGGCGCTGTGCCGCGCTCGGCCCGAGCTGTTTGTAAATTACATTAGCGGAGCCTTTATTGCACCCGAACCTTCGACAACTGAGAAGCCGCCGCCCCCACCCCAAACTGAGAACCGCGCTCCCCGCACACCCACCTCCCACTGGCCTGGCTGAGATGGCAGCGCTGGCCCGGAGGTCTCAGGCTCTCCGACCCGGGATTTGGCGCCCTATAAGGGCGGCGAGAGTCGAGCCTGGGAGGTATGCGGCCACCGCGCGCGCCAGGTAAGACCAGGAGCTTGGATGGGTTCCGCCACCGCCTATTGCGGACTTTGCCGAGCTGTTATCAAGGACCCAGCGCCCCTACCCCTAGACTCTCTCGCCTCTCACCCGCGGCCTCGGGCCACGCGCCTGGGAAAGAGGGAATTAAGAGATCTGAACGGGCTCTACAGCCCTGGTTGAAGCGACACGGGACATGGGGGTGGGGGACCCCGGGGGTTGGGGGAGGGGGCCAGTCATAGCACTCAGCCTTCCCTAGACAAGAGGCAGAGCGGGGAGTTGGTGGTGGCTCTAGGCAACTCTCCTCCGGCCTGGGCCCAAAGGAACAGCCTTACCTCTTCCAGCAATCTTGCACACTTACCCCAGGCTGAGGCTCTAGAGGCTGGCTGGGGCCAGCGCCCGCCTGGTGACCGGCGTCCCACCGGCAGCCGGGCTGGGGGCCGGGGCTAACCGGGTCGGCTCAGGGCCTCCCCGCTGCGCTTTGCCGGGCCCCGGCCGGGGCCCCGCTGCCGGCCCCGCCCAGCCCAACGCAGGGCTTGAGTGTACCGCCCGGCCGACTCCAGCTGTTCCGGATGCGGGGCGGGGGCTGGGAGGGGGTCGGGGGTAGCTGGGACTGCGCTCTTAGGAACCCTCAGAGAGGCCGGGTTCGAGTGAAACTAGGGGCTGGTAACTCTGCGGCGGGACTCTATATCAGGCAAGCATTTGTGTGCATCGGTATTTGAATGTGTTTACGTTTTTGAATATGTATATTTGCGTGCGGTTCTTCATGTGTATATTTGTGTAAAGAGATGTGAACCTGTGAGTATTTAGGCCTGTTTGAACCCTTATATACTATGTCTTTCATTTCCCTGAGGCACCCAAGGGGGCTGTGCCCCTAGGTTCTTTTCTTTCTTGCTTCTCTCATCTGGTTTGTGTGGGGCCACTGGCTTCACCACCGTAAATTTCTATTTCCGCCCCCAGAGAAAGAAGGAGAGGAAAGGAGGTTAGAACCAAGGGAGGGAAAACTGTTTCCTTCTCCACACACAGCCCCAGCCCTTTCCCTGGCTTTGTTTGTAAACTCCTGGGCAGGCAGTGCCATTCTGCAGCCCTGCCTGATCTAGAGAAGGGCCAAGAGAGGACAGTGCCGAGGACCATGGCCCAGTCCAGAGGTTAGGATGGAAAAAATAGTACATCTTGGGCTTCTTGCTCCCCATACCTGCCCTAGAGAGGGAGCAAGGCAAGCTGGGCTGTGGAGCAGGGGACAGTTCTCTCTCTGGATGCCTCCAGCACAAGGATCTCGGTGCATCACAGAATGGTTGCTCTATCTCGTTTTTAGTTATTTGTTTGGAACATGGCTTGCAGCTGTCCAAAGTAAGAGGGACAGTGTAGGAAGAAAGGATTCTCGTTTGGGACACTAGTGCCTGATCCAGGCTCACATGGAGTGTGGAGAAGAGCTACTTACTCTCTTCCCCACCTTTGTCCTGCATTTTGCAGGGAGGACAAGTGCTCAGGGATAGGAATCGTGAGAATGCTATTCTCAGTTCCCCCAGAGCTGCAGAACTATCCCTAAGGCAGGCCTATCTCTAGTGTATCAGTGCTGCTCTGGGAGCCACAAGGTGATGGATGCTAGGCCTAGCAACTGTGGAGTCGGAGTAGAGAGATGATGCAGAGGGACGTGAGGGAGAAGGCACCAGGGAGTGGGATCTTGCTGGCTTGGAAGCTATAGGACCGATAGGGATGTGCCCTCTCTTCTCATTTCCTGCTCTTAAAATCCAGCCCTTTCCTGCCATAACCCTCAAAGCCCTGACCTGGAATCTCAGGCAAGCTACACCTCCATGCTGGCAGAGTAGGCCTCTCCAAATCAGGGAATGGGGACTTTTGGGTCACTGTCCTGAGAGGGGCTTCCTACCATTCCCCATGCCCTTCCTCCTGTCCTTGTTTTCATATCTGATATTGGCCTGAAGGACAGGATCTTAAGGACAACTCTGCTGTTGCCCATCTCCTAGTCTCTCAAGACCAGCAAAGTTTAGGGTTACTATGAGGTTGCCAGGAAGATGAGGAATGTAATTGGGGTGCAGAGGGGCAGGAGCATAGAATTCTTCCACTGGGACCCTGTTTCCCAGGACCTTTAGTCTGCAGCCACATCATCTCAAAGTGGACAAGACATTCCACAATCATATACTATATTACCTCTTCCACCTACTGTTGCCAAGTCTCTTTTTCCCTTCTTGGCCAGCAGTACCTGCAGCTCAACCCCTAGGCTTTGTTTTTTTGGGGCCTAATTTGTTGAACTTCCAGACACTTGGTGATATGCACCGTTTTGTTGTTTAGGGTCCCATTTCTCCATCACCTCATCCAGACCATCTTCAAAGATCAGCCCAATTCCCCCCATGGACCTTTACTGTACTCCGCAGTTTCTCCCTACTCCAGACCCCAGTATGTGGGTGGCTGGGATCTTCTGAATTCCTGGGAGCTGCCAGTACCCCTCCTGCAAAGCAAGGAGCTGTGTTTTGGTTTTTTGATCGGACTTGCTCCTTCTCCTGCCAGGCAAACGGAGAGGTCTTGAGGGCAAGGACCCTGATCTGAGGATTCCATCCACACTCACAGGCCAGGCAAACACCTGGCACCCTTCGTGTATTGTTTGAATGAGTTTTTATTCAGCAACTAAAGCACAAGCGATTGTGTATTGTGGAGGGGAAAGACTTGGGCCTTGACTGTTCCCTCTCAGAAGAGTGTTGGAGATTGTGAAAATTGGAAGGAGGAGTAACTCAGGTGCAGTGGGATGGAGGTTGGTGGAAAGGAACCCTGCCAGTTTCTCCTGAGGATCTAACCTCGTGCCCAATCCCTTTCCTGGGATCCCAACCCCTTCCTGGGTTGGGAAGACACTGTGGGGTCCCCAATCCCTAGTCAGCTGAGCCAGTATCATCTCCTCTGGGGTTGGAAGTAACTTGCTCCTTGAGTCTGCTCCACAGAGGGAATGCCTGTCTACAGAGCCTGGTCTATACAGTATCTTGACTCCTGAATTTGTGCTTGCTGCCTGTACCACCAGGATCCAGGCTTATTCCATCTCCAGTGGAAGGGGAAAGGATTATTCTGCCAAAAGTCTGCTTTCCCCACAGTTTAGTGAATATTCCAGACAAAGAGGAAGGAAAGAACATTGCATGAATTGCCAGGATAAGGAGACCCTGTACACCCAAACAAAATGAGTTATTCTTTAGAATAAGAGAATAATTCAAGTCAACTCCCAAAGCTTTGCTCCGCAGACTTTAATCCAGATTGTTTTGGTAGTCCCATTCATTTTCAGATTATTTGCATACACCAGTGTTGGCCCTCAGGCCAGTGCTTCCCTCAGAAAAAAGGTTCTGACACTGCTGGAAATGAGTTAACTTGACCACCTATTGGGATCATTTTTGTCCCCCAGGCACTTGCTACTCTAACTCCCCTTGTGGAATTCAGAAAGTGTTTCTTCTGCTATAGAAGTAGACTCCGATAGATTACCTCCTGCCACCCCAGCTGAACTGGGACTGCCCACTTGGTTTTTATATTCTGCCCTAGGCCACCATCTGCAGTAACAACAACAATAACCATGACAATAAACACAATAAGCCCTTACTGAGTATGCTTGACTTCAGGCTAAGAGTTTTATTCATTTCATATACTACAACCCTACAAGATAGCTACTGCTACTACCCCAATTTTACATATAAGGAATATGAAGCCCAGAGAAGTTAAGTATCCCATCTAAAGTCACACAGCCTGTTTGGACTCATTAGGATTTGAAGACTATTTTTTTCTGACTTAAGTCTTAATCACAGAACCAGGGGGTTCTTAACCAGAAGCCCCCAAAGACTCTCTGAATGGGTTTCAGGAGCTCTGCAGATACCGGAAATTGTGTGTGAAATTATGTATGTTAGCCCAAGTAGGCACATTTTTCCAGGGGCGATATTATATAACCTATTGGATTCTCAAAAGGGGTTGGAGATCCAGAAAAGGTTAAGGTCAGAAGCAGGCCAAGAAGGGGAAGGGGATAGGAAGAGGGAAGCTGCCTTCTCAAAGGCCTGAGGAGTACGGAAACAGTTGCTCCAAAATTCAGAATGGGCTCCAAGACTGCTTCTGGACCTGCCCTGCTGTCTCTGGCCAGGCCCAGCTCTCAGGACCTCATCTGGCAAAGAGAGGTGGGGACAGCGTCTATGGCCAGGGCACTCCTTTGGAGAGCACCCCATCCTGCTTCTCCCCACTGCACTTCTTTTGTGAACTGAACCCTTTTAGAGCCTAGTAACAGGGTGGCCCCACCACAAAGGCCAACCTCTTCCAGACACTTCAGCCCTGCATAGGGGGGTTGACTGTCCTTTGAAAGTATGGGGGGCATAGACAGACCACTGAGTGATAGAGACAGGTAGAGGGAATAAGACAGTTCCCAGGAGGTGCTCAAGGCTCAGGTGACATACCCTGCAGTCTCTAGAACAGCCCTCTCTCTTTGGTCCCAAGCCTTTGCTCCCTCATCCTGAGGCAGGAAGGGTTTCTATCAGTTCTCTTTCTGGCACCTATTGCTCTGTTTTAAGTGCTCTACTCATTTGGGGAAACCTTCCCTGCCCTGTTCAGTTCCTCTGTGCTCCTTAGCACATACCTCCTTGGTGTTATGTCTGATTGCTAGGGACATGCTGGTTTGTCTGTCTGCCCTTCTGCCTCTCGTTCCACCTGGCTGTGAACTTGGGGAGGAAGGGACCTGAATCACCTCTCCATGACCTATGCCAGCCTGTCATATACCAAAGCCTCCTCATGAATTTGTTAAATGAATTACTAACTAAATAAAAACAGACAAAAGAGAGAGGTGGGGACCTCAGTCTGTGCCCCAGAAAGAGGACCAGGGGTGTGAGGGAAGGGTAGGTGCATTGTTCTGCCAGCTGCATGCAGATGTGTGAGGCACTGCTGCTGCTCCAATACACACAGAGGGGCACAGAAGCCTCATTCTTTAATGCTTTTTGGCCATGATTGCGGGGGGGCGCTTCCTGGGTTCTGGACCCAGCTGTGGTATAGCCTAACTCAAGAATGAAATTTGTTCATTGTCTTGCTCTCTTTTTAAAAACAGGATTGTGTCTCTATCATGTTTTGGGTCCAGAAGCAGAGAGGAAGAACAGACAGAAGATGGAGAGTAATGAGCAGGCAGGAATGAAAGAAACAGACACTCCCACCCTAGTAGCCCAGGGAACTGTGAAGAGGGTAAAGATAAGTGTTGGGGGGGGTCTGGTTCTATCCCAGTGGAGGTGGCATTTGAGTTGAGCCTTGAAAAACTAGGAGCATTGGGTAGGTACAGAAATGAGGACTACTCTCCAGGCAAGGGGGGACAGCCAAGTAGGAAGCCAGAAGTGTCAGCTAAGAGAGACCCAGAGTGCCTCCATATTTCCTACTTCTGTCTCCTGGGCAGCAAGCTGCTGGGGTAGGGGTGAAATCTTTGATCCCTTGTGCACCTCCCATCAGTTCTGCAGCCTGGAGTAGGTGCTGGTGGGCTCCTGGGGCTGCAGGGTTGGGGATTTGGGGTGAGGCTGCATCCCCAGTCCTTGCCCCTCCTTGGCCTGCAACAAGGATTCCAGTCTTCTTGCTGCCCTCAGAAGCTCCAACACCTGACCCTCTCTCTCTTACTAACCTAGTTTGCCCAGAGATTCCTGGGTCTGAGCAAAACCGCTAATGTTGTTCAGCGCCATCCATTCCATAGAGGTCTCACTGCCTGTGGAAGGGCCCCAGACTGCAGGCTAGGCAGATGCGGGGTGGGGGATGTAGGCCCGGTGGATTGGTGGAGGGACAAAAGGGAGGAGACAGGAGGGAGACCGCGGAGGAGCAGGCCAGCCCCGCAAGGCGCAAGGCGGGTGCGGGAAAGGCCTGAGTCAGGCTTCTCATAATAAACTGCACGTGAATAATTCAGCAGGCATGCGGGGACTCATTGCATTAGCGCCGCGCCGCCTCCGCCGCCCCACTCATTCCCGCTGAAGAGAGGGGGTCACTAACACGCTTGAAGGGGGAAGCCAGGATAGAAGACCCCCTGCCGGCTCCTATCCTGGCTTCTGCCCAGGTCAAGTCCCACGGGACTCCCTGGCCTGGATCCTTCCGGTCCCGTTGGACAGAGGGCCGCCTGCTTGGCAATGCGGTCCCAGCTAAGCTGCTCTCAAGACCCCAGGCAAGAGAAGACTGGCGGCGGGACCAAGGCCAGACTGAGGGACACGGGAACCAACTGCCCCAGTGCCCAACCGCACAGAGAATGTGGGCAGCGTGGCTCTGGGCAAAAGTGGAGAAGGCAGACCCTGGGCTCAGAGTCGGGATGCCTCGGGGCTGCTTCACCTGGGCTTGGTTTTTCCTTGCTCTATCGAAGTGAAGCTTCAGGAAAATCACAGGACTTTCCATCCACTCTGGACCCCCAAGTTCTCTGGCCTCTGCCTCCGCTTGTCCCGCACCCGCAGATCCAGTTATGGCCTTGCCAGCCACTGGTGTCGCCCTGGCCCTGCTCTTGCCAGGGCGCCGAACGGAACCCCAAGCAGCTGGTCCTCGGAGAGAGGCTTAAGTGCATAACGACCGCAGCCTTAATTTCGTTTGAGCTGAACCGGCTCCCTTTGGCTTTTCCACTTCTCACTTGTTCCTGGATTCTTGATCTGGAGAGATTGCCCTCGTCCCATCTCACATCCACTGCTGCTTATTTCCTTCAGCTCTTCCCCACACCCTTTCACTTCCATTAGGTCGACACCACTCTCTCTTCAGCAACTCGCACCTTTCCGCAGGCAGCCTCGCTGCTCCTATGTAGTGAACCTCGGTGGAGACCATCGCGCTGGCCCCGCTGGCCCTCTCCGGGCTGTCATGGACAGGGACCACAGCCTGGTCTTCGTCAGTGCCCCAGGCAGCCGGACCAGACCCGCACTGAAGGCCGCTTGTGTGCTCCTCCCTAATGCTGCCCTCCCCATCCCACCCCACCCCACCCCACCCCGCCCCAAGAATCTTCCTCCTTTGCCGCTGCCTCCTCCTCTTCCTCTTCTCTCCGTTTCTATGCATTCTTTCTCACTCGTTTTTCTTCGTTTCCTAAGTGCGGTCTGCGGCAGCCGCTGGCCCCTGGGGAGGCCTGGGCTTACTCTGCCCCTCTTGAGGCCTCAGCCGGGGCTCTGGGTTCGCGGCCAAATTTCTAACAGCTTTCACAGCAGGGCGTCTCGGGTGTCTTCGAAGAGGTAGAATGATGGGCTGATGGCACGTTGACCTCAGATGCCCTCACTACGGGTGGGCTGTATGATCTTGGGTAAGTCTCTTAATCATTCTGAGCCTTGACAGGGTAAAAGTCAAAAGATTTAGGGAGAGTGATGGGAGACGAAGCCTTTTCATTCATTTGGGTAGAAGGGTTGCCTGCTTTGGAGTCTGAGGAGGAAGTGAGGTTCGCGGGAATTGTAGGTCTGAAATATTAACGAATATTTCGGGGAGCAGCTGGTAGCTGCTTTTTATTTTTCTTTTTTACAGCTGACGAAGTGCCAGGCGTTAGAAACCTCTCCAATCCTGACCAGGTCTCCTTTTTACCTAAGAGGAAACGAGTTAAGATCACGTCGCGCTTGTCAGCGTCACAGGTGGAGTTCGAGCCCAGATCCGGCTCCGAAGCGCTCTTGAGTTTAAACCACGCAGTCTGGCTCAGAACTGGTGATTGGAGCTCTTGCTGGCTCGCCTCGCGCTAAGCCAGCAATGGTGGGGCTGAACCTCCTAGGATTCCCTTTTTTCCTTGCTGGGAAAGCTTTGAAATTCTTATTTTCAGGTAAACGATTTTGGCGGCTCCCAGAGAAGGATGGAAATAAGATCCCAATAAGGAACTTCCGGCGTGTTTTGGGAGAGCCTCTGGGGCTGGACAGGGAGGGCAGCTTTCCCTCAGGTAAAAGCCATCGCTCCTCGATTTTCCCTTCTTCGATTCTGTCCATCCAGCCCTGAGTCTGTCAGGCCCGTGGGGCCTACGTCCCCAGCAGTCCTGGACCGAGGCGGAGAATGCCCAGGGCAGCGGTATGATCAGAAGGCCCCCTCCCCGCCCCCTTTTACCCTCTCTATACCTGCCTGAGTAGAGTCCTCCTAGCTACAGAGAAGGGACTGGCTGTGGGGGCATGGAGTTGGGCAGGCTGGAAGCCGGTGCCTGGGCTGGGATCCCCTGGCCCGGCCGGGAGGGGCTGTAATCTGGCTCCCCAGCGACCCGGTCCCTGGCTCCCGCCGCAAAGTCGCACCGTGGCAGCCCCGATAGGCCAAGCGTCCCTCGACACAAGTCCCATTACGTTGTATTTATGTTTCACTTTATTGTTTTTTTTTCTCTCTCTTATTATTGTCTCACTCTGGGGGAGGCAAAGGATATAATATATTCATCTTTATTATACCAAATCTGTGTGAAGCATTTAATAAAACGCTGTTTCCACACAGCCAGGGATATTAGTGTGAGCTATTCTTAAGTTAATGCTCGGGTACTGAGGGCTCCTCCGCCACAGCGCCTGCTGCTGGCGGGCGGAGGAAAGCGCAGGCCCTGGCTGTCACGCCCCCGCCCACCCCGCCACGCGCGCACCCTAGCAGTCTTAGTCAGGCTCCCGCCCCAGCCTGGGAGGAGGGGCTCGGAAGAGCTGAGTTCAAGTCCCCTTCGCCCCTCTTCGCCCTGTGCTTCTAACCCGCTGTGGGTCTTTGTTTGTGCCTGTGAACACGGGAAGAAGAATTTTCTAGACTCTTTCCTCTCAGGGCTTTCTTGGGGAGCTGAAGAGGCCTTGGGGGTAGACAAGGCTTTATAAACAGGAAAGAATAAAGCAAGGATTTGTAGTGGTGGGGAGGGGGGAGGATGGATGAGGGGTAGAAACAAGGAGACCACCAAAATGGTTCTAGATAACATAGACCCCCAAGTTGGACCCAAGCCTAGACTGGGAAGCAGGGTACAGCTACAGTTTGAGCAGAGCCCAGAAAGTTTCAGCATGCCTGGGCCTCACCCCAGCCAATGAATGTGACCAAAATTTTAAGGATCTTGGCCTGTCACAGTAGGCCCTCCCATGGTCCTCCCTGTAGGTAGGCAAACAGTCTGTTGTCTAATTTACAGCTAACAGATTGAACCTCAGAGAGATCAAGTGGATTGTTTGAGGTGACTCAGCTGGGAAGTAGCACAATAGATCACAGTGCCTTCAGACTCTGCTTCCCTCCCTCCCCCAGCCCTCCTGCCCGCTACCTTCGCCCTCAATACGGCCCTGCCATCCCTATCCTCCAGGGTTTTCCATGGCCTATAAGCTTTGTATTCTGCTTTCTACACACTTATGTGCACGCACACACACCCCTACCTGGGGATGCCCATAAGAGAGTACGTGACTTTCCATGTTAGGCCCACCGCCCAATGTCCTCTAGAGCCCACTTTCTGGGTTCTCTTAGGGCTCTGATTTGGGTGTATCAGCCTTACTTAGGCCCTTGTACCACTGCTGTAGGGGAGAGTCGGGGCCAACTCTGCCAGGCCAAGAAGAAGTGTTGTGCAGGAGGATTGGGGTGGGCAGATAAGCCCCCCTAGTTAGGACTAATATATCCTCCCATACTTCTCAGTCCTCCTCTGCCTCCATCACTCCATCCTTGGGGGCTATATCAGATCACCCCATATCCTGTAGGCTGCTGGTGGGAGCTTCTTTGTAGGCTAAGGGTACTTGAGCAATCTGACAGCTCTCACCTGGGGCTGGCTGAGGGAGGAGGGTACAGACTTACTATGTGGTAGGGCTGGGACTAGAGTGGTGCAAGGGAAGTGCCTAGAGCACACAATTTAAAAAGGTACTTGCTCTCTGTGTTGTGTACGACTCCTTAAATTTTGTGCTTAGGCATCTATCTCACTTGCCTCACCCTAGTCCCAGCTCTGCTGTGGAGTCGTAGGCATGGAATCAGCACAGTTGCCAATCAGGGATAGAGAGGATGGTTTCAGCTCATCCTTGTGAATGGCTTTTTGAAGGGTAGAATGTAAACAATGAGAGGAGCTGTCTTGTGTGAGAGTGAGCTCGCCCAGCTGGTGGAGTATGCTTAGACCCCGCTGAGAGGGCTAATCATCACAGTTTAGTTGCCATCATCATCCTCTTACTGACTGCCAAGTAAGAACTTTACCCACATTATGTCATGTAATGTATATAAATGTGTTTTGGCCAAGGATGGGATATTAGTTTCTGACCTTCTGGGTCTTTTCCAGCTCTGATAGTCTATTGTTGCATAAAACAAAGGGCATTTCTGTTGATTTTGGCTGCTTCATTGTATTATAATTATTATTTGGACTCATTTTATGGCCTTTGCTCATGGGTAAGCTCTTTGAGGGCAGGGACTGTGTCTAATTTCATTTTTTGACTATTCCCTCCGCTCTTCCATGCCCCGCACAAGACTAAGCACATAGCACATGTCTGATAAATGTGTATTAAACAAACACATGAGTACTCAAAGGCTGTCTGTCTACCTAGCCATCTGCTTTCCAGGCTGTGACCAGCAGAGCCATTAGGGTGGCCATTGGGAAAGCCAGTACCACTTCTGCAGTCATAGTTTCCTTTCCCCACAGCTGAGCTGAGCTCAGTTTGGCACTTATAGAGCCTCCTCTCACATTGTGCTCCCAGCTCTATTCTAGTCTGTGGGTAAGACAAGGGCCAGCTCAGTTTCCACCTGCACAGAAGGAGCTCAAGTCTCATACTGGACATACTCATGAGAAACCATTCAGGGAGGGGAGGGGGCCTTTGGGAGATCAGAGCAGGGGGGAGGGAGTCTTGTAGCCAGAGAAGTCTGCTTGGCAGAGCTGGGATTAGAGGTAGGCTTTAAAGGATGGGAAAGATCGAGAGGTTGGAGGGAAGAAATGGAGTGTTCCTGGTTGGAGTGAGAGGGGACAGCAAGAGCAAAGAGACAGGCAGGACTGCTCACAACAGTTTTGGAAGACAGGTAGGCTGGCTTGCCTAGAGCACCAGAGAAAGATAAGTGGAAAAAGACATTTGCGGAATGCCTTGGATGTCTAGGTCCAAGCCGAGACCAGAAATTTGGATTCAGAAACCAAAGTCCACATCCTAGAGCCCAGAAATCAGAATCTAGAACTCATACTCCAAAGCCAAAGTCCAGAACCCAGCCTTGTCCAAAGCTGTCCTTTTGGTTGGTGTGAGATGCCACCACGGGGTCTCCAAACTCAAGGTGCATGAGCAAGATGGACTCTTCAGGAAACCCAAGGCCCGACACAAGCCCACCTTAAACCTGACCCCCAGAACTAGCATGATCAGCTGTTCTAGGTCCCCCCAAATCAGAACCTGAAGTCTGGCATCATCTGCAGCCCTAAGCTGGAGCAAGAGTTTTCGACCAACATACAACCTCCTACCTACCCTCCATGCTTCCCTCTACCCTCTGATACAGGTGGGATCTAGGCTTCTAGGCTGGACCCAGCTGGGCTAGGTTGCTGGGGTGGGGGATGGGGGTGGAGCCATGGTGCCTGCAGTGGTGCCAACCCAGCCAGCGTGTAGGCGTTACTGTGCCGGCCTGTCGAGGAACGCAAGCCTGCCAAGGAGCCGGAGCGCTGTGCTGCGTGGAGGGTGTCAGGGGTGGTATTGTCAGCGCACAAATGCTCAACTTTATGTACTTTTAACTAGAGGTGTAACAGATGGCCCCGTTTCTGTCCAAGCTAGGGAGACTGGTGCCCATTCCGGCTGCAGCCAATCAATCCCGCCACTCTGGGGGGAGCTACAAGCTGGGCTGGGAGGCCTGGAGCCAGCAATCGCGTAAGGCTGTCTGCTCGGGCTGGCCCAGCACTGCCTTCGCCAGCCGCTCAGCCATGGGCCCAGGGAGGTAGGAGGGCAGGCAAGTGACAGCCATGCCCAGCAGCCTAGTCAGAGGCCTGTCTGGGAGAGAGAGCCTGGACCCACCCACCAGGACCCAAATGGCCAATGAAGTCATTCAAGTCCCCAACCCGCCCTACTTTATCCTTTTTCCTGTTGTTTCTACCTAGTACCTAAACCCTAAATCTCTAGCCTCAAAATGCTCCAGATCCACAACCCTGCAGTGTCCTGCATGATAGACACCAGATGTTGCTCAGGACTAGGGGTGAGTAGCGGTGCCTTTGAGAGAAATAGTCACGGGACTGCAGACGACTTCAAGAAATGCCTAAGACAGCCAGAAAGGAAGAGAAAACAACAGGATCCACAGCTCTCAGAGCTGGGAAAAACTATTAATTAATCTATTGCTACGTTCTTACAATCAGTCAACAAACATTTAGTGAAAGCTTACTATGTGCCATGTCCTATGCTAAGCACTGGAGGTCACGATGATGAATAGGATATAATTCCTGTCCTTGAGACCTTCTCAGAGAAATACAGACAAATATATGGGTAATTAGAGTGATGAGTTAGGACTCATAAAAATCTCCACAAGGACTGTGGGAGCACAGAGCAAGGATGTTTAACCCTGTCTGGGAGATCCCAGGAAGATTCTAGCAGGAGCTGGCTCTGAGCTGGGTATTAAAAGACCAGTAGGAGTTTTCACTGGAGGGGAAGTCAGGGAAGGGTGTCTGAGGGGAAATGAATGGCATGTATAAGACATAGTAAGAAAGAGCATGGTGAGAGTAAGGGTCTGAAAAGATATAAGTGTAGCTGAAGTTTGGGATGTGGATGGAGGAATGGAGGGAATGAGGCTGGATGGGGAGTGGCCAGGCCCGGTGGATGATGCCTTGGCCTCATTTCAGCAGGTTAGCAACCTGACCCAGGAGATGTCTTTTCTCTCCTGTGACACTAATGACCCTCATCCTGGGGCCAATGGGAGTAAGGAAAGGAAGGAGTAAGGCCTAGCAGCATGTGGGCAAGGCCAGAACTTGGTGAGGGGACCCTGCAGCATCAGTCCTTCAAAGCGATCCTAGGCCTGGCCTTCCTACTTTCCTGTTTTGAGGGAGGAGGCCCTAAACCAGGGGGCTGACTCTTTCCCAACTCTGTACCCCATGGATTTCTGAGTCTCCTAAAAACAGCCTTAGGTTTTTCTGTAGGTTTCTTAGAGAAGACTTGGAATCTTATTCATTCATCAAGCATTGAGCATCAACTGTGGTCAAAGCCTAGGCAGGAAGGAAACTGACGTGTAGACAGCGTATTATGCTGGACTGTGAGGAGCTCAGACACAAGAGGAAGACAGTAATCTGGGCAGGGGTCCTTTTGTTTGCAAGAAACAGAAGTTCACTTGAGGAATCACACAAAAAGAGAGGGCCTTTTGTATTGAAGCACAAGGATCTGCACAGGGACTGGGTCTAGAAAGCATGCAGGGACCGAGACAGCTCTGGGGACCAACTTCTCTCACGGTAAGGTGGAAAGACAATCCATAGTGTCTCCTTTCTCCGTGCGTCTCTATCATTAATATTAATGAAATTAATTATTATTATTATTACTATAAAAGGAGGGGGAATGATAGTTAACAAGTTCTGAGCACTTACTAAATGCCAGACATATTGGTGTCCATGCTTATCTCAGTTAATCCTCTTAAGAACACTGTGAGTTAGTTGACATGATTATCCCCATTTTACATATGAGGCTCAAGCTGGTTAGATGTCCTGCCCCAGGTTCAAGCCAGGAAGTGGAGGAGTCAAGATTCTCACTCAGGTCAGCCTTCAGAGCCCTGGCTCATAACTGCTTCTGACCCCCAAGCAGCACTGAGAGCTTCCTCATAATTTCTCATAACCGTGACTTGCATTTGACCAGCCGGCCTCTCTGAGTCTCTCTCTACATCACCTCTGCTAACTGCTCTAAGTCTCTTTGTATTTCATAGCTCATATTCCCAGGAGAGGATATCAGACTGGCCCAGCTCATCTTTTAATGCCAGGCCACATCATAAGCAGCTGCCCAGCCAAAGTGCTGGCTGGGAGTGGGACTGAGTGTAGCCACTGATCAGCACGTTTCATAGAGCCAAGTGTAGAAATAATATCCTACAAGGGAGGAAATATAAAGTGTTATAAGAGAGAGGCAAGAAAAGGATGAAGGGAGACTTCGTGGGGGGTAGTTTGTGATTTTGATCTTGATATAAGCATAGGATTTGGGGAGCGGAGTTGGAAACAAGGATTTCCTGAAGAAAAGAAGAGTGTGAACACAGGCTCGGGATTGGGAGAGCATGAGTAATGTTTAAAGGCCAATGAATAGTTCTGCTTATCAGGAGAGTGTGGTGCATGAGCCAGAGGCTGGAAAGGTAGGACTTGAATGCTACCATGAGTCTGAATTTAATTTAATGGGAGTCATGGAAGGTCTTTGAGCAGGAGAGGGGTGTGATCAGACGTATGCTTTAGGTAGGACGACCATATGACCATGGCAGTTCCAGTTCATACCTATCATCCCAATGTAATTATTATTTTTATTCTTAAAATGTATTATTATTATTATTATTATTATTATTACTATTTTATAGAGCTCCTTTCATTCTCAAAAGCATCCTGGTTTGGATAATAAAGTATATGGTTGCTCCAGCTTTAGGGGCTGTGGGCTATTGCTCTGATAGGATTAACGTGAGTGGGGCAGGATGAGAGGCATGATGGTCCTGGGTAATATTGCCATATTCTAGGTAAGGAAGGCCAGAACCAGATGAGGGCAGAGAGGACAGAACACAAAGGAGTGTGGGCAAGAGACAGGGCTAGCACAGAATTGGCCAAGCCTTGTGGTTGAATGGTTTTGGGGGGATGAAAGAGGGGGAGAGTGGTCTCCAAGTGACTCCTAGGTGTTCAGCTTAATTGCTGGAGGGAATGGTAGAAGTCTGAAAGCAGGGCATGTTGGGGAGGGTATAGAGATGATTGTGGTTGTAAGTTTGAGGTGCTCTGGGACATCCACTCGGAAATGCTCAGCAGGACGTTAAACATTCTAGATGGGAACTCAGAAGCTGTCTGTTAGGGATTTTTCCAAAGAAATGACTAGTGGGAAAAACCTGCACAGGGCCAGGTGGGTTTGGTTATTTCCAGGTCACAGGTGAATGAATGTAAGAAACTACTGGGGTGGGGTGGGGGGAGGGTAGGAATGTTGCATGAAGAGTGAATGGCAAAGAACTAGAGGTGATCAGGGTGATTTCTCATTCATAAAGTTTGTCTAGGACAAAGAGGAAAGAAAGAGAGCCAAGATGTAGAGAAAATTCTGGGAACATGCAGGAGAGGTTGGGTCCTTGGTAAGGAGAAGGAACTCTTCTTTTTCAGAGACAGGAGGGAAGAAAAATGATGAGTGATGATCTAGAGGAATTCTGGAGTGGGCTGGTAGGTTTGGGGGCCAGGTAGAGAGGACCATATTATTCAAGGAATGGGCTCCATATACTTGGTCAAATTAGAATTGAAGGCTTGCAGAGGAAGTTTGTAATGGTCATGGAATTGTAATGATGAGTCAATTATAGATTAAAAGAAAGATTTGTTTGTTTGTTTAACACATACTGGTGAAGGATGAGTTGAGGCAGCATGAATGAGCCAGTATTTTTTTTTTTTTTACCTGCTCCAGCATGTCCTGAAGTTAGAGCCCAAAAAGTGGATGGCAGTGTTGCTTAAAGCTGGAGATTGGTAGGCAGGATGACAGGAAGCACATCATTGAAATGGCTGACATAGAGCCAGAATAAGAAAGGAGGAAGTAAAGCCAGAATGGGGGTAGTGGCCTGGGAGAAGATGGAGGGCTTAAGGGGCCAGAGAACAAGTAAGTAGGAAGGAGGAAATGAGTGAGGTGAGAGGATAGGAGATTGAGATCAAAGAATAAATTTTCAGATTCTGAAATTCTGGAGTTTCTAGGGGTGAGGAGGGGTCATGTTAACTAGTGGCTGGAGAGAAGTGAAAGAAACTGTGCAGAATGGCTGTGTTCAGGACCTCGGGGGACTGAAGAGGCTGGGTGGGGTGGCTGGGAATTGATATGCTCTCGGTGTCCCCAGTGACACTTCTGGTTTGAATTTTTTTTAATTACACGAATAGTATATGTTCCTTTATTTTTTAAAAAAAGATTTGGGGATCTAATGTACAGCATTGTGATTATAGTTAATGGTTCTGTATTGTGTATTCGAAAATTGCTAAGAGAGTAGATCTTAAATGTGAGAACAAAAAAGAAATGGTAATTATGTGATGTGATGGAGGTGTTAGCTAAAGTTACAGTGGTAATTCTATTGCAATATATGTGTGTATCGCACTTATGTTGTATGCCTTAAACTTACACAATGTTATGTCAATATAATTGTAAAAAACTTGAAAAAAAAAAGAACATTCAAATGATCGAAATAAAGTTAAATTAAATTAAAATTACCTATAATCCCACACCTCAAATATTATTAAAGCTAACATGTTGGTGAATATTCTCCCAGACCTTGATGTATACATACTGTTGGAAAATGGGGGACCACATTATATATACATAATGAATTCTTAAATAAGCCTAATTTTGGAATAACTTTAGATTTATGGAAAGCTTGCAAAGTTAATACAGAGAGTTTCCATGCCCCTGACCCAGTGTCTCCTAAAGCTTACATCTCACATGGCCATGTTACATTTGTCAGAACTAGGAAACCAGCATTGGTACGTTATTATTAACTGAACTTCAGACTTTACTTGGCTTTCACTGGTTTTCCCACTAATGTCATTTTCTTACTCCAGGATCCCATCCAGGCCCCCACGTAGCATTTACTACACATACTGTTTTGCAACCTGCTTGTTTTGCTCAACATTATGTGAACTCCTTTCAACGATGCTAAACATTCTTCCACACCATCATTTTAGTAACAATGTGGTATTCATTTGATGGTTGTGTCATTGCCAATCCCTACTGTGGAATGTTTAGATTGTTTCCAATTTTTCACTCTTATAAACCAAGCTGGGATGAACCCCTTGAAGCTAAATTGTCTGGACTATCCCTGCTTATTTCCTTACAATAAATTCCTAAACATGGTATTGCTGGGGCCAAAGAGTTGTGGCTTGTGGAAGCCATGGATACATCTTACGCAACTGGCCTCCTGAAAGGTTATAGCAGTTTACCCTCATACCAACATCACTAGGGCTTTTTTTTTTTTAAGTTTACGATAGGGAGAGGTATAGGTGCAGAAGACTCTTAAGAGGATCTGTCTCTCAATGTCGTATCCCTCTGTCTATACTCAACTCTTCTCTAGGCCACAGGGTCTGAGTTGGCCTTGAATTCAGCCAGCAGCTGGGATGGGGGTGGGGGGTGGCCAGGCTATGGCCCCTGGGCTCTGGGGACACCTCCTGTGCTGGAAGCTGAGGAGGGGGCCCAGGCAGCTGCCTGGGCTTTGTTCTTTTGCCAAGAGGTGAGCTGGCGGGGAGGGAAAGGATGAGGAGAGGCTGTAAGGGGAGAGGGAGCCCTCCTCTCACCCCATGAAAGCTGAGAGGCAGGAGGGCATCTCCCTGAGCCAGCCAGGGGGGCAGCAGACGGATTGGGAAAAACGTAACCTCCCCGAGACGCATGCTCCAGTTCAAGCAGGAGACATTAAGGATGAAATATCTCCCGAGCAACAATTCATCTCTAACTGGGAGGAGAGGGACTCGCTGACATTTAGCTGTGATCAGGGGCTGCACACGCCTGTCTCCAGAAGCCTAACAGGAGTGTGGCTGCCTGTGTGTTTGAGAAACTCATGTGTGTGCGTGTCTGTGTGTGTCTGTGTGTGTAACAGGGTATGAGGGACTGTATGCAACTATAGCGAAGCAGTGAGTATATCGGTGACACAGTGTGAGAGAAACTGTGTGTATAATAGGATATGAAGGATTGTGTGTGACTGTCGTGAGGCTGTGTCTACACATACGGTAGCTCATGTGTGAGAATCTGCGTGTGATCGTGAGGATGCTTTAAGTGTGTGTCAAAGTCATGTCTGTAAAAGGGTGTTGGAGCCAATGTGAACTTGTGTGTGATGTTAAATATGTGTGGGTGATTGTGCAAGAGTATGCTAGAGTGTTGTATAATACTGTATGTGTGACAATGAGTTTGACCCTAAAACTGGCCTTGAGACAGCGTGAGACTGGGTATGATATAGTAGATGTGAAACTGACCGCCAAGCTAGGCTAGATCTCAGGCCAATGCTGGGCCACAAGACACCTTTGTGAGAATTAGAAAAAGATACCCCCTTCTCCACAAAGTCACAGGCCCCCAGCCGTCCTTTCATGAAGCTTTCTTGTGCAATGTGCAATGTGCGTTACTCTAAATAGAAGATGAGCCACTCATCTTTTCTTATGGTCCACTGAAATTTTCTCAACTGTGAAATTTATTATGATTTTAATACCTTTAATTATTTTGTGTAAGTATTTTGTTTGATATCTGTCTTTCTTGCTAGGTTATAAGCTCCATGGAGGCTAGGACCGCTTGTCTAGGTCTGTCTTGTTCATCATTGTAACACCAGCTCCTGGCCCAATGCCTGGGGCAGAGAGTTGCTTCATAAACATTTGTTAAATGACTAAATGAATTAATAAGACCGGGGTGCATGTTCACATGTAGGTGCTTATGTGTGTAGAGCTGAGCCAGATGTTTGCATGTATCTACTGGATGTATGTGCAGGTGAATGTTGTCATTCTCAAAAGGCTCTTCTTACCTGTTCCCTAAGCCTTCATCCCCAAATAGGCCAAGGACCAGAGTGGCCTGGAGACATGAGGACGCTTGAGGAGAAAGAGACCATCTCCACTTCTGCACTGTGCTGGGGAAGGCCAAGGGTGGAACGAACAGCAGGATTGGGCTTGTTGGCTGAAGGGATGGCAAAGGGTCAGACCCTTCCCTGCCAGCCTGGATGCTCTCCTGCCTCATTTTCCAGGCCTGTTTGAGGCTCCAAGAAGATTTCTATGAATTGAACCATAGGCACTTGGAACTGGGTGGACCCCAGCAGTGTTTCTATAAGCTGGACTCAGGAGAAACTCCTGATCATGCTGTCCAGGGCCCAGTCCCAGGGTCTCACATTGTATGTCCCACCCTGGGGTTCAAACTACCAATCTTGCTTTTGTCCCCACATGGCCTACTAAGGTATGGATAGGATTCCTTTGCCTTCCTGCAGTCAACAGAATCACCAATGTCATACTAGCCCCATCCCCTAGGCATGCCTAGTCTCTGAGAAGAAGAGCCCCATATTTGAGGGAAGTATATATGGGGGGCAGTATAGAGATGACAAGGGTCAAGGAGGGTGGATTTGGCAGGGTGGGTGGCAGAGGAGCAGAGAAAATGAACTCGGAAGGCATGAAGGGACAGAAAAGTGAAAGTGCTGGTGGACTGAACAGGCTAGGGCAGAACGGGAGGCAAATGGCTCAGGACAGAGGCCTGGCCATGCCCTGGCTGGAGTCGGAGTAGGGGAAAGTGGAGGATGGGAGGAGTCTAGAGTTCACCAGTCCCAGGTGGCCATGAGCACAGCTAGCTCCAGCCCTGCCCCTAAAATCTGAAATTTTCCCCAAGGTCCCCTCATGCTAGTACCTTAGGGATGGAGGCGGGAACTTGCTCAGCTGGGGAAATGTGCTTTGAGTCCCTACGGGGAGAAATGTTACATGTCCAAATAGTGGGAGTGACAGAAGAGACCTGAGTTGGTGGTTGCTCTTGTGTGACCAGGACCTCAGATTTCCCTCTAAGTGAGGGAGGAGGGCCATACATTCTTATGCTCTGTCAGATTTCCTTTACTTCAGACTGTGTAAGATCTGGAGGCTGCGTCTCTTGGTGGGTACCTCTGGCCTCCACTTTCCAAGCGAAGGCTCAGATACAATGTCCCAGGGGTGCCTATCAGATCCTGGAGGTCCCTCCCCTGGCCCATGGGGACTCTAATCTCTTACTCTCCTTTTCTGACCCCAAACCCATCGTTCCAGAGTCTGGAAAGGCAGACAGCTTGCTTTTTGCTCAGGAACCTGACCTCATGAGCAGGTAATCCCCTGCCTCTGCCCTCTCTCCTAGGGTCCTCAGTTCTTCTTCTCTGGGGGTGGTTTCCAGCCTGTGCAGAGACCAGCCTAGCCGGGAGAAGAGGCAAAAGCTTATGTTCTCTGCTCTGGCCATAGGAGACCATACCCTGCTTCTCCCAGGAGGGGGATCAGGATGGATTAGGGTTGGAGGGCTGGGGTCTGCTCTCTTCTGTCTCCATCCTTCCCCAATTTTCAAAGCTGCTTGGCTTCATAGATGACTGGAACCAATTGTAGGTAATGTCCTTGTCAGGGCATAGCTGCACTCATCCATTACCTGCTGAAATCTTGCCCACTGCCCTCTCAGGGGAACTGGCTCAGGCATGTGGTTAACCTTTGACAAGCTGGAAAGGCCAGGGACATTTTTTCCTTCCTCTTGTCTCAGTGATGACTACAAGCTTCTTAAGGATAAGAATCAAGTCTTATTTATCTTGGTATCTCCAAGGTCTAGCTCAGTGCTCAGTAAATAGTACTTGCTCAATAAAAAGGTAGAGCAAATGAATGAATGAGAGAGAGGAGAAGGAAGGACTTGACCCTTTTTCTCGGTTCATAAAAATGGGGAGGAGGTTGTGTTTATTAAGTGATACATCTATCAACATAGGATCTTCTTGTGATCGCAAGGGACAACTGCTTCTTTCCCTCTCACTGGCCACCTCCCTGAGTCTTTTCACAATCCATTCCCCCAGCATGGATTGGCAGACCCCTGTGCCAGATATTGGGAAGCAGTCTGGCCTTAAAACATAAAACATGTTTATCCTCCTTTCTGCCTCACCACATCCCTCTGGTAAATTGGAGAGCCATTCCTTTTGGGTTACATGGCCAGGTCCACAGATGCACTTGGGGATCTGAACTCAATCTAGATGCACATCCTCCCCTCCCCATGAACCATGTGTGACTAGAGGGGTTGACTACTTGCAGAAAACCTGGGTACCGGTGGATCCCTGAGAGGTTAAGAGGGCAACTGAAGCCACCATAGCCAGAGCACAGGGGTGGGGAGAGGTGAGAGCTCTTGCTGCCTTTGACATGGCCACCTTCCATGAAAGATCAGTGTTCCATTCTTTCTAGGGACACCAGGGAAGTATTCTTATTGTAATCTCCATTGGACAAACCAGCGAAGGAGCAAAGATCTTGTCCCCTCCCCCCACCCTCCAACCTTTTCTTCCTGCCTCTGATGTTTTCCATGTACTAGGTTTCTCTGTTGGCAAGTCCTGCCCAGAAATAGCCTTTCTCAGCTTCCTCTGAGCTTTGGAGTCACCAAACCAGCCTTCAGGGACCAACTATACAAATCCAGCCTGTTTTTGCTCAACAAAAATTCAAGAAGAGATGTTGGCAGAATGCTAGTCTCCTGAGAGATCATGGAAATGCCGAATTCCCCAGGCCTAACCAGGCAGACCTCTGTAACTGATGGCAGAATGCCCAAGGTTAAGTGGCCATGAGTTAGAGATAAACCAATGGTCCAAAAGCCAGAACATCTAAGCAGGCAGAAAAGGACTACAGGTTTCAATTGACAGGCCAGGGCAGGCAACAGTCTAGAATTCAAAAGGTCAAATAGGACAATGGGAACTCGATTCCGAGGCAAGAATGGTCAAGTGAGGGGAATGCTGGGATGCAAGGGATATTCGAGGTTATTTTGACCAGATAGAAATAAGAGATACACTCTAAAGACTTTTAGATAGGAAAAGGGAAGCTGAGGTGACCTTACAAAATGAGGTGGAGGAGATGTTGGAGGTCCTAATACTTAATATGGTGATGGTGGATGTGGTTGTCATAGTGAGGCTGATAATTATAGTGATTGTATGATTATCATAATAGCAGCAAGGGGGTGATGAGTGGTCATGGTGTTGTTAATGAGTTGTTAATGATTGCTGCCATGTTGATAGAGGGAGTGTGATGATAATTGTCATGGTGAAGGAAGTGGTGACTTTGAAGCTCACAGTGACAGAAGTGATGGTAGTATCAGTGGATGACGGTAACAGTAACTATGGTCGCAAGTGAAGGGGGCTGTGACAGGTGGTAGACATGTTGAATTGCTATCCAGACGAGGGAGTTGGTGGTAAGGATTACGTTGGTAAATGTAGACTCTTCATGTGGTATCGTTGCTCTTTCCTTAATCCCAAAAGTGTATGAGATAAGCCTGATCCTTTAGGCAAGCTCGAGAGTAACATGTGATAGCCTTGGGTCTCCCTGAGCAGGAGAGAGGACCATTTCTAATGCCGCTGTGATCAGACCTGCCCTGTCTTTCCTACTCCACTCTGTTCTCATTACAAAGTGGAGATTGGAGGGTAAACCACACTCCGGCTTTCCCTTCTTTTTCTCTTTCTAGGGGTTTACTTGTTTCCTAAGATAGCCCTTCTCCAGGGTCCGATATAGGAAACTAAGGCATAGAGGCTTTTCCTCTATGGGCTGGAGCCAGAGCATGATGGGTGTGCCAGACATCATGCTAGAAATGAGATAGCCGACCAAAGGCCCTCCTTGCAGGAGTAAGAACAGTGGTTACTGTAGCTGCTCTTTTTAACTCAAAGCTGGTCCTAAAACCCTAATTCGTTCAGCCTCTGGCAGTTCCTTTAGACCTATGCTGGCCAATCCTATTGCTACTAGCCAGAGGTGGCTATTCAGCCACATCTTGAAATACAGCTAGTCCAATTGATATGGGAGTATAAAATATACATTGGATTTTGGAGACTTAGTATGAAAAAAAAGAATGGAAACTCTCTTTAATGATTTTTATATTGATCACATGTCGAAATAATGTTTTGGAAATATTGGGTTAAATAAAATAAATTATTAAAATTAATTTTACTTGTTTCTTTAAATCAAAAATTATGTCTACTAGAAATTCTTAAATAACATACATGGTTTATATTATATTGTACAGTGCTACTTTAGATCATTTCCTTCGTTCGGGGAAGCAAAAGGGAAGAAATGAAAAAAATTACGAAATAACGGTGAGCTAAGCACATAATAAGTTTGTTTTTCTCTCCCATAAAGTCTAAGCAGAAGCACTGCAGGGCATATAAGGCAGCTTCACTTCACAGTGTCAAAGCCCTAGCTTTCTTCTTAATTATCGCTCTACCATCTTCAACATATGGCTTCCATTTTGACGTCTAAGATGGCTGCTCTAGTTCCCATGTCCACTTTACCTCCAATGAAGAGGGGAGAAAAGGATATGGAGAGTCAGTTACTTCTTCTTCTTCTTCTTCTTCTTTTTCTTCTTCTTCTTATTCTTTTTTTAAACACCTACAGCACCTGGTCTTCCTTGGTGGTCTCCCATCCAAATACTAACCAGGCCTGACCCTGCTTAGCTTCTGAGATCAGATGAGATCAGGCATGTTCAGGGTGGCATGACCATAGCCTAGTTACTTTTTTTTAAGGGCAAAGCCCAGAAAGTACAATATTACTTCTGTTTGCATCTCATTGGCCAGAATCTAGTTACCTGGACACACCTAGCTGCAAGGAAGTCCAGAGAATTAGCCCTAAAGTGGGTGGCCAGGTTCCAGCTAACCCTTGGGGGATTTTATTATTAAAAGAAGAAGGGAAGATGGATATTGGGGGACAACCAGCTGCCCTGATATACCCAGAGAGGGGCAGTCCCCTACTCTCACACTTCCTACAGGTCCAGGCAAGCACCACTTGGGCAGCAGGAGAATGGAACAAATAACCTCCAAGAAAAATCTGCTCTTTTTAAAGAAATACCTTTAATAAAGGCAGCCCAAGTCCCAGCATATTTCCAGGTGTTCTTTGGTCAGAAAGATTTTAAGAGAGTGAAGAAAGAGGACAGTCTGGTGAGAAAGAAAGGAGAGTGAGTACTTGTGTGTGGCTGAGAATGATTATTTGAATTCTAAACTCTCTTGCTTGGAACAGCAACTATGATTCCAGTATTTTGGACATTTATATTCAAAGTCTTCATTGGTCATATGACATAGAAACAATGGCTGCAAACACTTGCTAAGTAAGCTCCGTTTATTAAAAACCTGCTTGTCTGCCTTCTTTCCTTCCACCTATGACCATATGTACTGCTAACAGGTGCCCAGGGCTGCCAGGGAGGTGGACCCAGGAGACATATGAGACCTGTATTTAAGGAATGATCTGACTGAGAGTCAGAAAACCACCGAAGACAACTGTCCAAACAAGCAAGGAGTGAGCAAACTGGGATGGGACACTGGCTTTGACTTTCTCTTTGATCTAGGTCTTCCCAACAAAAAGATACTCAAGAAAATTAAACTAGGTCTCCACAAAGGTAGGGTCTAAGTGTATCATGGTCTCCAATGTATTCCTGTTGCCTGGCATGTAGTAAGAGCTTGATAAGCATTTGTCGAATGGATGAATGCTAGGGTAGGCTTTACTCTGGAGTCAGGTTTTATACATTATTTGGGTTTCGAAGTTGAGAACTTCACAGATGCCCCCTGTCCTGAACATATATGGTTCCTTCTCAGTGGCCCTGTCTCTGGACCTGCAATGCCATCCTTCCCAGGATCTACCCTCCAAGACTGGTGAGCTAATCACTCAAGCTCAGCGCAGGCTGTTTCTGGGGAATGGGGCAAGTACAGATAGTTCCTGGAAGGACGACCAGGTCTCCAAACCCACCTTCGTGGCAGGCCCACCTTTACTGCCGGACAGAGACAGGATTTCTCTGGCTGCTGCCTCTTCCATGCAGCCCCTTTCTTGCTCAGCAAGGGTCAGATAAGGAGACCACAATGAGCTCTAGAAGAAGGCCTGGCAGGATGGAGGGGCCCATACCCTAGACTTCCTCCTCCTCCCATACATCTTGGTGTCAAACACATTTTATTTCCTCACGTCTGGGGACTCCGGGGCTTCCCCTCCAGGATTGCTTCCTCCTCCGGTTTGTTTTCCAGCTGGAGACTCTAGGAGCCCCACGGCAGGGGGGCGGCTCCTCTACTGTGGCCCATGAGTCTTCAAAGGGCCCAGAGTGGAATGCCAGCTGGGGAGACTGCCAGCCTGGGAGGAGGGGCCCAAGATGTGGGGCTCTGGATCGGGTCCCCCACTCATTTTCAAGTCTCCCTCATTGGCTAAGGGGCTGTATCTATGGGTAGAAGTTAACTTCAAAGATCGGGAATGGGGGACTCCCTGCCACCCCCTCTCCCGGGGCTCAGAGAGGGGCAGGAAGTGCCCCCCGCCATGATGGATTAGGTGCCTAAGAGCCATGGAGAGCTCATGGCTGGGGAGACCTTCTCCCTTTTCATGGGGCTCAGATTTCACGATTTGGAGAGGGAGGAGGGGGTGAAATAATTAGTAATTTGTGATTAAGTCTTTTCATGGATATTTTGTTTCTTTGTTCTGTGATGTCGCCTGGAGCCATTTAAAAAATGACTTAATGACAAAAAAAAAATAATTGCTCTTTGTAACTAATGACTGTGTCAGAACTTGGAAATCACCAAAGCCTCAGAAAGTAAAACCCGAGACACAGACAGAGGTGGGGGTGCCACTCTCAAAGGAATCAGATCAGCAATCGTAAAGTGGCCCAGGAATCTATTTGTACCTGGGAGGCCCCTGCCCTTGCCTGGAGCTAACCAGCACCCCACCGCTTACCCTTAGTCTAATGACTTCAGGCCTAGGGGGTTCCCCAGGACCTTTGCTTCTGGATCAAGAAGAATGGTCAGAATGCCTGAGGCCAGCCTAGACTGTCCCAGCTGGTCCAGGCTTGGAGTCACTCCCTTCTCCACAGAATCTTCCTGGAGGGAGACTCCACCCTGAGGTGGGGATGAAGAAAGGTCATGCCCCCTCCCCTCCATTCTAGCAGCGAGATGGAGCCCCACAGTTCCCCTGGGATTCTGTACTCTTTTGGGTGCTGTCTATTGCTCCTGTCTCTCCAACTAGACTGGGTGCTCCTTGGGGCAGAGAAAAAACATTTTCCCTCCTGATACTCCTGCCCTTCCTCCCTGGGGTGAGCATACATTAACCTACAGTTCCACCTCAGGCAGGCGCCTTGCAGAGCTCCAAGCCGCCCCAACAGGGATCTGCCAGGGCCTAAGCCCCAAGGATTCAGCTCAGCACACGCTTCCTTCTGCCACCCCCTGCCGCCTCTAGAAGCCTCTGGGGAGTGGGCCGGGAGATGGGGAATTGCTCACGCAGCAGATTCCGCTCTTGTTCCCTTCCTGGCCCTCGCTCTGATCTCTCCCAGGGGGAAATGCTGGGAGGGGGGGACCCGTTAACTTGTGCCTTCTATTTGGTTTTCCTCTGGTTATTGTTTAAAATGCAGAGATTATGAGGTCAAACTCTCCCAGCCAATATTTTTCTAATGAAAAATGTAGTAAGGCACGACTGAGTAATCTAATCTATAAGTTAAGCGTTCCACACAGCAGCGATTTTCACCGACAGAACTTCAATAAATCTTGTTTTGAGAAAAATGATATGAGGCTGATGTTCTATTTTTGTCAATTTGAATGGACTCCCCTGCTCCCCCAGTCCCCAGAAACACTGCATTGCACCCAGCTAATCTCCTTCCCTCCCCCAGAGCTGGCTTGATGAAAGAGGGGACAAGAATCATAGGGTGGGAGGCTTGAGTTTTGGTCCAGCTGGGCTCTGGGAGCCTGGAGCCAGAGGTATCTGCGTCAGCCCACCTGGCCTCTGTGGCTCTTCTCTGGGTGAGGGGTCAGTGAGGCGGCTGGGGGTCCTGAAGGAAAAGGCAGCCTATGACTTAGGAGAATATGTCTTCCCTAGTCACAGGATCAGGGTTGCCCAGGCAAGCTTGTCTACTCCAGCTGTTCCAAAGGCTGAGCAAAGAGCAAACAGCAGGCCTTACACCTTCCCTCAACACCCGACAAGCCATTGATAGATTTGGCAAGGAAGGCCTCACCTCAGGCAGAATTATTGAGATCCACCCTTGCTGCTCCCCTATAGTCTGACTGAAACAGAACGAATGAGGCAGAATGTAGTGAACTCCTTCCCACACACAAAAGTGTGTGTGTGTGTGTGTGTGTGTGTGTGTGTGTGTGTGTGTGTGTGTGTGTGTGTGTACCGGTGTGTTTGTGCCTATGTGTGTGTACCTGAAGCAGATACCTCTGGCTCCAGGGCCCTGGGAGACAGGGTTCTCCTGATGAATGTGTGGGTCATAAGCCTGTCATGAATGATGGCCGCCAAGAAAAAAACCAGCAAAGATATTTCAAACCCAGGGAATATGTGGGAGGCCGGGAGAAAGGGTATGGAGAGGCTATTTGAAGAAACTGGAGAAGCTGTAGGGGCAGCCAGAAAGGATTATGGCACCTCATCAGAGAGAAATCAATTAGGAGAGGTTTCAAAATGAGGAGCTCCTCCTTGCTTGCCTCCTCCCTACAACGATCCACTGAGGGGAATGCGTTAAGACAAACGGAAATGTCGACACAGGGAAAGGTTTTCTGGGCGGAGGTCCTGCAGCATTTAGGTTCGGAAGAGCCAGAGGCTGACTCCTTCTGAAATCTGGAGGCACGGAAAGCCAAGACAGAGAGACTTGATCTCTCAGTGTCCAGGCAAACAAGCATAGTATAAAAGAAGGTAGTTTGGAGTTGGGGTTCCACAGATCAAAGGGCTTCCGAAGTTCTGACATTACCAATGGTTGAATTTAGGCCTCAATATTTTCATCTGTAAATGAGAAAAAAAAGACCAGTTCTGCTTACCTGTTAGCAATGTTAGCATATGAAATGAGAAGACATACAGGAACATGCACTGTTGACTTTAAGGTACTGCACAAAATGAGCTAGTGATAGAATTGTTGCTGCGTCGGGCTGGGGGTGAAGATGTGGGAACAAGTCTTGAAACATTGTTGTTTCTCTGGGTCAGGTTAAACTGAGTGAGGAAGCTAGGCACCTGTCACTGGCCTGCCTCTAGAGTCTGGTCTTAGAGATTTGCTCATGGAGTAAGAAAGAAGTTTTCATGCTTCCATCAGAGGCCCAAGTGTGCCAAAGATCTTTGGTGTGGAGATGATCCTTGGAAAGGCTTTGGGCTGATGGGAGTGCACAGTCAGGACAAGGACCTGGCAGCTGAGAAGAGGGCCTAGGAGAGGAAGAGTGGCTGAGGAGGAGGGGAAGGGCAGGGACCCTTTGTCTCTGCTGAAGCAAATCCAGGCATCAAGGTTCGTGGCCCTTTCACCCCAGGTCTTACCAATCCTTCCTTCTTCTGGTGTTGCAGAGGCCATTCTGAGGCTCCCTGCAGCTTTCAAGCTGTGGAGGGCGGGTGGGGTTTTTTAAACTCCGAATGTCAAACATTGGGGCCCTTTTGTCTTCTGACCCCCACCTACCATTCCTTCCCATTCAACCTCCCACTGACCATTCCAAGGAAGAGGCCACCCAAGCCTGGGGTGGCCTGAACCAAGGAGAAGTTGGGAGGTTGTCCAGGATGACTGAGGCCATCAAAGTGGCCTGGAGCTGCCTAAGCAGCCTCAGAAATGCTGGAAACTGCTTCCTGAGGAAAATGCAAGGTGAGTTTAGACAGAGTACTGACTTTATGCATGACCAGGGTGGGGGATGAACCTAAAACAAAGATCTTCCTCCAATTTCTCTGTGCCTGAGGGCGGGTGGTGGGTGCTGCAGGGTCCAGAGCCAAGGGATCTACCCCCAGGATGAGTTGGAGAGTCCCTGTGGCCTGGCCTGGTCCTCTTCTTGCTCCTAGAGTGGTCCCAAGCCCCTGGCTGGAACGGTTGCCAAAGTTACAGCTCTGTAGACCATGTAGTAGCAGCCTTTGAAAACTGGGGGATGGGGGTGATAGAAGAGAGTTGTGATTGGGGCTGAGGGGAGCTTGAGGACTTTTTTCTAACTTACACCCACTAAAAATCAGATTTTCAAGGAACTTTTAATCACGCAAAGAACATTTTCAGGAGATGATGAGGAAAAACATAGGATACAAAACACTAGGTGAGAATGATCTCATTTATGAAATAAAAATACATGTATAGATTGAGCTAAAAAACTAGAATAAAAGCAGTCAAATATAGACAGTGATGATTTCTGGGTTGTAAGAATATGTATGACTTTATTTTCTTTATTCTTCTCTATAGTCTTCAAATTTCTACCATCAACATATACATTTATAATTCAGAAATTATGAAAAAGATTAAGAAGATGACTCTGGAGTCAAGCTGACACCCCAAAGGCAGACCCAGAACTTTTGCAGACCCCAGGCCCACTGCCTACTCCTCAGCTCTCTTTTGGTGATCCTGGGCTGGGCCCCCTTTATGGCAGCCTATCGGGGAGGGGCCTGGGCTCAGCAGCTGGGAGTCAGCTGTGTCCGGAGACAATCCTGTGTCCAATGAGAGGCAGGGGGCTCATTCCCCAGATGGACAGGGGCCAGGATTTAGGGAATGAGTGTGCCAAGCAGCTACCTGAGGCAAAGCTCTTCTTCCTCAACCTCAGCCCCGCAAAAGAGGGCCTCAGAGTCAGCCTCTGCCCAAGGATCTTCACCCCTTACCCCAGTGGGTTACAGCAGTGGAGGTGAAGGCAGCCTCATCCCTAGTTCTGAGGTTCATTTAAGACCTAGATTTATGGAGATAACATTCGGACCTATATTCATCCTTTTCTCCTCCTTCTGCCCCCTTCTTCCCCTGGACTCCCAAGGCCATGAACTGTGTCAGGGGAAGAGAGTGGCTGGTCAGGGCTGGGAGGGGACTTCACGGGGTCTGACCAAGGAATCTCAGTCAATCCCAGCTCAGGGGTTAATGAAAATATGGCTAAGAAATTCTAGCTCACTTTCAAGTATTCAGTTGTATTAAAGAACAAAACAAACAAAAATACACATAAGGAAGACTTTTTTAGATCATTTATTTATGAGCATGTATCAGTTTTATCAGTCTTGCTACAAATAAAGAGAACTGTAAGAGGCCAATTCAAAGATTACCTCTTGGTAGACACATTTAGAGGAAAGAAGAGTAGTTAGAATCATTGTTAAAATGGACATACGAAAACAATGTCTGGATAAATGTATAACAAGCCCTGACAACTGGCAAGGTACTTAGGAAACTGGTTTCTGAGAAGAAATCTGAATCCCATTAAAAGTGTATCAGAAAATTGCCTAGGCATTTTCATTAAGAATGCCAATTTCCTCCGAGAAAGAAATAACAGATTACATTGAGCAGAAATATTTGGGGTCCTTTTTATCTTACAGTTGGAAACACTGGTTTGGCTCTTGCTCTGGGGCTGGAGGCTCAGGCATGAAGCAATTGATATGGAAATTCTAGATTCCTGTGTGTCCAAGCCCATGCCAGGCATCAAGGTGAGAAGAAGACAGTGGGCCGAAATTGCAGGGAGGCCGAATTGTAAGGGAATGCGAGGGAAAATTTCCTGACAACGGGCTCTCTACAGGTAAGTGCTTCCAGAGTTCCCTCATGTTGGAGGTAAGCAAGTCAGCAGAGAATGCAGGCAGCCTCACGGTAGAGATATTTTAGAGCTGTTTACCCAAGTGCAGAATCTGGATCTCTGGCAGAATGCCAAATGATTTTTGATGGTGCGTTGACAAGACATTAAATCATATTGAATCCCACAGTGAGAAAGTTATTTCCTTGTCCATTTCTTTCTTTTCCTCTTTTTTTCCATCGGACCTTGGATTCACGGAAATGGATGAATCAGATTCCTCAGTTCACCACACAATGTCATCTTGGTCCTTGCATGGGCCACTTTAATATATAGTTAGTTTTTTATTAGTTGTTTTTAAATAATATTATAAGCACCTCATGAATTTATCACCCAAAACAAAACCTCAGATCTTGACAATAACTAACAACCAAATGGTCACCCTATCCCATTCCTTGCCTCTGACCTGAGATTCTGAATCCTGTATTCATCATTCCCTTGCTTTCCTCTTAACATAGTTAATATAGTTTAATATAGCTGCTCTTATATGAATTCTTAAAAAGTATATTTTTCATTTTAACTGTTTTTATTTTATTAAAAAATGATATCAGATTGTATATAAAATTTTTGGACTATTTCATATAATATGATATTGCTGAGTCATTCACACTGCTGCGTGTCACTTAAGTTTCTTTGTTTTGACTGCAGCATAATATTCCATTGTGTGAGGATACCACAGGCTATTGTAAAGATAGCACTTTTTACACTCATGTTTATAGAAGCATCATTCACAAGGGCCAAAGGGGGAAGCAAGCTAGGTGTCTATCAACAGATAAATGAATAAACAAAATGTGGTAGATACATACAACGGAATATTATTTAGCCTTTAAAAAGAAAGAAATTCTGACACATGCTACAACATGGATAAACTTTGGAGAAATTGTGCTAATTGTAATAAGCCAGGCACAAAAAGACAAAGTATGATTCCACTTACATGAGGTACCTCGTCAACTTCATAAAGACACAAAGGAGAATGTCTGCAGAATGGAATGGTTGGGGTAAGGAGGAGAATGAGGACTTAGTGTTTAATGGGTACAGAATTTCAATTTGAGAAGTTGAAAACTTCTGGAGATGGATAGCGGTGATGGTTGTCCAACAATGTGAATGTAATGTAATGCTACTAAGCTGCACTCTTAAAAATGATTAAAATGATATCATTTGTGTTTTGTATATTTTACCACAATTAAAAAAAATGATAATCACTTTCCCAACCGTGTGTATTTGGGTTGTTTGATTCTTCCAAGTTTGTCAAAGGAAAAGTCTGGCTTTGGTGCTAGTGTAACTTTAACACCTCTCTAACATCTGTTTCTCTAATTTCCCTTTTTAACAAAGAGCAAAGAGGCCTCAGGCTCAAGAGCTCTCAGCAGGGAGTGGCATCTAGCTAGAATCAAATATCATTGTTTGTTTTTATTTTACTTATTTTTATAATTACTTTCTATTTTTGGCAAATGGTGGTTGGTTTTCCAGTTACTATGGTGCTATAAAGTTGTTGTTTTTTTAATAATAAATATATTCGAGTAAAAAATAGGAAGTTAATTTAAAGAAAAAAAGAAAAATGTCAAGTGGTATAGGGATATAAATGAAATAATCACACAAGTAAATGTAAATTTACAAGTGTCATGAATTGTGAACTGGTACTTGAATGCTGAAGCTTAGAAAACATGATTCTAGAGGTTGATCAGACTCTGGTTGAACCAGTGATCTCCGTGGCCCTTTGAAAGTTAATAGTCTCTGATATTCTGGATGTTCAGAGTACAGACCATTGGAGCTCAGTGAGTGCTAGAATGGTCACAAAAGGCTTTGTGTAAGAACTGGGACGTGCTTGTAGCCTTAAAGGATGAGTAGGATTTAAGTGAAGATAAAGAGGAAATGAGAGTTCTTTCAGGCAGAGAAAACGGTGTGAACAGAGGCATAAAGGTAAGACTAATCAAGGTGTGTTTATGGGCTACTGAGTTCGCTTGGTAGAAGCAAAGAGTAAGGATAGAAAATAAAGAAAATAAATTTGGATTTGGTGGAGGGGGCTAGGTTATTAAAACTTGAAAAAGCCATTGCTTTAGATTTCGTGAGGTAATAGGGAGCCACAGAAAGTTCTTGAACAAGTAAGTGACATGATGAAAGGACTCAGATCTTGAGCAAGTACCACTGGTTGTAGGTAAAATTTTGATCTTTGTTCAGCCTGAGACTGCTTATTAATTCATTTATTCCTCAAATATTTATGAAAAGCTTCTCATGTACCAGACACTGCCCTATGGATTCAGTGATGCACAAAAACATACTCCTCATTCTCCAGAGCTCTAGTGGGTAAGCCAGACATTAATGAAATAATCATACAAGTAAATGTAAATGTATAAGTGTCATAAGTGCAACCAAGCAGGTGTTCCTGATGCCCCAAATGCTTATAGTCGGGAGAAGGCTTACCTGGTTTAGGAGTTGAGACAAAGCTGTTTTGAGGAAATGACATCTGAGCTGATACTGGAAGGAAGAGAAGAAAGTAAATAGCTGAAGAGAAAAGGGAAAAGCATTTTGGACAGAGCAAGCAACATACCCAAAGTCCTGTAGCCTGCAGAGGAGGCCTGGAGAGTCCTAGGAGCAGAAAGACCATGAAGAATGCCGTTGTGGCTGGGTCTCGGGGAGTGCAGGGAACATGGCGAGAAAGCAGGTTGAAAGGTCAGCAGGGGCCAGACTATGCCAGAGCTCAGAAGGCTTTAGTAAGGTTTGGGACCTTTATCCTTAAAGAATAGGGAGCCACTGACAAGGTTGTGGCATGATCACAACGGTATTCTAAAAAAAAAAATTAAACATTCTGGCACCTGCAAGGATGATGGGCTGATGGTGGGTGGTGCTCTCTGAGGCAGTCCCAGAACTGTCCAGGTCCTGGATGATTAGGAAGCTTGTCCAGAGTGGCAGGAGGATGAAGCGGGCCTGAGTGGGGAGGGGAGGAGTGGTGGCAAGTAGCAAGGAGGAAGGAGTAACTGTAAGGGTCAGACAGAGGATAAGTCCAGGATAGACTAAAAGGCAACTGCGTGATTCAGGGAGAGAGACATGGAGAGGACCCAGGAGCTGAGTCCTGCAGGCAGTGGAGGAGAAGGGCTGGAGCTTGGGGGAGGCTGAGCTAAAGTCACTGGCAGGCATAAAGCTGTGGCAGTGACTAAATTTGCCCAGGAGAGGGCTCCACCTTGGGAAAATGGTTAAGTCTCCATGACTTAGATGATCTCTAGAGACCCCTAGAGAACAGATGTCTAAGGGCAGGGCCTTGGGGGAACCCCCGCCATGGTTGGAGGAAAAGGAGCCAGGGACAGTGGTTGGGGACAGACTGGATGGTGATGGTTAAGCAAAGACATCAGGTTAGAAGCAAGAAAGGGACCAGGGAAAGCACAGAGCCCCAGTGGCTATGATTCATGAGTGTGGATGGAGCAGTGGCCTTAGGCAACATGAGAGTCAGTAAGCCTGGGAGTTTCTGGAGGCTCAGGTTTGCCAGGCCTCAAGGGGGGAGGACTATGTGTGTTTTATTTTCGCTCCCTTCTAGATGTGAAAAGGAGCAGGAAGCAAGAAGGACATTGACCAGGATGATAGGAGTAGAACTGACCTGGAAGTGAGAACTCCTCACCTAACTCCCACATTATTCCCCCTTTTCTTTCTAAATCTCCATAGGCTGCAGAAAAATAGGAAAACCAAGGAGAAACTTTCTCTCTAAAAGGAGCCAGTCTTTAGGTGGGGAGAGGGAGAAGAGCAAACCTGAATAAGAATTACATGATTTTTGTCAATATTTTTAAGAAGATAGGGAATAAGGTAAGTGTGGGGAATCTGAGGCTTGTGCACACATGCATGAGTGCACACATATATACACTCACTCAGACACCTACACGCACACTTTCACACACATTCACCCACACAGACACTCACCCATACATAGTCACCCACGCTCGAACACATTCCCCACCCCACCCCCACATACACACTCACAGGAGAATCTCAGGCAGCAGGCAGCTATTGACATGAGCACAAGAGTCTTAGATTTCTAGGGGGCTGTGTCATGAGCACCCACTGCCAAAGTGAGTGGCCCATAATGTGTGACGTGTATGTCGTTGTAGTGGTGTGAGTATAGACACTGGTCTGGGGAGTGTCTCCAGGATTGAGCCACATGTCAGTAGGTTGGGATGTGTTTTGGTGGGGATGTGAATTGGGGGGTGTAGGGTGTAATATGTGCATGTGTATATGGCAATGTGTGTGCGTGAGAAGTTGTGAGGTGTGTATCATTATCAGAATTATCAGAGCAAACCAGCTCTTTATTACATGTATAATTTCCCTGTGTCCCATTGGGTCCCTCTGTGCAGGGGGAGCTGGAGTGGAACTAAACTAAATAGGGGATTTAGCAACTTCGAGGGGCTGTGGCAGAGCTTCAAGTGCTGCTGATGAATGGTATTGGCAGGCAAGGGAGGGGAGGTGGTGTCCACCAGAGGTGGAGAGAGAATGGAGGGGAGTCATGGGTGAGGGGAATAGGACGTTGGAGGTAGGGGAGTCATTGGTCTAGGAGGGCAGGAGATGAGGGCCTTGCTGGCTGGGCTGAGAATGTGCCAGTGTTGGTGCCTCCCTTCAGGAGATCTGGGAACAAGTCCAGCAACTGGCAATTCCTTGCAATAACCTAGGTGAAGAGAAGGAATGGGAGAAGGAATGCCCAGCCCAGCCCAGCCTAGTCCTGCCTGGAGTGGAGGCGGGGTTCAGTCCCATGGGCCTGGCTACGGGGCCTTCCCTCTTTGAGAGGTAGTTTCTGTATCACATGTGCAAAACGGCCTGGAGTGTTAGTGGAAAGAAGCCAAGCAATCTCAAGTTCGGGTTCAAATCTCAGCTTTGCAGTAGAATTTTTGCCAAGTTACTTCTCAGAGTGGTGTAAAAATTGGGGTAATAGTATTTACCTCATAGGGTTGTGACGGATCAGTAGTAATATATAAAAACTCTGTTACTTAGTAAGCACTCAATGAGTGGTGGCTTTTTATTAAAGATGTTGGTTTTGTCCAACATCTACATGCCAATCAATTTACATCTCTTCCACTCTTTAAGGTTCAAACAAAGCCTTGTTGTGTACTTGGCCTACGAGCTGAGCCAGGCCTGCGGGGGTGGGGGGGGCGGGGCAGCCCCCTCTCCCCACTCGAGGCTGCAGAAATGTTTCTAAATAAATGTATCTGTTTCTCTGGCTGCCCCTTCAAGCACGTTTCTCTCACTGGTTTCTTTTTTTCTTCCTTCTTTAATTTTTCCCTGCTTAGCCAAGTAATGCATGGTTATTGCAGAAAGTAAGTGTAAAGAAGCAGGAGAAAGAAACCTTTAATCAATCCCACCATCAGAAGCAATTATACAAGCCACTAACATTTCTGGAGTGCTGCTATTTCTGGGGTTTTTCCACTTGTTTTGGATGCTTTATTTCATTTCATCCTCATAATAACTCTGAGAAACAGGCATCAACATTATCCCTACTTAACCAGAAGGAGTTGAGGCACAGAAGGCAACTTGCCCAAGACTACACAGATAGTAACAGATAGTAAGTGGTAATAGGAAGGATACAAACTCAGGCAGAGTACACTTTCCTTTTAGTCTTTCCGCTAGTGTTTTCTGAGGACCTTCTGCTGGCTTTCTGTAGCCACTGCTGTCTTAGTGGAGCTAGACCTCTAACCTTCACTTTACAAGTATGTATTACTCATCTCCTCCATCCCCAGCAAAGTGCTAGGCTCTGCTGGAAGGCAGGAGGCAGCTATAGAGAAGCATTTTCAGCAGCCCTGTAGGGCAAAGACCAGAGAACAGTATGAAGAAATGCAGAGGATGCAGCAACAGATGCCTCCAGTGGGCTTGGGGAGGAGCCTGTCTCCCTGAAGACTCCACTCTCAGCTAAGCCATCTCCTGATGTTCACTTCTCCTGACTCCCTTCATGGTACTCTGGCTTATCCTGCAGCATGCATGGTTTTGCCACCCAAAGGCCTGGGGGCTGCAGAAGGTCCACAGGCTGTCTCGAAGGGACAACCTATCTCTTGTCCTTTCATCCAGCCAGTCTGCTTGCCGCCAGGCGAATCATTTAAGCACACTCCATTTTGTCCCCATCCTGCTCAAAAACTGTGATGCCCAGTTAAGCACAAATTTCCTGGCTGGCATTCAGGGATGGTCATGCCGATCTAAACTTAAAATGCCTTTGCAGCCTTCTTCCTCCAGCCCACCTGTCGCACAATAATGCCCCGACTGGAAAACGCCTTTTCAATAGCTCTTTCCTTCACAACCTATCGATGCCCCATATTTTCTTCAAGTCCTGTAATAGATGCCTCTTCTTACAAAACCTTTCATGACCACCCTCCCTGAGCACAATGACTACCTCTTCCTTTGAGTTCCATAGTCTTTTTTAGTCCTCTCAAGGCATCGACTTTAGGCTATCTGATAACATAATTTTTTAAATTGAAGAATAACATATACAGTAGTGAAATAATAAGTGAATTTTAAATGAATTTTCGCATACACAAGTAACCTCTAACCAGGTATAGTGCATTTTTAGTACCCCAAAAGCATCCTTTGTACCCCTTTCCCTAGTACCTTCTAACTACTATCATCCTAGATTATACACTACATTTTCTTGTGTCCAACTTATTTCATACAACATATCTATGTGATTTACCTATATTCTCATATGTTTCAGTAGTCCATTCTTTTTCCTTGCTTTATGTATTTCATTATGTGAATTACCAAAATTTATTTACTTAATCTCTTGGGGATGGACATTTAGGTTGTTCCTGTTTGGGACTATTATAAAATCAGCAGCTGTGAACATTCTTGTACATGACTTTGGCTAGACAGAAACATTCATTTCTCATGGGCATAGTTTTGTCCATGAGAAGATTTGGAGTAGCTTTGCTCAGTTGTGGGTTATACATAGCTTCGGTAGGTACTGCCAGACACTAGTCCAAAATGATTCTACCAACTTACACTCCCAGCAATATATGTGAGTTCTAGGTGCTCCAGTGTTGTCAGCGTTTTTCATAACAGCCATTCCAGCAGGTGTTATAGTTACTGCTTTATATTTAAAAATAAATAAATAATAATAATAATGATTACCATCTATTGATCAGACATGGCACTAGGAGCAACTCTAGAAGATAGATATTATTATCTCCATTTTACAGATGAGGCTCTGAGCAGCTTACAAGTTAAACAGGGTGATGTGAATAATAAGTAGGAGAACTAGAATACAAATGCAGAACTGGCCGACATGAAACCAAAGGCCCAGTTTATACAAATACACAACATTGCCTCTCTCCCGCCACATAATATAAAGCAAGACCATTATCTTATTCCTTCTGAGATGTTCTACAGTGCCTAAGTAAAAGCTTGATAAACGATTGTTAAATTAAGTGAATTGATGTTCATGAAGAGGCTGCACTTGGAAGCAAATGTCACAAAGGGAGGGACCCATCTAGCTGTTCTAAATCTCAGTGACTGACTAGAATCAGGTGGAATCTGGCAGTCTGCCCTTGGAATCAGGGGCCTCATTTCCAGGAAGGAAGGAAGGAAGGAAGGAAGGATGAAGATGTGAAGGAAGGAAGGAAGGAAGGAAGGAAGGAAGGAAGGAAGGGAAGGAAGGAAGGGAGCAATGGGAAGGAAGAAAAAAGGAGGAAGGAAAGAAAGGAAGAAAGGGAAGAAGGGAGGGAAGGAGGGAAGAAAGGAGGAAGAAGGGAGGGAAGGAGGAAGGTCAGTCTACTAACATTAATTAAGTTGGGCCTCAGTTTCCACATCTGTAAAGTGTAGATAATAATAATGAACTGGCTAACGACAGAATGAGAGGCAATGCTTTTATTTTGTAAATTGTCATTTTTTTTAATTGACAGAATTTTTTAATCATAGCTATCATCTATGGATTCCAGGGGCCCAACCCTGGAGATGCAGATTGGCTCGATCCAGGGTGGGCCTGCGCAAGTATGTTTTTAAAGAGCTTCTCAAGGTGACTCCAAGGCTCAGCTAAGGATGAAAGCTGCTAGGGTAAAGCACAGGCCCTTTCCCAGATAGGACTACCATTAACCGTTAAAGTATTATGGTCATTGTTCTCTTTTGAGAAAGAGGGTAGAAATGGGGAGACACCTTTCAGGGAAGTTTTCTGTAAAGCACATAGAACCACTATAAGTGCTTAGATAAGGACCACTGCCAATGTCTTCATACTCTGGCCATCTCTGACCTGGAGTCTCAAAGGCAGGTTTGTGATGGGTGCATATACGTGTGTGCGGTGCGTGTGTGCGTGTGTACGTGCGTGCGTGTGTGTGTGTGTGTTAACAAATATGTGCCTGGAAAGGGCAGTGAGAAGAAAGCCAATTATGCAGGGGTTCTATATTGAGAGGAGGGGACTGGGGACAGGAAGAACCAACAGTCTAATTCCTGGGGGCTCAGGCCTATGGACCTATCCTCAAGAAACAAGCAAAAGCAACTCCAGGCTTGGTTCCTGAAGAAGCATGGCTGTTTCTGTCGCTCTGATTTGGCCACAGGTGAGGTCTGAGTTCATCACAGTGTCAGAGCAGGACAAAGACTATCCCACCTAGCCCCATTTCTCCCCCACTGGGCCAGTCCCTGTCCAAGGACAGAAGGCCAAGTTCTGGGTCTCTTCCACTGTTTATACTCAAGAGAGGGACCCTGGGGACACTATGGGGCTAAGCTAGTGCCTCTGCATGTCCTGCAGTGCGAGGGAGTAGAGGCCCTGCCAAGGCTCAGAAAAGGACGTGGGAGAGAAAAGAGGAAATAAAATAGAGGGCAGGATTAATGAAGTGGCTTCAAGAGCTAATAGTGCATTTACCGACATTCTCCTCCTCTGACTCCCAGCCAGGGGAACCTGGCCACAGCCCTGAGGCAGCCTATCCAGCTCCCAGTCTACTTTTTAGGGATCCCAGGGCTGGAAAGAGGCAGGATGTCCCTCATGTGAGGAAGACAACCCTTCTTCTCTTACACCCCAACCTCTGGAGATGAAACTCCTACATCTCAGCCCCTCTTATAAAGCACAGGCCCTTCCCCAGAGCTACCCAGCTTGCAAACAGCCAGTAAGAGGTCATTATTGGACGGTGCTTTGGGGATCACTTTCCACCCTGCCATGAGGCCACAGCCCTGCCTACCTTCTTCAGTTTTTTTCAGGCTGTCCCCCTCCCATTCCCTTCTTTCTCCCAGGCCTCCTCCCTAGAAGTTGACCTGGAGCTGGATTCCCAAATAAACAGTAACTAATTGGATTAGGAGCTGATAATATTGTTGACCTTTCTTAATGTCTGCTGGCTGTCTTTCCACCACACTGAGGCTTAATTGTATGGGGTTGGGGAGGAGGGTGGGGGACTTCCAGGAGTGAAATGTGACCCCTGTTAACCTCAGATAAAATGGGCTCAGCGTCTTCCCAACTGCCTGTCATCCCCCATGGAGCAGGAACACACACATGCTCCCACTCTCATCAAATAATTACTCAGATGATACACACATGCATAGGCATGCACGCAGAGATACAAACACACCCAGAGGCATGTATGCATCCTCACCCAAACCTACACAAGGGCACACATATGACTTGACCACGGATCATACAGGTATACAAAGTCACACTAGATACTACACATACGATAGGCAAATATATGCACGTACACAGAGATAACGCACTTGCAAAATGCAAGCAGATATACATATAGACAAATATTATTACATGTGTGATGCAAATGCATAATAGATGTGCTCGTAAATGCACATAGATACACTAATGTAAAGAAACACTGACAGCCACACATATACTCATGTACATGATACTTAAATAAATGAGCATGCACAATACATGACACATGTGCATACACACGTATGCATACCATGCACATACCTCTGCACACCCTTGGACACGAGAGTCCCTGGCCCCCTCCACATAGGCAGTCTGCCCTTCCCAACCCTCTATCTCTTTCATAATCTCTGCTGCTCCTACTTTCTATTTGTTTCTGGGTTCCCTGGCTGTGTTTCTGGGGTCTTGAGTTTTGGGGTCTCTTGAAGCTCTGGTCTGGACTCTCTGAGTGTCTTCATCCCTCAGTATCTCTGAGGCCCTGTCTCCACCTGCATCCCTCTCATCCTGGAACAGGGGAAGTTGAGAAGGGTCTGGCTGGTGGGGTGGTGCTGAGGGCATAAAAAGAGGGTTGGCGAGGGGAGCCAGGAGAGGATGGAAAGGTAGGTTGGGGGAGAGGACCAGGAAAGAGGGGAGCGGCGAGGGAAGGGGAGTGACGGGCGGGGGCGGGGCGCCTGCCTGTGCACAGCAGATGTTGCCACTCCTCGCATGGAGCTGTTAATGTAAGTGGAGTTTCTGCAATGGTAATTAGGAGGGCCCTCATTACCCTGGCAGAGCCGGCTGAGAGCCGATAAAGCCGAGGGGGAGAGGGGCCGACATCAGGGTAATGGGGAAGCAGGGCCATTGAGGAGCTGGAGCCGAGCCGGGACCGCTCCGCGCGCAGCTGGAGCCCGGCAAGAGGGCCAGGGAAGGGGGGCACGGACCCAGCCCGCAGCCCAGGGAGGAGCCGGGGTGAGAGTCACGAGGGGCGCCGAGCATCTGGGTCTGCCCTGGGCCTTCGTAGCCCCACGCGGGAGAGGGTGCTGGGGAGGACGAGGTGTTAGGGCTGGCTCTATCTGCAAGAGAAAGGTGTCCAGGAAGCGTCTAGGCCGGCGTGCCCTTCTCCCGTGCAGCCTTGGTGGGGACATCCACCCGGGCCTCTGCGCCTAATTCAGAGACCCCTGGTGGTCGGACAGAGATGGGGCCTGAAGGTGGGGATATGGAAAGGACACGCTTCTCTTCTAGTACGACCCCACTCCCGTGTCTGGGCATCTGAGACACTTATACAGAGTGCTCAAGGCTGTGGACTCCAGAATAAAATAGCCAGGACGAAAGATAATGCCCAGATGTAAGGCTCCAGAATGTCAGGTCACAGACTCTGGAGGAGACCCATGTTCAGGGATGGAAGTATAAGCCCTAACTCTTGCCTGCTTGAGGTGAAAGGCCAGTTCTCCTCTTCTCACAGGTTGTCTTTCCCTGTCTGCCTCCCTGTGTTTTCCCCTGCACCTTCCCCCACCCCCAACCCTAGGGGAGGGTCCCAAGCACTTAGAATGCTGGAAGCTGAATCTGAGCAGGTCTAAGCACCTTGCTTCCATTCAGGGCTTTGCAGGAAGGGGAAGGGAGGCAGGGAGGATGACAGTGACAGCTGGAGACACCTGCAGCTCTGCTCCCCAGCCAGGAACCCAGGAGCCCAGGAGCCCCTCCCAGACCTCCAGAATGGGGGTCCAGAGTGGAGATTTCATTTTGCTATTTACCCTTCTCGCCCCTGGGTATTCCAGAGCAAGTCCCCAGTGCTTTTCAGACTAAAGAGTAAGACCAGTCGTCTCAGCTGACTGAGAGCCGTCTCCTCAAAACAGAGTCCCCTTCTCCTGCTCTCTCTGCCCCAGGCCAGAGGACCCTGGAAAGACTTACAGGAGGCAAGAAATCTGCCACGAGCGCAGGGAGAAGGGAATCGTGGGTGTCTTCGCAACCTTACCTGCTCCATCGGAGGGCTTATCACCCCCTTTTTAAATTCCCTCTTCACACAGACCCTCATCTGCAACTGCTTCCAAAACTCAAGGTCATTGACTCCTACCATTCTGGTTTGCCAACTTCAAGGATCACATAAGCCCCTCCATTATGGAAAGGGTGGAACAGGGAGGGGCTTCTTTTCCTTCTGGCTATGAGGAAGAGAAAGGAAAGTCCTGCCACTGCTGACTCCAGAGGAACCACATTTCCCAGATGACTAAGGGGATGTGGTATCTCTGAATAGACCAGGGCTAAGGGGAGATCCTGGGCTTGTGGACAGCCTGAGATGCCCCGCCCCTCTTCAGCTGCATGGCATAGCAGGGGTTAATGGGGAGAGGCTGCAAGTCTGGAGCAGGCGGTGGCTCCCACCTCCTCCCCCGCCCCCCCCCCCCAAGTTGCTGACTCTTCCTTTTGTTCAGGCTGACAGCAAGCACCTGGTGCTCCAGCAACAATATTGTTCCTGCCTCCCTCCCCCAGGCCCCAGGCTCCCTCTTTCTCCCCTCCCACCCGCAGGCAGCCTTCCCTACTGCCTCCTCTTCCCCTAGTCTTCTCGTTCTGTAGGCCTCCTCCAGGGAGCCCTCCCCAATCATCATTAAGCACCCGACCCTGCGGTGTCAATAAACACAACATATGCTACCATTAATGTGAAAATTGTGCCCTCTTCTCCATTCATCCCCCTCAGCCTGCCCACCCGCTGGGGGTGGGGTAGGGGGGTAGGGAAAGAAAGGTCGAATGGGAAACATTACCCTCTTTTTTGATCTGCTTAGCCCCCATCCCCACCTCCAGGCTTGGGAGAGGGAGAAGAATTGGAGGAACATGGATGGGATAAGGGTGGGGGCGTCCTGAGACCCAAGTTCTTTGACATACCCACTGAGCCTCCCCAGAGAGACTCAGGTGAGCACCCTCATCCAGCTTGTGGGCCTCTTCAACTCCAGGGGGGCCAGAGCAAGAATCCTTTGCCTCTCCCACAGATAGCCATGTTGCTGGCATGTTTCTCCTGGGGACAGAGGTGGCCCTACGGGTCTCATTCTCTTATAGTCCAGCTATCATCTCAGTTCCTGGGGACTGTTTATCTGCCTGTCCTTCCAGATTATAAAAGACAAACCAGAAAAGTTCTCCAAGTGGGGCTGGGCTTCAGAAAGCCCTCATGAAAGGAGCCAAATACCTCAGATGGCTAAAGGAATGGCCTGGCCTCAGTCTCCTCAACTAAATCTCCAGTTCCAAGACAGTGGGGAATAATAAAGATAAAAATAATATAATAACAACAGCTAACATGTATTGAGGGCTTATTTATGTACCAGGCACTGTGCTAAGCACTTTACAGGCTTTATCTAATTTGTTCCCTGTAAGGCCCCTATGGGGAAGTTACAACTGATATCCCCATTTTACAGCTGAGGAAAACAGGCTTAATAAGGATAGCGCGCATGTACTGAGTGCTCACTGTATGCCGGGTCCTGTGCTGTGTTCTCTATATACAACATCAATGAACCTATCATGTTAGCACCCCTATTAGTGCTATTTTACAGTCAAGGAAACTGAAGCTCAGAGAGGTTCAGTAACTTGCCTAAAGTCACACAGCCAGTAAGCAGAACTTGGCCAGGAATTCAGGTCTCTCTGACAGCAAAGCTTCTGATCTCAACCCCTGCACTTTCCTGCCTCCTTTCTCTATTTTTCTCCATCTCCAGCAGCCCCACGGCATTCCCGACCATCCCCCCAGCCCCCCTCCATGGGATTGGACACATGCAGGGCAGTGGGAGACAGTACTGAGATCCTTCTTCTTTGCTTACCTCCTCACATGTTCCATTGTCACTACTTGCTGCCACTGATCTGTACCCACCCAACTTGTGCGCTCACTGTCCCCCTATCCCCATGCTCAGGCCCATTCTGAGGATCCATTGTGGACAGGCAAAGTGCCCCTTTAGGCTCCCAGAGCACACATTGTGCTTGGCTCTGCAGCTTCTCACTTCCGAGACTCCGGTTGCTTTATTGCTATTAACTTAACACACACGCCCCCACTTCCCCACCGGCCCCAGCCCAGTCTGACGGGCAGAAATCTGCTGCCTGGGCACCACCCTGACCTCTCTTTTCCTCTTTCATTATCTGCTCTGGGCACCAGGGAGCCAGCACCAAAATTAAAACAATAACTAAGCCCGAAGTGGACCCAGCAGCCCCCACTTCCACCCCAAGGGAGAAAAAAAAAGCCACAAAAACACCTGGAGAGGAGAATAATCAAAGGAAGGGGAGGGGTGACCCATTCGCATGCCAACACCCCCACACATCCTCCCCTCCCGACTTAACCCTTTATCCCTGCCCCTGAATAGTACCAGGACTTCCCCATCCCATCCCTGTCACTCCATTCTATAAAGAAGCAGCAGCTTCTGGCAGCTGCACAGTCATTCGGTGCTTTGGGATTTGAATAAACAAATGTGGGATGGTGAGGTCCCCAGAAGCCCACAGTCAAGGGCTAAGACCCTAGAGGATGCCAGTGCTATCACGGCAGGAAGTTTCTTCTTGGGCAAATTCCTGGAGAACTGGTTGATCTTTTACTTAGTGCTAAACACTTTATAAAGTGCACTACCTAATTTGATCCTCAGGACAGCCCCACAAAATAGGTATTATTGCTGTTTCTGTTTTTCAGATGAGGAAACTGAAGCTGAACAAGTTAAATGGTTTGCCCAAGTTTGTATCAGCTAGTAAGTGGCAGAATCAGGCTCCAAACTCAAACTCAGGACTCTATTTTCACAGTCTACAACTTAAGCATCTTGCTGAGCTGTCTGAACAGATTTTTCCCTAGTGTTACTGAAGTCTGGTTAAACAAGTAGACGCAGTTCAGGAATCTTCTGGCCCTCTCAGGCTATAGAATGGGCCTGCTGTGACCTCAGATCTTACCTCAGAACTGTCTGGAAGGGAGATCAGCAGAGGCAGAGCCCAGTTCTAGTCTGGCCGAGGCCAGCAGAGGGGGCTGCTGTAGCTGAGGTCAAGTGGTGGGAGAGGGAAGCTGGGTGGGCTGTCCCAGAAAAGCAAAGGTGCTAATGACCCTGTGGTGTTAAGCAGGTCTCCCCATGCAGCATCACCCCCGCCCCGCCGGTTGTCTATGGGCTAGCAGCCCCAGCAAGGGGTGCCCTTCCAGGGAGAGGGG
>NW_024344378.1:19888226-19888671 GCF_902729225.1 Pteropus medius | reverse complement strand
ACCCCACACCAGGATCCCACATCCTCCAGCAAGCCCCAGTACTAGCTCACACCGGGATCCCGCATCCTCCAGCAAGCTCCAGTACTACCCCACCCTGCCTCCCCTCTCCAGCCTCTCAGGGTCTTCTAATTGTCCATTATCTTGTCTTTTTTTACTTTAATACTGCTGACATGAAAATGGGACTTTTCCAAAAGCACTGGACTGGAAAACTGAAGGAAAAGCAACACTTATGTTCTTGTGTACAGGCATCGTTCTAAGGGTGTTGCCTAAAATTTGCACCACAATCCTAAGAAGTCGGTATCCCTATTCTACAGACGGAGGAACAGAGGGCCAAAAAATTCATAAGCTGATACATGGCACAGCTGGGATTTGAATTCAAGCAGTCTGCTCTTACACAATATTTCTTTTTCCAAAGAAGGAAGGAAGGAAGGAAGGAAGGAAGGAC
>NW_024344378.1:19863011-19887488 GCF_902729225.1 Pteropus medius | reverse complement strand
GATAGTTTCCTCCAAATCCCCATACTGCCTTCTGTGACCCACTTAGAATCCTAACTCTCCAGACTTAAAATAGAAAACACTCAACACAAGCTTTTACACTTCCCATTATCAGCTGAATAAAGGTTGCATCTTTAGCGAAAACAAAATAACCACGTACTACTAATAATACTTGCCCACCAATTCAGAATGAATGGCCAGCCATTCATTTACACAGCTCTCCTCAACCCACTTCCTACCTGTTCCCAGGCTGTATAACTGCATATGGGTCTCTCAGGGTTGTGGGACATGTGTGTGAGAATATGCTGTGAATGGTGTGTACTGTGTATTTTCTCTTCCTCGGGGAAAAAACTCCAAAGTGACTCCTTGCCCTGGGCTCATCTGTAATCTGGGGCATTGATCTGTAGCCCATTGATAGCTGATTGTTTTCACACGTGACTCGGGTCACATTCCTCTAATCTCCATCCTTCTGCTCAGTTTGCATGACAAGAAGCAGCCTCAGTGGGGAAAGGTCGCTCACCTCTGACCAGGATATAATTGGAAAAAGAAGGTCATTGCTGCCTTTGCTTCTGGGGCAGATCAGCTTCGTTCCATTTGTGTAGAGCTCTCACCAACACACACTCTCAATGACATGGAGACAATGGCTGTGCCCCACAATGGAGCCCACAGAGATGTGCTTGACAGTACACAAACACACCACGGGACCCATACTTGTTCTCATCAGGACAAGCATGTACAACAATGCACACACAATAGGCGCTCTCAATAAATGCTGATGATAACACCAATGTCACTCAGGACAATGCATGTGACATCTACACACACAAAGAGATGCATAAAACAATGCTTACCCAATGACACAAGTACCCAATGACATACACATAATGATACCTACACAGACATATTCATGAGAGCAAATAACCCAGGCTGAGCTACCAAACCTAACAAGAAAAAATGTGCAATAGTAATACCTTTCTTTAGGTAACGCCCATGTGGAACTATATCAGAATTACCTGGGGAGCTTTGACAAAATGCATGTTTTCAGGAACCCCTGCCAACCCATACATACCCCTTACAATATGAGTGTTTGTGGGAAGACAGGTTTATGTCCAAAAGCTCCCTCAAGTAATTCTGATATGCCCCCAGGCTGAGAACCTTTAACCGACACCACCAGGCTCCCCTCTGCTGCATGGCAGAATTTGCCAGCAGGGGTGTTGGGCTTTTATTTTCTTACTCAATTTGGTAAGAAACAGGCAGGACCTGAGAAAAGGATGTCTGTGGCCAGGAGATTAGGGGTCAGACAACGGCCTAGAACCAAAAGTGTTAAAACTGGGCATTGATTCCCCTTCCCCCCAACCTTGGCTGGCCTAGTTAGTTCCCCCACAGCACACGGAGAAAGACCCTTCACGAGGGGACGGTCCCAGAGACTCGCCTTTGCTCCGCCGCCAGGATGCACAAAACCAAATCCCACACAGCCTCCGGAGCCGCGGATGCTGCAGCCTTAGGTATCTTTGGGGAGTACTGGCCAGCCTCAGACAGGGTGATCCAGCCCCAGGGGCACTTCCTCGCACCAAGGTCCTCCGGTGCTGTGCTCTACACTATTAAAGCCAGAAGGTTCCTTCTATTCCGGGCGAGCTGCCCCACCCCCACCCCTGCCACGCCGGGAAGCCTCCGAGAGAGGGCAGAGGGAACCCAGCAGGAACCGGGTGTCAGAGGCGACGGGTCACTTGAGCCCCAGCTTGGAGGCGCGAGATCCGCGGGGACAACACAGGGTCGCGCCGCCCCCTGGCGGCTCAATGGCAGAGTTAAGGCCAGAAAGGCGGGCGGCTGCGGGGTCCAGCTGCTCCGGGACTGGTTCCTCATTCCCAGCGTCGATGCGGGGGAAGGATGTTGAAGAGACGCCCCTTCGAAGTCTGTCCTGTCCTTTCCCTTCCTTTCCGTTTTCCTTCTGTCCCTTTCTCCGTTTTTCTCTCCTTTCCCTCCCCCCATCTCTCCCATTTTCCTGCCCTTCCTCCCACCCCTTGTCCTCACTCCCTCTCCTAGCCTCTCCCTTTCTCTCGTCCTCCCCTCACCCCCTCCCCGCCCCCCCGCAGGCACCTCTGAGATGCGCCTGCTTGGCAATTAGCCCATTGAATCTCGTACTATTGATCCCGCTTCTGAGCCAGGCAGCCCCTTCCCAGGGATGCTCCCTCACCCCCACCCCCACCATCTCCAAGCAGTCCCGGCCTGTGCCTTCCCCTCGCCCCCCTTGAGGGCCTCGCCGAAGTCTCGCCCTCACGAAGGACAAGAACAAATGTAATTAAGGCGACAGGCGAGGGGGGTGCGCCCCTGCCAGCACTGGCGCGAGCCGGGGTCCCAGCGGCCTGTTTTCCGCCCGCCGCCTCCCTCCCACCCCGCCCCCGCGCTCCCCGCCCCCTGGAGCGGGAGCATTTGGGTTGAGCTGCGCCTGTCCTATAAATCCACATATAATTCTCGCCTTTCCTGTTCAGCTAAGGAAAATAAACGTGTAAGGCTGTTTCTGGGAGCCCAGCTCAGGGACCGCTCTAAATTCTCCTCTTATTGAGTCGGGGCTGGAAATCATTCAGCTCAGCGGCGGCGCGTGCCCGCCCCCAGCCCGCGCCCGTCGCGCACACGCACGCGTGCACACGCGAGGCAGGAGCTGGGTATATAAATATCTCCAGCTCTCCCCATAGCCGGGCAGATTTATTCCGCTGCCAAGCCTGCAGAAAATTGACTTGTTCATGGAGGCGGCTATTGACACATCACCGGGGGGAGGGTTAGGGGAGAAAGCAGTGGAGCCGGCGCCCCTCCATTATACGTTAATGTAATCAGCAGTGTGCGAAATGACTGCGCGGAAAATAGCATCACTGACATTTATATTAGAGGATATTGATGGCAGGAGCTGTGACCGCATCACTCTGCCTCCCGTTTCCACGGATTGACACAGGAGCCTCTTGTTGGCTCCATCCACGCTCGCCTCCCCTCCCCCTCTCTCTCTCCCTCCCTCTCTCCACCCACTCTTGTCTCTCAGCTCTCCCCCTCTCCTCTCCCACCCCTAATCTCCTATTCACTCTTCCAGTCACTCATTTTCCAAATAATCCTTGAGCACCTACTGGGTGCCACTTGCAGAGGTCTCTCCCCCATGCCTCTCTCTCTAGGTTTCTCTCCTTCTCCCCCACTATGCCCTTGCCCTCCTTCTCTTCCTCCCCAGCTCTGCCTTCCCCCTCCTCCTTCCTTGGCTCGGTGGCTGGACCGCTGCTGTCACAGCAGATAGATAATTGAAAAATGGGCCTCACCTTTGCAGCCAGCAGGAGTGGTTCAGGCAGTTACCGCTGGGGTTACCTACTCCATCTCAGGCTCAGGCTCCAAAAGAGATTCTGAGGAAATTGGATTTTACATGGATGTTTTATTCGGGCAGAAGCTTTAGTGTATATAAATACAGGCGAGGAGGCCTTGGTGGCAAGGATGAGTGAGGCGAGACAATCTTGCCTGGGGTCTGGAGGCTCAGGGGAGGCAGGCAGGCCATGTGCTCAGCTCTGGGTCCCAGACCTGGACATCAGTGCATTTCTCCCTCATCGTCTAGGACTAAAAGAGGTTAATGCCTCTGAACAGCTCTTTGAAAACTACCATGGGAATAAAAAAGTGTGCAATTGTTGGGGATTGTTGGCAGGGCTGTATACCGGGAAAAGGAACTATACTGGAGACGTTCGAGGACTTACTCTTTCAATAAATATTTATTAAACCCTTAACTTGTAAGATCTTGTGTTTGGGGCACAGAGTAAGTTAGACGTGGCTGCTGCTTTCTAGGACAGTTTGGAAAATGACAACCCGGCGTTTCAGGTTAGAAACAAGAAAGGGGAAAGTTGGAGTAATGGATGCTGAGGTTACTTCGCTAGTACCTGTCTAGCTGGGGAGCTTGGCTAAAGAAGCAGAAGGGAATTTGGTCAGGTTGGGGTTGGTCCTACCAACCCTCCAGTCCTTTCTTATTGGGCCTGGTTACCAGAGCATCTAAAGAGCATGTAGACAAACATGGCCACCAAATCTATAGGCAAGTTCGTATCCAAGGTGTTCGTAAGGAATCCTAGTGAGAGTCTCTAAAGAGGTAGGGTGATGGATCATTAAGGACCAAGATGAGGCCTTTTAGAGAGATCAGGCACAAAGTTGAAGAGGTCAGGAACCCTTTGGAGGCCTAACCTGAAGGCATGTGGGCAAGTGAGGGACATCCGAAGACCAGGGAGATGGGATGTAGGTGTGGGAAGGAGGGAGTAGTTGCTTGGGGCCTAGGGTAAAGAATCCTCCAGTGTCTGAATGCTCTTGTCCTCATAGGACATTTTAGTCATATCAAGGTCTTTTCTGTGCTGTGTCTGATCTCTGATTAGAATTGATGTGGCTGACAGCTGCAGCCGAAATCATTTTTGTTTCTTGGAAGGAGAGCTCCTTATGAAGGAGAGCTCCTTATCATGAGATGTCATGACTGAAAGAGTGGAATGAAGGTGTGTGTAAGCAGTCAGACTGCTCACTGAAGGGGCAGGGGCTCCTCTGAGTTCAGAGCAGAGACAACAGCTGCCTTACCTCGGCCACATCACTGAAAACAGGTCCAGTCCTCTCTCAGATTCTAAAGCCCCCTTGTCCTCTGCTGCATTGTTATACTGTTACATCATCAGCCTGCTGGGGCAGGACAGGTGCTAGATGGATCATAGGCATCTCCCACATCCCAGGCACTCCCAGATGCCATCTGGGACCTCCAATCCAGCTGTAGAATGGGAGTATTCTGGGGTAACCAGACTCCGGGTCTGACTTCCATCAGCATCCTCCCTGTCTCCTAAAGATTATATTCACCCTAATGACTCAGTGGTCTGGAAGATGCTTCCCAGCTATCCAGGAGCCAAGACACTCACACTCACCTTAGTTACCTGTGCCTCCTGCTCACTTCTGCCTTCAGAGGACCACAGGGACTCATGTCCTCACTTTCTACCCCCCAAATCCAGATCCTGGATTTGTCTTCCCTTCCTTGTGACTCCTTGTGACATATGGACCCTGAGATTCTGGTCTCACTTCTAGTCTAGAACACTTGAACAGGTTGGTGATGAGAATATGAGTTTATGTGTGTGCGCATGTACCTATGCTCACTTGGGCATTGCATGCCCTGGTCAGAGGGGACACCATTTATGAAGCCAGACTTGGCCCTACCCTGCCTTCCAAATCAGGAAATTGACATTCAGAAGTAAAATGAAAGAGCAGTGAGAGAAGTCACTTACCACAGTGGGAACGATACCTTTCATTCTTCTAGGCCTTATCAAGATGGGATTCTGGAAAGGCATTCCTTCAGGATCATCTGCCTAGTAAGCCATCAGAGAGGACCCAGGGAAATGGGGAGTTAAAGGTATTAGAAACAAAGCCGTGTAAAGCTCAACCATTCATTGAGATTCAGAGCCCGTCCATTCCCTCTCCCTACATTAGAGGACAGATGGATGTGGGACATAGGAGAATGGACTTTTGAAAGATAGAAAGCCTGTTTCAAGGTGGGAGCACACAAGGAAGCCATTAGGAACTGGAAGTGGGAGGCCAAGCTTCACCAAGCCAAGCTTCTGTGGTTGGAGAAGCCCAGCTTGAGCAACAAAGCCAATAGTAGCTGTGTGACCATGGTGAGAGTCACCTAACCTCTCTGGGCTTCAGATTCCTCATCTGCAAAATGAAGAAATTAAGATCTTTTCAGCTCTAATTTCTGTGATTCTAAATTGGAGAGCTCAACTTTAGATGAAAGAAGGAACCTCAGGGCTGAAGATCCGGAGTTTTTTAACAGGGATAAAAAAAAAGTAATTGTGGGGTCAATGGGGCTTGAAATTGCTGAGAGGACTCTTGGAGGCTGGGAACCTGCTGGAGCCAGGACAAGGTCAGAAGAGGAAAGCAGCACAGCCGTGGAGCAGAGGGAAGGCAGGGATGGATCTGGAAAGCAGCGCCAACTAAACTGTCTCAAGTCCAAGGTCTCTGTTCAGAATCCAGCTCAAGTGGCCCAGAGATCTTGAGGAGAAACTTGCCCCAAGAAACTGAAACTGTCAATCAATCCAAACTGGAAGCTGTCAATCAATCCAAATGACAGGAAATCTGTACTTGGAAATCTGTGTCCTCTGATATGCTTTGGAAGGGAATGGGTGGAAGGTGATGGCCTTTGCTTTGTTTTTTTCCAGAGTTTCTTAGTGAAGTTTCCTGGTTGAGAAGCTTAGCATTCCCTAGGCTATTAGCATGGAGAAGGCATCAGGGCTCCCCTAGTGGCAGAGCCTGGTGGTTGGCAGCAGCAGCACCTCCTCTAGACTTGCTTGCCTGTTGCTGGGAATGGAGTGTAAAGCAGCTGGAGGGAGGCAGTAGGGGCCACTGTGGGTAATGAAGACATTGCCACTCCCTCCCTTCTTGTCTGCGAAGGAACAAGGCAGGTGACCAGGGAAGGTTTGCTGCAGAGAGCTGTATTAGAGGTAATGTCCAAGGGGAAAACACTAGAAGCCCAGAGCACAAGCAGCTAGAAGCCAGCGGGCAGGGGAGCAGAAGGGAGGAGAAGGGAGGAAAGATATCCCTTTCCACGGATGTGCCTTGGCCCCTGCCCAGGCAAAGAGGGGCAGATTTTCTGTCTTGTCCCAAGCCCCTGCATCTGCCACCTTGTTTACCTCGTGCCTATTTATAGCTGCAGGCGCCAAGCCTGGCATGGGACTCTAAGATTTATATGACTATAAACCTCCAAAGGGCACTGAAAGCTGGCAGGGTATGGATAAAGCCACAGGCAGGCCTCTCAAGGTCAAAATGGCCACCTTCCCACCCCTGTTGACCTTCTACCCTACTACAGGACAAGAGGTCATAAGGCCAAGCTCAAGCAAAGAAGAGATCAGCGGGAAGCTACAATCACCTCTTCAACTCTTCCTACCCTAAGCTTTCCAGCTTAGGATTTGGAGCAAGTTACAGAGGATCTGTTTTTTGGTTTTGTTTTGTTTTTTGTTTTCTCCTTTGGGAGAAGGTAGGGAAGCTCAGTGTGGGAGGATGAATCTCAACAGGAGATGATTGAATTTGGAGAGAGTGGGTGAATCCAGCTTTTTGAGGGGGAGAGGAGAATCCGGATCTGCAACCCAACTCCCACCTGCCCATCCACTTACCAGCAGAAGGGAAGAAGAATCGTATCTGAAGCATTCCTGCCCTCTGACTGCCTTCTGGGGGTACCTTTGGAGGACTGAGCTGGCCCACCTCTCGCTCAGGACAGAGTATGCTGGTTATTCAGTGCCTGGGCCCCCAATCTCTATGGGAGTCTGCTGGAATAGCTAGCTCATTGCCCAAATCCTTTCCTGGAGAAGCAGCCCCTCCTCAGCCTCTGGCTGATCCTCTATTTTATGTCCCCCTCTATTACCTCTTGCCCTTTAGCCCCCAATGTGTTCTCACCCCACTATTCCCCACAAAGTGACCCACACTGCCTGCTGTCTCTGCTCCCTCTGTTGACTAGCACAGCCTCCTGCTGTGTGCTCCCTCCTAAATTCTCTGCCCTGGTCTGTACCCCATGATTTATCACATGAACATTAAGGCTGGACATAGCTCAGTTCTGTGTGTGTGTGTGTGTGTGAGAGAGAGAGAGAGAGAGAGAGAGAGAGAGAGAGAGAGAGAATGCGCTGTGTAGGTGGATCAGAGTCACAAATCACAGGCCAAATGGGTGTGAACATGAAGGAGAAGAGAAACTCAAAATGACGTTCTCCTTGAATGTTTTGTTATTTTCTCATCAACCTCTGGTCTGCTGGATTACATCTGAGGGCTTGCAGAGAGGAAATGCCTCTCTTAGAGCTTGTGTTACCCATTGACCATTTCTGGCCCTTCTTTGGCCCTCCCCTCCCTACCACCATTTGGGTCTCAGGGCCCTCAGGACTTGACTAAACCTGGTGAGGGGCAGGCAGAGCTAGGAGTCGGGGGCTGGTTGGTTGGCATTAATCCTCTTGTGGGGAGAAGGGCATGAGAGGACACTGAACTTTTTATTAGTCAACATGGACTCAGCCTGGGTTTAACTTGGGTCTTGGCCTCAGAGAGAGATTAGGCTCTGGGTAAAGTATACTTTAGGGAAAAGAGGAGGTCCCAGGCAATGGACTGATTCTCAGGCCCACTCCTCCCTCCCCCTTTCCCAGCCCAGCCCATCTTTGGGGGTGGAGGAAAAAATGAATTAGCCAAGCCAAAACCCTTTCCTTCTCAGAGGAGGGGTGACAGTAAATAGAGAAAATTCCAGATTCCAGAGAATCCCCTTCACTCACTTACTAGTCCAATTTTTATCTAACATTTTCTATGGGGTAGGGGGAGGGGATCTGGGAGATGTAGGTCAGGTGTGTGAGGACCTGGGGAGAAATCAGGGACCTGGGTAGGGCTGGGGTACAGTGAAGAACAGGGAGAGAATTCACAGGGTTGAGCGAAGGACAGAGCTCACCCTTTTGCCCTCCCCCAGAGGGAGGCAGCAGAGGACCATGGGAATTGCCCCATCTGGTAGTTAGCAGTTCAGTTCCCTTCGTGTGTCCACTGTCCACCATGGAGCCCATAGGAAGGACTCACCTGGTTTGAAGTTTTTACACTTCCAGCCCCTGTCCCTCTGCTGGAGAGAGACCTTAGGGAAGTCAGCCTGTTCTTGACTTGGCCCCCACAGGATCCTCTATTCATATGTAAGCAGGGGCTCCTCCCTTTCATGTCTAGAGCTTGGAAAACATACTTTTGTTTACTCCCACCATCTCCTTTCATTCCTCACCCTCAACCTCCTCAACTCCCAACCTCCCACATCCCCTTGGAGGCCATGATCCAGGTGAGTCACTACCCTGAAGAGGCCCAGCCTATCTAGGGGAGCTACTGTGTCTGCTGGTCCATGACTATGACAACTAGACTTAGTTTAGTTGATCCCCAATCTCCCCTGGAAAGTTTTAAATGAGAGTCAGGCCCACAAAATCCTGATATCTCCCTCCTACTTCCATTTAGGCACTCACCGGGTCCCTTATCTGGGTACGAGGAACAGGAGTGGGCCTAGAGGTGTACAGGGAGACAGTTGCCATGCTATGGATCAGGCTGCCGCAGGGGCTGCCCCTGAGTGGAGGAGATCTGAGGTGTGGCCTTGAGTGAGATGAAAATCAATTCCTCTTAGCCTTGAAACATTCTCTGCCCTGCCAGCATGGCATCTCCATGGTCCCTCAGCCTAGTTGGAAATGCGTGTGTGGTGATGGTGGGGGACCATAGGCATGTGAGGAGAATGGATAATAGAGGGGAGGGGAGGGCACTGGTCAAGGAAACTAACATCTCAGTTTCTGGCAGCTCAAAGTTGAGAAACTAGAAAGAACCCAAAGGCTTCAAATTTAGACCCTGGACCTGAGAGAATATCTCCTGAGAGGCCACCTGGACATGGCGTTGACGGAGCTAGTGGTTGAAGGATGATCTGATTCAAAAGGAAGGTAAGAGCAACCAGGTTTTTGAGAAGAAAGAGGGTCAAGGAGTTCCTTTGCAACCCTTGTTGGGGTGTGAGTGACTGAGAGAACTAAAGACCTGAACCCTGGGAAGCAGAGCTGGGATCCCAACAGAAGGGCACCCACGTATTAGTAACCTCCAGGTTATTACTGGCTACAGGCAGAGAGAAGTGGGGGTGGGGGTGGAGAGTGGCAGGAAGGCACTTCTCTTACCCAGTCTCCTGTTCTGGGACGCAGAGTGTCCAAGATGTAAGGCAGCAAGCACCTTTCAGATCATCTAGCCTAGCACCCATTTTATAGGTAGGGAAGAGGAGGCTCAGGGAAGGAAAGGAAACCCTAAATCCCAGACCATACACCATCTTGAATCCTGCTTGGTCATCCCCCAACCGAGTCCTCAGACCCCAGTTTGACCTCATCTTATGGAACTCCAGGCAAATCTGCCTGCCCCTTAGATTCATTCCCAGATTAAGTGCCACCATCCCCTGCCCCAGTTGCTGCTCTGTTTAGATCCCTCCAGATCTGCCCGATTGAGGATGCCTGGCTGGAAAACCTTCCTTCCGTTTTCTATTCCAGATTGGGGCATCCTAGGGGCTCCCTTTCCAGCTTGACATATCATTCATTGTCTTTCTATTAAAATGTCTTCCCCACTCTGCCTCTGCCTCTCCCTCTTTCTCTCTTCTCCAACTCTCCCCCAGCCCCCACCAATCGCTCCTCTAGATAGAGCCTCTGAATTGCTGAGATGAATCTCTGAAGCTCGTGGTTCTGGCCTGTGTTCCTGGTAATTGAGTTGTGTTCCCTGGTTGTGATGGGGGAGGGGGAACTGTGGCTGCCTATGGTCTGGTCCTCCTCCCTCTGGCTTACTCTCCTACCCCACTGAGATCCAGCAGAGAGGGTGGGGAAGAGAGAGGTGGAGATGCTTCCTCTTTCCCAGCCTGCCTTCCTCAGCTCTCTGTCTTCCCCTCTCCCCCTCCCTGCTTCATTTCTGGCACAAATCACATGGTGACAGCCCCATCCAACCTTTGGGGAAGGGTTTGTAAATGTGTCTTCCTTAGCTCTGATCTCCAAATTGTTCCTTTTATTGCATTTGTCACGGTGAAGATTAAAGTCCCTGGGTGGCCTGCACCACAAATCACAAAGTCTGCTCAGGGAGCGGCTGCAGGTTGGGAACTGATGGAGAGGTCTGGGCCCTGTGACAGGATGTGTGTGTGTGCACACACTTACAAGCACACACTCCCATCTGTGTTGTGGGCTTACACCCAGGAACAGTAAGATGTGCCCTTCATGTTATGATTCTGAGCTCTTTATAGCACAGTTTGTAACCTCTTCCTCCAGGCTGTCTTCCAGGATCACCCTGCCCATCCCATAGTGGGCATCTCTATCTCCGTTGATTTCTCCTGTCTCTTCCATCAGGTAGGAGGAAAAGCTATGTTCACATCACAGGTATTTCAAGATATTCTTCTGGATCTCTGGCCACATCAATCTCTCTCTAGATCTCATCCGGGAAGCACTCTAAATGGGTCAAGGGCAGCTCAAGTCCAAAGCTCCCAAGGGGCCCACGTTCAGGCCTCAGAAGAACAATTGACCTTACCCTGCCCCAGTACCCCCAGTACCCTGACTTTGTTTTTCATCTCAGGCGCAAAGGGAGTACAGCTAAGACAGAGGAGATATAGCTGAGGGACCAAGAGGACAAAAGCTCCCTTGTATACACGCACTGAAAAACAGTCTCCTTCTTACCCTCTTATGAGGTGGGCTTTCTGCCTGTCCCTCATGCACATTCATAACATTCAAATTTATGCCGTAATCTTCGCCACTCCATATGTATGAGCCTTTGATGGGTGTTTGGGTTTATGGGATGCACCCAGCCCTCCGTTCCCTCGCCCGCCCACCGCCTCCAACCACTGCAAAGACGCTCGTACATAATTGACATCGGCAGATTCTTTCATTATACAAGATTTAGCATCTGCTCGGGGATCGCTCGCTCCTCACTCACTATAGATGACTTTTCCCCGCGTTTCCTATTATCAATTCAAATTAGCCCCATTTCCCCACCCGACCAGTGCAGCGTTTACACTTGACAGTGAGGAAACAGCAAGGCTGTAATGGGCTTCTCAATTATTTAGGCCCAGTTAGGCCAGGACACAGAAGGCCTCGACAAGGGAGTAGGCTGAGGTGAGGTCACCGTAGGGGGGAGGATAGGGTAGTCACTGCTTGGTCTCTATTTGGCCTTCTTATAGCCTGGCACCCTCCTCTCCACCCTGAGCAACCCTCCCTTTCCCGTCTGGTCTCTAAGAGGTGAAACAGTCCCTTCCTGCTCCACCCTCTGCAGCAGCTCCTTTCCCCCGACTGGTCCTCCTCATCACCCCCATCCTGTATTTGCTCCACATGAATACCTAATGGCTACCAGCATAAACCGAAGAAGATGTCATTAGCGCCAGCCAGGCTGGTCCCCTCCCCTTAAGATGTCTATCTTAAAGTGCCCCTCTGTGAAGATTTTAAGTGGTGGGTTAGGATTTCAGAGATAGTGGCAGAGAGAGACAGACAGCAGTGAAAGATATTCAAGCTACAAAGTTCTAGAAAGAGAGAAACACAGAGACACATGAGAGCCTGAGGGAGCTGAGAGAAATGCTGCCTGGGCTTCTGGAGAAGTCACGGGAAAGCAGAGAGGCTTGGGCGAGGCCCTTTCTCCAACCACACAGGCTGTGTAGAACTGTAATTAGGTCAGTGCTGCCCACCCACTGGTCTGACTAGTCCAGGCCCAGCCTTCTGTAATAACTCTTGGACCCAGTGGCTATTCAAGAATAAGGCTCTCCCGAGCCCACTAAACGGCCCAAGTACAGAGCAGAAGCTCCTATTCAGCGGGGCGGGCCTAGGTCCTGATTTCATTCAACCCTAGGCCATCTAATGCAAGGGCCTGCACCCCTCCCCTCTCCTCTCTAGCCCCAGCCCCTCCCCTTCACTAGCCCAGATCAGTTTCCAAGGGCTGTTATGGGGGAGGCGGTAGGCAGGGGTCCAAGAGGCACTGGGATTAGAGGTGTCTTTCCCATGCTTGGCTTCTCCAGAATCAAAGAATTCCTTTGCTTGATTGGATTTACCCTAAGTCACAGGCGTGTGGGACCTTCTTTCCCCTCAGCAACAGCTGGAAACAGCCCTAAATATGATTAATTAAAGCTGTAAAAAGCCCCGGACACAATTAAGATTTATGTGCATGCGTGTGTGTATGTGTTTTGAGGGGGAGGGACAGGATTGGGGGGAGGTGGGTGGATTACCAGCCACCCACAGGGCCCTCCAGGGGAGTGAAATGACATTTCCTTAGAGACATTCCTTCCACAGCCATCCCAGGCATGGGTCACTTTATCCAGCCTCCAGCTTTTGAGCAGATTAGCCCCTTCCTCTATCTCAGGGGCACTGGGTGATCTTCTGTTCTCTCTTCCCTGATAAAAGGGAGTTTCTAAGGCAAGCGCCTCATCTCTCTTTCCTCTATCACAAGCAAAACATTCTCTGCCAAACCTCCGTTTCCCTTGTGTATAATTCGAGGGAGTGGGGACATATGCACAATCCCCCAACAGAGCCGTACAGACACAAGCCCAAAGGGAAATAAAATAGAAACTTCAGAGGAATCTGAAAAAATGAGCCACCAGCCAAGCTTCCTGCCTTGGAGATGTCTCGTTTTCGTCCTCAAAGACTCATGTCTCCAATACAGGACAGAAGTCATCTTCTTGGACTCCCCTACACCTCTAAGATGACAAACCCTTATTCGATAGGTTTTCTCCTATCTTCTGTGCGATTTGGTTAGTCATTCCCTAAGGTGTGGACATTGCAGCTTTGATAAGATGCTGGTGATAATCAATGTTACTTATAATCATGAAAAGGAAGGGGACAGGAGCACAGACAATTCCAAACAGTGAATCATTCGAAAATCAGTTCTCAGGAATACTTGAAAGAGTATTGGATTTTAATTTAATTTATTTATTGAAACCAATTGATCTATTCTGTTTTGCTGAAATGACTGAGCCCAGGAAGAGGCTGCCTAAGTTCTAGCCCTGATGGCCAAAATAGAATGGATCAGAAGGAGCATGAAAAAGCTGTAGACTGCAGCTCTTCTCTGGATCCTTCTTGAGTGCCTGGGAACTAACTCTGTTTTGCGGTCTGGTTCCCAGGGGTGGGACCCAAGAAGGGATGTCTGGGTGATCCTTGGGAGAGGGTCATCACACATTGATGGAGTTCATAACAAGTATGGACTTAAACCACCGGGATTAGAATTCAATTTCCTGATATCGAGGCCAAGGAGTGTGTGAACACTCCTTATCAGTCCCCTGACCTGATACAGACTTGTGAGAATTAAAAGAAGGAGGGGCATTCCAGAGGCCCCAGATGCAAGTATGATGGCTCTATCATATGGGTCAAATGTACAGAGTGCTCCCCCTGCATCCCATTTCCGTTACACCCTTTGGGCTTTACAAAATTCCACTACCAGGAAGAAGGGAGAAGGGGTGAGAGTATGAGCAGCAGACATGGGTCTCACTGAACAAATAAGGAGGAGGAGGCAGAGAGGTGGGAGGCTGGCAAAAGGTAGACAGGAAGGCAAGCTGTGGGCGTGCAGCTCCTCTGTAGTGTCCTTAGGTTTTTTTACAAACTCTCTACTTCTTTGGGGTCTGATATTGGTGTATACACAGATGGCTCCATGCATCTTTCTGGGTCAGTGTGTCTCTGCACATGTACCTCTACTCTGTGTCGATATTTCGTGACTTTATGGCTAGGGATAGATATGCCACCAGAAAGATCAATAAAATAGGGAGTTACCCAATACACCAAAACCAGGCCCACCTGGTTCTCTGGTTTGCTGAGCACGGTATTTAAAACAAACAGACAGACATGAAATTGAATGCCTTTAGGGAGGTATGTGATTCTGAGGTAGCCACAGACCACACCACTCCCTATTGTATCTTGCTGTTTGTTTTGTGTTTATCTGTCAGGCACTTAAGTCTTGAGTCTGTGACTTCTGAAGAGAAGGAGATATGCTCCTATCTGCCCTGAATTGGCTCCTAGATAATTAGCTTCCTTCAGAGGCAAAGGCTGGGGTTCAATCACCAGATTCTCTGGGACTGAGGGGTACTGAAAGCCACCTTTTTTTTTTTCCAGCCAGTTAGGAACCCCTGTACTGAGGGGTCCCATCCTTCTATGAGAGAGAGGTTTAAGATCATACAGGTGAGACTACCTGCCTCAGTGGGACTCAGAACTCTTTGCATACCGCCTCTTCCCTTTACCAAGTCAGTTCTGAGCTGAGGCAGAAATATGAGAGATAGAGAGAGAGCAACACAGAGACCTTGAGGGACTCATGAATTTCTATCTGCTGTGTCCTGAACATGGGCCTCTACCAGAGGATGGACAGGGTTTTGACCTGCTACACTGATGAAATGGCCGTTAGCTAGACTGGTTGCTCAAACGGCCCATTCTGTGGCCTCACAGGTAGGTAAGGCCCACTTCTTGTAACTCTGCCCTTCATGTTTCTTATAGAAAGGGAAACTTGGGGGTCTAAAGGAAGGAAGATACTATTTTGTTCTGGAAGCTTAGAAAATGTGGAGAATATGTGGGGTTTGATTTGAGGCTGGGGATAGGGCTTGTTCTTAGTCTCCACTTTGTCCTTGCAATCAGCTTTCCAGAACTCTCAGTAGACCTCGTGTTGTTCTTGTTATTGTTTTAGTATAAGTATATCCCAAATATTGCATGGGATATAATTATGCTAAAAGAGTTAAATGAGGATCTGAAATTCAAATTTAACTGGGCATTCTACATTTTATCTGGCAATTCTAGTGGGGACCCCAGCCTTCCCCATTCCCCTGGAAAGCTCTGAGGGAAATGGGCCTTAAATAAAAGGCAGCCTGAGTTCAACAGACTGCTCAGGCTGCACTGACAGCCGTTTTCTCTCTTCTAGATTGTAGCTGGTGCCTCCAAGGGTGGGACAGGGCTGGTAGTCTGGGCTGACCTGCTTGGCCCCAGCTGTGCAATGAAGGTGAGAGATCACATCCATTCACCAATCGGTAGGGATGGGCCCTTTTTCATCCCAGCATTGGGCTGCTCAATGAACAGCAGGCAGTGGCAGACCGCACTTGGGGGTGGGGCACCAGCATAGCAGAGGTCCCTGAAAAAGAAATTAATTAAAAATTAAAGAACAGAAATCAAGAAATTGGAAATGTCAAAAAGCAAAACAAAACAAAAACAAACAAACAAACAAACAAAAAACATCATCGCGGGGGAAAAAACTAAAACTTCCTGACATTTATTGTATGGCTCAGCACTGAATTTTACAATGGGTGCGTGTTGAGTCAACTGCATACCCTGCTGAAGGCTTCTGACCTCTGGAGGTCTAGCCTAGCCCTACCTTAAGGGTAGGCTTAACTCTGGGATGGCCCACCAAAGGGGGAGATGGTGAGAGAAACTCTTTCTTATCTCCTAGTCCCCAGGCTCTCCCCGAACCTCAATCAGGCCTCTGCTGGACCCAGGCCTTGGTCCTGCTGGAGATCCCACTCCCACTCTGGTCCATGGTCCCCCGCCTTCTGTTTAGGCTGAGCTCCATGCGGCTCCACCCCAGGCTCCATCACCTGCTCCAGCACTGCTCAGGCGTCAGCTTGAGCTCGGGCTGTCTTTCCCACTCTTGCACGGCTTGCTCAGCTTGCTTGGGGCGTCTCCCTACTGAAGAATTATGTTGCATAAAGCAGCCGCCACCATCTTGAACTGGCAGTGAACTTTGCTTTCTACATATAAATACAGATAGCAATCACACCCCAATCAGCACTGAGGCTTCAGGGCATCATCTCAGCAACTCTAACTTTCCCATTACGATAATGTGATTTTCACTCAGTCTATAATATCACCAGCCATGAATAAAGCAACTGGCTCTTTCTGTCTCTCTCCTCCCTCCCCGCTTTCTCTGCCTCTCTCCCGCCCTTCTCAGTCTCCTTTCTTTTCCTCCCTTACTCCCTCCTCTTCTGTCTCTCTCTGCAACCCCTCCTGGTATGCGTATTCATCTCTATCTCTGCATCTCTGAGCATCTTGGCCTTCCCCGCATCCTCTGGGACTCACATTCCCTAAATACTAATGACAGGGATTTGCAGTGCCCTGAGGGCTCAGTTAAGTTCTGCTCCTCAGCTCTGTCATCATCTGCCTTTGCCTAAAGGTGAGAAACTGCTGGGTTGGACGTGATGGGGCAGCCTGCAAGGTTTTGGGTAGGATGAGGAGATGGGGAAGGAGGCTAGGAATTGTTCCGTCTTTCTTTTCTTTCTCTCCTTAGGTGCCAGGATGGCTCTCTGCAAGGATTCCCATCAGGAATGCCAAGCTGGATAATTAAGAACCAAAGGAATCAGCAGGGAGAGCTGAAAACTGCCTGCTTGGGGGAAGGTCTGGGCGGCTCCGGTTTTCTGGATATTGGGGCCCCCAAACCCAGCCAGATTCCAAGTGCCAGACTATTGTGAGTAGATACAGCTGGTGAGAGGGTGCTCTGGGGAGGCCTGGGAGAAAAGAGGACCTAGCCCAGCTTTCTAGGGTCACTTCTGAGTACCCTGGGCCCTGAACTTGGCAGAACTATCCATGCTGGAGCTGCCTTTGCCAGGACATGAAATAAAAGCCCACAGCCTTAATCAGGGTGTCAGCCACCTTGTCAGAGCTCCTGAGAAGGCCTTTTCCTGCCTTCATGATAGTTGTGCTGTGGGGAGGGAGCTGTTTCTGTGCCTCTAGTCATTCATTTATCCGTTCCCTAGGTTTACATCCCAGTTCTTTCTCCTACTAGCTTTGGGACCATGGACGATGCTCTTAACTTTTCTAAGTCTCAGTCCTCATCTATAAATGGGAATAATAGTACCTCTCTAGTGACTGAAATAATGTATGTAAAGTGCTTAGAAGTGCTTGGCACATTGTTAAATGTTCAATAAATGTTAGCTATTATTATTACCTTTAACAAATATTGAATGACCACCTGCTAAGTGTGTCGGGCAGTACACCGTAGAGGTTAAGAGCCTGGGGTTTTGGAGTCAACTGTCTGAGTTTGAATCCTAGCTTACCCACTTACCAACTTTGTCATCTTGGACAAGTCACTTAGCCTGACTGAGACTCAGTTTCTTCATTTGTAACAGGAATAATAATAGTCCCTACTTCATAGAGTTCTTGTGAGGGTTACTCAGGCTAATCTAGTTTTTGGCACAGTGCTGACATATGGCAAGGACTCTAGGAATATTAGTAAGGATTGGGCATGGCGGATCCAGCTGTTAGTGAGGCCAACATTGCCCTGGATGTTTTGGAGACCACATTTTGTCTATGGATTATTTTCTAGGCCCTTGACCTTTTCTATTGCTCAAGACCAGTGATGGCCTTGACCTTTCACTTCTGTGGAGGATGAGGGCTTGCTTTAATTTCCCTGGCTGTAAGACTTTTTTACTTTTTCAGCTGTCAACCTGCCTAGGGTGGGTTTAGGATTCTTGCCTCAACTCTTCCTTGAGCAAGGGTGGGAGGAAAGGTGCTCCCTTAGGCAGGGGTGACAAGTTAGAATCAGACCTCTGCATTCTGTCCATTTCTGTATTTCTAAATGATTGCTTACCCAGGGGGAAAACCTAGGGGCACAGTGGCTGGTCATGGCTTATTTGGGTCTCTTCACTCGTACCAAGCCTCTCTGCTTGGCTGCAGGAGGAAGTTACCCTTCAAAATCCAGAGCCATAAGCCAAAGCATTCTTAACCAAGTACTTCAGCCAAGGGAGCCCAACAGTCTCTAAACTCTCTACAGGACTTGGAGTCCGATCTCCTCCCTACTCATCTCATTCCTCAAAGACAAATAAGATATGGCCCATGCCTTCCAGGTGATTACAGTTCAGGAGGGGAGATAGGCATGAAAATAAAGAAGAAAAATGCAGAGTGAGAGACAACATAATAGAGACAACTACAGGGTGTAGTAAGGACACAAAGAGAGTGGTCAGTTCAACTTGAGGAGTCAGATAACACTTTCTAGAGGAGCTAGTGCTTCAGCTAATTTATAAATGTGGGCAGAATAGGAGAAGAAAAAGGAAAGGCATTTAAGGCAGGGGAATAGCATATACGAAAGCCTTGAGGTGTCCAACAGTCTGGCACATTGGGAGGACTGAAGTCCAGAGGGTGGGATAGAGAGGTCACTTTGAGATTGACTAATGGAAGGGGACTACAGTAAAGGGCCATTTGAAATGCTATTATCCTGAAGAGCTTTAGCAGTGAAGTGATTTGCATTTCAGAAAACTAGCTCTTAGATTGTTGAAGAGAATGAGGAAAGAGGGCACCCAAAAAAAGCTGGAGGCTGGGAGACCAGTGAGGAAGTTCTTACAACTAACTGTGCAGGCAAGAGACAAAGAGGACCTGAGTTATGGCAGTGGCAGTGGGGATACAGAGAAGTGAGACTCGAGAGGGCCTTACAAGGGCATCGATAGGATTTTGTGCCTGACGGAATGTGGAAGATGATGACGGAGAGGATTCCTGGATGACCACCAGGTTCTTGCCTTGGGTGAATGTTTGGGAGTGACAGAGATGGGGAACAGAAAAGGTGGAGAGTGCAAAATATTGAGTTCTGATTAGAACATGTCCTTGAGATGAGGTTCTGAAGTACATCTCAGTAAAGATATCTAGCAGAAATAGAGGATCTGATCTTGGGAAGTAGATACAGAGACAGACCTTGAAGAGGGAAAAGACTAGAACCTGCATTCACATGGAGGGGATGTGAGCATTATCAGATGCCTAGGACACCCCCATGCACGGTTCCTGCCTGCCATCACTAAGCCCTGGAGCAGCAGTTCTCGACCAGCCTGCACATTAGAATTACTGGGGGCCTTAAAAAATCCTGCCACCTCCAGAACAATTGGATCAGAATCTCTGGGAGTTGGGACCCATGCATTGGTGAGTTTTAAAAGTTCTCCAGGTGATTCTAATGTGTAGCCAGAGTCAAGAACCACAACCTCAAGAAAAGAGCTCTGGATAAGTATAAAAGATCCTACTTCAAACCTTAGCGCTGTCACTTCCTAGCTAGGTGGTCTTGGGCAACCCATTGGACCTCTTTGAGTCTCACTTTTCTTATATCTTTAAAAAGGGGGTAGTAATCTTGACCCTGCCTACTTTATACAAGTTATTATGATGCTTAGGTAGGCCATAGGATGTGATATGTTTTGTTAATTATATAGGGCGCTATGTAAAAGTGAGGTGAAATGAACCAATACAGACACTAAAATACAAATAAGCACATGTGTTCACTTGGCATAGATAGGTGCACTTGAGTTGAGTACACACAGACACACACATACACACACACACACACACACACGACTGACAGCTGCTGGTTGGGTTCTGAAAGCAGAGCTGTAGTTTTCTAGACATGGCCTTTTTGTTTTTAGCCTTCAGAATATGCCATTAAAATATGGAGAGACGATCTCTGTGTGTGTGTGTGTGTGTTTAAATGATTGCTAAAGTGCAGCATCATTTGAGTCCGCCTGTCAGCCTATCAGAAACGTCATCTATAACCTTCACTGTTTGCAGTTTAATCTCCCCTGCCTCCCCGCGGGCCCTGTTCTGACATTTTAAACCCCATAAATGACAGTAGTGCTCTAAGCCATTTTGAAAAAAGCCAAGCATTTGGAAAAAACACACATAGAGACATACCCCTAAACTCCCCTTCCCCTGAACACATGCTCACTCATGCTCATAAGTGGAATCATGCACATGCTCACACCCTTGGACCAGCCAATTTGGGAGAAGTCACAGATACTGGCTAACATAAGTACACATGCATGACAGTAGGACACAGATGTATGAAAGCACAGCCCTGTATTTGGTGCCTGTGCATGCGCTCCAGCGGATACAAAGCAGACACACCTTTCTGCTCCCATCATCAAGTCCCATCTATTCCTCTGCTCCTTGGCCTGGAAATGGAATGAAAGAATCCAGGGTCTTTGAAAGGCTGGTGCTGAGAGCAATGGGTGAAATGGGATGCTGAGGGGCCCCAAATCTTGGAGCTTAGCATCAGGAAAGGATGTACCCTAACAGGCTCTTGGAAAGCCCATGGGTAAAAGCGAATAACAAGCAAATACCACGCCCACCTTACCAGCAGCCAGATAGCTCACCACATTTGGGGAACTAGAATGAAAACAGAAAACCTGGAAATACTTATTAAAGGGATGAGCATGTGAATGTAGAAGGACATGATATAAGATTTTGATAGTGAGCTCCACAAAGGCAGGGCCCTATCAGCTCCTGGCTTTCTGCCTAGGGCCTGGCACAGGGTCTACAACACGTCAGAGACTTGTAAACACTTGTTGAAAGAATATGTAAGCTCTAGAGTGACTAAGTGATAAGGGGGAAGAGAGAGAGAGAGAGAGAGAGAGAGAGAGAGAGAGAGAGAGAGAGAGAGAAAGAGAGAGAGAGAGAGAGTGTTTGTGTGTGTTTGTGTGTGTGTGTGTGTGGTGAAGGATGGGAGATTGGCTAGTTGAGGACAGTTTCTTAGAAGAGATGACCTGATCTGGGACTGGAAAAGAAAGGCCCACATCACATCTGATATCCATTTGTTCCAGGGTGTGGCTGACTTTTCTTGTTTTGGACTATTTCTAAATTTTCAGCAAGATATTCCCCGCTCAAAGACAAGACAGACTCCCAGATTAAGAGGGAAATAATAGCAATAGAGAATTAGGATTATCTTTGTGCACTCCTGGGGCATTTTCCTGAGCTGGTAAACTTTTCTCCTCATGTGCAAGGAACATCTATCAGCAGAAGAACGGGACTCTGGGCAGCCCTGCTTGATTCTGATGGACTCTGGATTCCTGTAACAGGGCTAGCTCCTATGGCTCTCCTACCACCTCAAGCCATCATGCACTTTAAGTAACTTGTTTCCATGGCAACCAATTAGTGTCAGCAAGTGAGGGCTGTGACGTCAGGATGGGGGCAGGGTGAGAAATCTCCATCCCTCACATTTCTGGCTCCCTGATCAGGGTCTGCAGCCTTGCAGGAAAGCTCCAGAAGAGATGCAGGACACAGTTCTGGGTTGGGGTTGTACATCTGATTCACCTAGCAGTGTCTCTACCTGCCATTCCATTCTAAAATGATGACAAGGCTGTGGGCCCAGGAGTGAGACAGTGTGAGCACACTTAGAAGGGTACAATAGTCTGGGACTGTAGCCCATGCCCCTCCCTATCCTCTAGGAGAGAGGGATCCTAGACTTTCTTTATTTGATGATGGTGGGGCTGGGGAGGCTGTAAACAAGGCCCAGAAGGAAGTCTTGGCTCAAAGGGGAGGAGACTCTATTCTCAGGTCTCACTTAAGAATTGTCCCCTCAGACCCTCCACCACAAGGATAGATGCTTTAGTCTATGGGAGGAAAGTACATGCTCAAAGTAAAGGAGTAGGAATCCTAGCTAGGAACATATCTCAAAAGGCAGAGAGTGAGATGTAGGTAACAGAACTCCAGCAGTTTGAACCTCTAATCCTTGGGACCATGGATAGGCTACCTGAGGGGCCATCTGGCTAATTTGGGAAGGCCATTTTAATCAGAAGATAAAAGACAGAATGCAAAGGACTTTCTCCTTAGGAGAAAAAAGAAGGCTGGGCATTCATTTACTGGACTTCTTGGACAAAGGATGCTAACCCCATCACACCAGCTGGGCAGACTCTGCTACGAAGATGATGAAGAGAACAATGATGATGATTATGATAAACAGCAGCAGCTGTTTTTTTTCACGGGCACATTACTTTATAGAACATCCTCATAGTAGCCCCATTGGTAGCTAGAGCAGGAATTGTCTGCAGGTTGGGTCTGGGATAGAGAGTCCTGTTCAAAAGCTTTATAGGAGCAGGCCCTTGGGATCACCACTAGTGAAAGAGAAGGAACTAGAAAGAAGCAGACTGGACAGAGGGAGAAGTTGGGCTGTGATATAGTCTCAAAAAAGGCCTTAGTCAACCACAAGGAGGGCACTGAGGCTGAGACCATCCTTCAGAATGGTCCTGAGTTGGGGAGAGGTGGGCCTTCATGTGCCCATCATGACCGAGCATTGGTTACAGGCTGCCCAGAGAAAGGAGCATAACCTTAGGTGAGTTAGCTGTCTTCAGCAGCTCGTTTCAGCAGAGACAAATCCAAGGAAGGCTGACAGTTCAGGACAATAGCTGAGAAAGGTCCCTCAGAACTAAGGCAAGTGCAGCATTGCATTATGGCCTCCACTACAGCAATTATCACTCTCCTTTCGAAGATGAGAAAATTGAAGTTCAGAGAGATGTGATGGCCTGCCTCATCACGCAGTTCTCATACAGGGTTAAAGTATAGTTTCAGCATTGCGGGCTTAGTCTTGGCTTCACAGAGAAGTGCTTTTGGTATAAAACTCCTTTGTTGTGACTGCACGAATAGATAAGAGAACCCTCATTCTGGGTTCCACGGAGGACAGGAAGTTGGAGCTGAGGGTGCTCTGGGCAGGGTTCTGCAGCGGGGACTCAATGCACTGTCCCCTGGCAAAGAGTCAGGCGGCAGAGACCCTGTGCCGGGCTTCCGGAGGGCCTGCCCGTTCTGCCAGGGAGCCTCCTCCCCTCCTGGAAAGTGGAGACTGTGGCTTTAATCCCTCTCAGGCAGAGGCCACAGAGCTGGTTGATCCAGGTATCAAGAGAAAATTTCCTGACAGATGTGTCAGATTGACCAAAAGATAAGGGGCTTTGAGGAGATTATTCTGTCTGCTTGATGCCTGGCCCCTGAGCCCCCAAGGAATGGAACCATTGGGGACTTCTGGAAGGAGGCAGAGCAGTCAGCAGGAGTCCAGCCCCAGGGGCGACCAGCTGCCTGAGGAAGGTCTGGCAGAAGACACTTGTTGAGGGATTGACAGAGGGGAGGAAAGGAGTGGACAAGGTGACAGAAGGCTAGAAATATCAAGGCAGAGGCCAGGAGAACAGGGAGGGGGCTGGCTCTCTCAGAACCAGCCACTCCCACAGAAATAAACTGAAGGAAGGCAGGCTCTGGTTTGGGCTTGTTCGCCCCCTGTTAAGCTGGGCCATCTAGGTCCTATTAAGAATTGCAGAAATCACTGAAGAGGATTATGTTCATGTGTGATGGGGTTGGCGTGGGCGCCATGACACAAGCAGATGAGTGTGGGAAATGGAATAAAGGGAATCCTCACCTCTCCCTCATTGGAATTGCTAGGTCCGCAGGTCGCGAGTGACACTGGTTCTTGCTTCCCTTTCTCTCAACTTTCTCTGATTAGGAAATGGGAAAGAGCTAAGCTGCCACACGGGGAGGACCCCTAGATGCAAGAGGCAAAGGGCCAGGAACCTCAGACTCAGAGACTCAGCTCCGGAGTCTCGGAGTCTCTACCAGGGAGGCTCAAGATCTACCAGCCCCCACCCAGTTCCTCCTTTGCCCCGAAGGCAACGGGTATGTGCCTCAGGGATCCAGTATTCTCCCCTTTTGTGGGGGGCAAGAGTTTCTATCCTAGAGACTCTGATCAGAAAGGAATTTTTTTTTTTTTTAAACTCTGCCACCTTGCCCCTCCCCTCATACACATTTCCCTTCATGACCTTGTGACTCCTCCATTAGGTCTCCTTTCATCTTGCTTCAAGAAAAAGCCAGGCGGGGAGGGCTGGGGACCAGGGAGGGAGGCGAGGCGGCGGAAAGGCTGAGCCAATCACGGGTCTGCAAGGTGCAAAGCAATCAGCGGAGCCGCTGGTGAGCGGGGTCACTCAGTAGTGTGCACATCAGGGTGAAATCCTTTCAGCTCTTCGCCAAACCCCTAGTGAAAGACAATCAGGCTCGCTGTCACCGAGCTAATTCTGTCTATATAAAAGCAGTAATGAAATTCACGGCAGGATTACCCTCTCCATCCAATGGGCCAGCGTCGTGGTGACATATCTCTCTTATTGCCCGAATGTAACACACCATCTAATTTACGTCGTGTAGCGAGCAGGAATGAAATGTTCATAAAGAATTGCTGCATCTCGTCACCTTAACTGCGGCCCGGGGCTCTGAGGCATCTGTCAGGGAGAGGAGCAGGAGGAGGGAGGGC
>NW_024344378.1:19817526-19862399 GCF_902729225.1 Pteropus medius | reverse complement strand
GGGAGGAGGGCTTTGGGGAGGCAAGGATAAATAAGGGTAGGATGAAGTGGTCTGGAGGGAGTACTTGGAAATCTGTGTAAGTCTGGGGAGCCAGAGAGGCTGAGAGTATGCGTGTTTGGGTTTGGGTGAGTTTGGGAGGATAAATGAGTGCTGAAGTGGCAAGGGGCTTGGTTGGGGAAATGACCCTCTAGGTGCCTGTCAGATACAGTGGGGCCCCTGGTATTCTCCCTCATTCTCTGGAAGTAGAAATACATTCATCTCTGAAGGCTATCAGAACCAAACTCTCTGGCAGACTAGAAAGGAGACCTTTTAGAGAGTTAATCAAGTTGCAGATAGAGGCTAGGAGCAGTTCTACAAACCTAGGAATTATCCGTGGGTCCTCCTGTCCCTTTGTCCACAACTGCAGGACCCAACCATTGGTGACCCCTTTCACCTCCACTCTAAAGTATGTTTCTCATCAATCCTTTTCTCTCTATCTCTACCACCCCAGTCCAGGGCCAGGCCATCTGTTATCTAGCTAACTCAATACTCTTCTGCCTGGTGTCCCCATGTGCCCTCTTGCCCCTCAACTTAGCCAGATGGTGGCCAAGTCACTACCACCATACTTCAACTTGAAACCTTGCTATGGTGTCCCTTTACTCTTAGAATAAAGACCAGCACTCATGTCACCAACTTTTTGCCCCACACTCCCAGTTGCAAACTGCTCCAGCCACATTGGCCTTTTCCAGTTGTCTGAATGTGCCATATTCTAACCAGCCACTGGAGCTTCACACTTGTGGTTTCTTCTCCTTGGAAGATTCCACCCCAGCATGCCCTCAGCTCCTACTCCCACTTCAGATGTCAGCTGAAATGTTGCATCCTGGAGGGAAGACTTCTGTGACTACCCAGACTTCATTAGCTCTCCTTTGATATGCTATCTTAGCATCGTTTACTTCCTTTTACAAGACAGACCACACAATGCAAGAATATGTTTCCTTTTGTGTATTCTCCCACTGGAGCTCCATGAGGACAGGGACCATGTCCATTTTGCTCACCATTATATCTCCTGCACCTGGTACAGTACCTCAGAATCTTATAGGTGGGTTATAAATATCTGTTGAATGAAGGAATAAGGGGACTGCACAGCCACTAGAAACCCTGCTCTTTCCTTCTTTCTTTCATTCTGTACACATTGACTGAATGCCTCCTGTCTGCCAGGCATTGTCAGAGTCATTGTGGCCACAATGCCAAACAAGTGAAGACATAGTCCCTGCCCCTGAGGAGCTCATAGTCCAGGGAGGAAGACAGACAAGCAAATAAGACACCTATGGTGCTAAACCTGCCCTGTGATGCTTCGCTCCAAAGAAAAGCCACACCCTAGGCCCACTATCAGGGTCATCAAGATGTGGCTGATCTTTCGTGTCCATACAAAATTCTCCCCAAACTTCCCCCAGACACAGCTCAGCCACCTATGATGGGAAAAAACAAGCAAGAGACAGAGATTTTATTAAAGAGCTATTATTTGAAGTTTCTTGCTAGTAATAATAACCACAAGAAGCATTAATTGAGAATCGACTATGTGCCAAGCTCCTCATTTCGTGCCATCCTCACAAAAACACTGACATTGAGGAATTATTATCTCTGTTTTATGTATGAGGAAACTAAAGCCAAGTGAGTTTAAATAGCTTGTCCAGAAAAGGTCACACACCTGGCCCACAATGGATACTCAATATTTATTGAGCGAATGAATGAACAAGAAGCTAATAAATAGAAAAGACAGGAATCAAATCTAGATTTTTTGGCTCCAAAGCTCCTGGTCTTTCTACTATTTTCAGGCAACTATTTTTGGACTTTCAGGGTCTGGTCAGTATTGGAGAAATAACCTGAGGTTGGATTCTGGATCTATGCTTCCTCCTGACCTGGACCCTAGTCTTTTCACCCATAACCTTCCTACAGATTCATGTGATACTTCAGATACTAGGCCTGGCAAGGGCAGAAAGATTAGGTCTAGAGAAGACCAGACTTTAATCTCTCTGGGAAGATGCCTGTAAGGCAAACCCTTTTCAATCCTGCCTTGTCCTTCCTCCAATACCCCAGGCTTGGGTTAGCTCATCAAGAAATCTGGGAAGGGGTCTTCGTGAGAGATGAAACATCATTCTTTTGCGTATAGAATCAACCATGCCTTATGATATGTCCCTTGTGCCTAAGTTGTGTGGTCCATTCTCATGAATTCAGAGATGTTTACTCATATTTACTTACATATATCTAGGTGTACATATCATATGTGGATACGTCTTCAGGTATGTATACACATGTGTCAGTAAACTCATCCTTTCATTAGCTCTCTCATATCCCAGTGATTTATACTGTCTGCATATTCAGGCACCTGAGTCTGCACCCTGATGTTCTCTCCCCGCAGACATCTATGGATATATGTCCCTCTAGCTGCCTTTTCCTCTTGCCTCTATCCCCTACTCCTAGAAACTGTACGTGACCTTCTAGCTAATGCTGGCAGGCCAGAGTGTGACTATGCGACATGCGCTTTCTCTTATTTTGAGGAAAGTTCTGCTCCCTAGCAATGGATAACTTTCTTTTTATCAAAGAGCTAATGCATAGATGTATCATCAAAGAGATAATATATGCCTGGCATACAGTCATCTCTCAATTCATGTAAGCTATTAACATTATTATGGCTCATTCATCCTCCCTGACCAGAGGGCATCCCTCCTTCTCCCCATAACCCTTCTAGAACTGGAAGTACAAGCACCAATATCTACTCCTGCCAGGGAGCTGTGGGAGGCTTGGTGCACTTACAAGGATTTCCTAGGGTTACAGGGCTCCAGGCCATTGTCATCCATATCTCTCAGTAGGACAAAAACCACACACAACCCTAGCAGGCAGGACTCACTCATATTTTTTAAAGTCTCCATAAAATAAGTCTCAGGAGTCTCTTTAGACATTGCATCCAAAACCTTAAATTCCTAAGACACAATTTGTTTCCTAAACCTATCCTTCTGCAGCTTACACCTTTTCTCTCAGGCCAGATCTGAGGCCAGACCCACTGACCAATGCCCACGAGAGAAGAGCAGTTTCAGTCAGGACACCTGATAATCCTAATGCCTTTCCTTTGGCCCAGGTGGCCTACCCTTCCAGCTAGTGATTGGTTTTCTGGCTCAGCCAGGAGCTGACATTCTAAACCAGAATCACTTCTTCAGGTGAAGCAAGATACTGAAGCTGGATAGATACAGAGCATTCAGTAAGCAGGGACAGGGGAGGGGAGGAATGAGAAAGGGAGAACACAACTATATCAAAGAGTCAGGATTCTCCAGACAATATCTGTTCTTAAATTGGCATCAGGCATTCTTTTCAGAGTCTGTGGAAACCCAGGGGTCTCTGCCTAGAGGTGTATTAAGATTAAGTTTTGTGTGATTGTCTTTGGACAGGCAAGAGGGGGATGGAAGATTCCGCGGAACAGATAAACTAGAAGAGGTTGATGATGGATTAAGAATTGGAATCTAATACTGTCAATGTGTTTATCTGATTTCCACATTTTTCTATAACCCCTTTATTCCCACTCCTCTCTCCCCTTCCCCCAGACTGACATACATGATACCCCGATGGCTATTTCAGCTGCAACCTTATATACCCAGAGAAGTCTGAGCTCCCCAGCTGCCAGCCAGCTCTGATCCCCTAAACCCAGAGGGAACAACCGGTCAAAGTTCTCAGGGATAGCAGATCCCGAGTGTAAATTTGTCTTCTGCAACCAACAAACTCTGATATTGGTCAGATCACTTAACTTCTCTGTGTATTGACCTTAACATTAGCCTCCTGCTCCTCCTTCACATACACTACCCCAGATGGTAGTAAGAAGCATCCTGAATTTCTTGAAAAACTATTCCAGAAATTCACCTTTTCATTTCCCATCATAATTAACAGATCAGAATATAGTCCCCGGGAAGATTAGCTTGGTCTTGGGTGGGCCAGTCCTCTTCACCGCTGGCTTGGACATCTGTTTGGTCATTGGCCAGCAGGACGGAGGGAGAGTAGCTTGGTGTAGCTCAGCCCTGCCGCTGAGTGTGTGACTTATTATGATGACAGCAAACATAATTTTCCAGCCTTCCGGCTTGTCTGAGGTCTTCGTGAATACCTAAGATACCACATAGTTTAAACTGTATCAGCAAAAAGCAACAACCAGCATCCAACCTGCTTGGAGTTCAATATGATGGTGAAAGGATGTCTAGTGTATAGACAAAAATGAAAGGCCTTCAAAATAGAGGCTAATTGATGTCTTGAAGAAATAGGCATAAATTCCTATTAAATATGGCTCAACTCTCTTGCTCTCCAGGCCCTCCCAAAGCCAGAAACTCAGTTTGGTGGTCATAATCTGCTCGGTGTCATTAAATTCTCTGGTAATCTGCAGGGATATGTAATTATGCTGTAGTTAGTGATTGTTCACTAAGTAAACTCTTGGTGTACTTACCATGTAAGTCAACAGTATTTACAGGATATTTTTTCTGCCTGTAACTCAAAGCCTTACCGAAACAAATTGGAATTGCCTTCTGGAGGCCGTTGTTATAAATTACAGACCCAACATCTGTCCACATCTGCAATGTCTAGACAGCCTGTCTCAGCTACAAGAGAGGAGAGAGACGAACGAGGAAAAAACAAGGGAGACGTGAGGAGTGGCAGAGAGAAATCTCAAATTCGCACCATTTTTCTCTTCAGAGGTTTACCCAAATGAATCTCGTGCTGACTTCTAAAATGTACCTGAATCTTCAGCAGCCCAGTGCCAAGCTCTGGAGGGTTCAGGGCCTGATCATCACCACAGATGCGTTGGCAATGCAGCCCCTTCCATGGAGCCACATCTCTGCCCCGACAGGCTCTCAGAGGTCATAGTGGGGCTTGGAAGATGGAGTTACAAATACAGATACTGACTACAGCCAGATCTGGAGAACTGGCTGCTTTTCCAAATTCCCTCCATCCCCTCTCTTGCTGCTTCCTCTCACCCCCACCTGGTTCAGTGTTTGGGGGGTGAGGCATTCATTTGCTTGCCTTTCCTGTAGTCCCTCTCCTGTACCCCTGATAAGGAGCCTGCCCATCAGCTGAGTGATTGTATTTTTTTACAGTTCCTAGCACAAACCTTCTCATTTATATGTAAAGCAGCCATTAGTCATAGCTCCGTTCCCACACACTGCCTGATGTACAATCACATTTTGCAGCGGATGAATCTTTCCACACAGCTGCTCTGCTATGAATAATCCGTCTCCAGGCCCATAAATCAGAAAAAAATCATGCACCTCGTTCGCCTGATCCTTACACAAAGTCATATATTTTACATGAGGACGAGCTAAATATTCATGAGTCTTAAAGGCTTTTTTTCACAGGCACTTGTTGGGGTTGTTTTCTACTATTGGGGGGATACTAAGGTTCTGTTTAAGAGAACTAGGGATTTTATAGAGAGAAGAGGAAGAAGTAGAGAATGTGTGTGTGTGTGTGTGTGTGAGTGTGTGTGTGTGTGAGAGAGAGAAAGAGAGAGAGAGAGATTGAGATTCCAAGCTTATCTCTAAGAGTAATGTGAGACAAAGGAGGTGAGGTCTTAACATGATAAATACTTGTTTACCTGAGCTTCTATCCTGCTCAGAGTATGTATACCGTCTCTTCGACTTTCAAGGTCATTTCATGAACCTTTTTCCTCTGATCTGTGCAGCAATGATTTTGGCCTTCCTCTATGTAAGGCGGTGCTTGGGAGCTCCACCCTGATTTGATAAAAGCAGAATTTGGGGTGAAGGAGAAGAGAGAGTGGAACATTAGCAATTTAAAGGAAACCACTCTAAGTCCAACAAAGCCCCCTGACCTATACACAACTTCAGGCTTCCAGAAGCTTCCTAGGATTTTGTTTATACCCCATTCCAGTTCCAGAGAGCATTTGAAATGGTTTTCCTCACCCTCTGCTTTATCTCTGTCCCTTGGTTTATCTCCCTCAGCTCACTCTCTTAGCCTCACAGGCCCTGACCACTGCATTTTCCTGTCTAAGTCTTCTGCTCAGATGGACCACATGCTCTGCCACGAACACTCTGCCTACATTGCTTCTCTCTCTCCCGCCCCCCAAATTCAAAATTTGACCCTTCCAAGAAGCCTCCTTTCATTAAATAGAGGAGAGTTACTTGCTGTGCAAGCTCCTTCCCTCTCCTTCCTTAGCTAAGTCACTCATCATACCAACCCTTCTGCTGGCAGGTGCTTTTTCATTTTATTCTGGTATTCGCTCAGCATTTGTCTGTGTGTTCAGTCTTGCTGTCTGTCTGACTCATTAATGCCATGGTCCGCAGTGGTGATGATGATGTGTCTTCACTTCCCTTGGAAGGGTAGAAAATTCTTCTTCCTGGATTTCACTGACAGGATTAAGAACATTTCTAGGCAGAGATTTCTTGGATTTAGCTTTGATCTGGAAACATACATAAGCCCACAGACCCGTTTAGCCTTTGGTAGATAATAATGTCTTGGATTCCCATAGCTGTCCTTAGATGAAGAACTATGTCAAAATGGCAGTGGTACCTCTGTGGGGAAAATCACTTCTCTTTGACAGATGGGCAAACTGAGGCATAACCTTGGCAAATTACTTTCCCAAAGTCAAATCAAGAGGAGATGACAGGAAGATGCAATTATATATGAGCTAACTTTTGTGATTTGACTTAGGGCATCAAGTTTATTCCACTAACCCCAGGGCCAAAGGCCAGGGATCAAAGCCTTTTTTCATTTCTCTAAGTTCCCAGGATTGACCTACTCTGCTGCCCCTTGCTCCTCCTGCTCTCAGCCCAATCTCGCTGACGTTCAGAAAAAATTAAGTAAAAAAATCTGCCAGAGAGGAGGAAAAAGTCCAAACAATCACAGATGGCAGACTTGCAAATTTAATTTAAAATCATTCTTTATTATCCAAAATATTAAAATTAAAGCTATAATGCCCAAAGGAAAACACAGATTAAAACGCCCTATGTTTCACAGCCTCTTCCTCAGGGGGTCCCAAAAACACTGAGTGAGAAGGCTTTGAAAAGAAAGCAGGAGTTCAGGAGCAAAGAGCCAGCTGTAGATCATTGAGCCAAACACTCGGTGACTGACCCAATCAGCTTCCCTTAAAGCCAAACACCAACTGTTTCATGTGCAATTAATGATTGCCCTGGCAAATGAAAGTGCATCAAGTCATCACAGGAATCTTTGAATGAGAAGACACACAGCAGTCACAGGTAGCTTGTCCCTGGTATCTACATAATAATATTACCAGGCTAATCTAGGCTCAGAGATTTAATTCTGCAAAACACCATGCACTAAATATTTATATTCATAAAAAGGCTAAGGAAAAAAATTGCTCATGTGCTGCCTCTAGGCTCTCCATTTGTCTAGAATAGGCTGCTACACATTTGCAAGGGTGTATGGTTGGGGGTCAAGGGCATCAGTCAAGTGTCAGAATCCCAGTGTTTCTGGCCCCCAACTTCACCCTTTGAAAGGGACTCATTGCTGGACTGGGCGTTTAGAGGTACCAAAGAGAAGACAAAATCCCTTCTTTCTCTGGAGATGCCAAAGTGGAAAAGGAAGCCCTCTCATATGTCAGTGCCAAGAAAGGGGCAGTGAAATGGGTGAGAATGTCTGTTCTTCATTCTTTGCTGCAGAAAATTAAAGTCCTCAGAGGACCAGAGATGGTTAGAGTCATACTTTATACATTTCCAATTCTCAATTATAAATACAATTCTGATTCCAGATGCCACCATGCTTGAACTGTAAATCTAAAGAAGAGGGACTCTTCAAATAACCATAAATGAAACAATGCCAATGGAAAAAACATGTGTTTTCTTTGGCCTTTTGAATTTGTCTTCATTTTCACTACCGAAGCCTAATTTGAGCTTTGTCCTCGCACAAATGTTCTCACTGCAGCACACTGCTGGGCCTGGGCACCTCCAGCATATAAGTCGTAGGACCTAACCCTCTCCTCATGGAGTTGCCAGGATCATTTCTGTGTCCATCCTGGAGATTGCACTTCTCTCCCACTGGCATCTCAAACCCAGTTTTTCAGTCCAGCCCCCTCTGCCCTTTTTCTCTCCTTGGCAGAAAACACAGATGATAAAGCCTATCTCTTCCCTGTATACACCATGACTTGGAGCCTTCAGCAACTTTTGCAGGGCTCTGCATATGGTAATCAAGATGGGATTAACTAACATAAATTACATTGGTTACAATCCAAAAAGATTAACCAGCTTTAAGGGTTTCATGGCTATGTGTTACACTTTTTAATTTTCCTACAATTAAGATAACAACAAATAATATTGACAAATAAACTGCCAGATCTGCTAGCTGAATCCCTGCTGCGGGAAGGGAGGGTTGTTCCGTAGCTGAGTGATTGTCCAGCCATTGCCTGATCATTGTGGTCCAGCCTGTGAGTTCTAGCGCACTGGGGCATTGGCACCCAAGCTGCTTGGGTGGAGGGGCGATGAAGAATGGTTGCTGGCTTTGCTCTTAAAAAATTTAAAAGATAATAATCCTGACTCTTGCTCTCCTGCCACCACTGAGAAAATTTTCTGGTTTCCACTGATTTCTCAACCTCCTGCTAGAGAAAATCCGGGGTAAGGGGATCTATATCTCATGAAGCACAACTATATCAACTTGTTAACTAATTTGGAGTCACAAATCCAGGGCCTAAAATAAATTAGACCTAGCATTAATAAAATTTGGGGGCAGGTAAGACCAAGCATCTCAGTGGAAAACCTCTCCCACACAGATGCCGATGGAGGTCTATGGAGGCCAGACTTCTCCCTGCCTGGCCGTCCTGGCACTGGGGACAACAGGAGGCTGGAAGATGTTTTGGACCCTCTCTCCAAAGTAACTGAGCCTTAGCTTTGCAGATAGGGTCCAGTTACTTCTATTAGTGCTGGAGAAGAAGACAGCAGGAGGAAGGGCAAGGAGAGGACTACAAAGAGAAGAAGAATCATCGTTATCATTAAATGAGAGTTGACTATGTTCCAGGCACTGTGGTAAGCATTTTCCCTCAGTAATTCATTTAATCTTCATACTAATCCTATGAAGTAGACCTTATTATCTAACCCCACTTTACAAGTGAAGATATCGAGGCTTAGAGAAGTTAAAAAGGGGTCCAGGAATTGAACCCAGGTTTTGATTCCAGAGTCTTTGCTCTTAACTACAAAATCAATGAATACTGCCAAATAATTCCAGGTACAAAAGGTGTTTTTTCTATAGCAAGATCTAAATTCTGATCTAAGCTAGAAACAAGAAATCTAACCTCAGAGTCATGCTCACTTTAATACTATGTTTGATCTTTATCAAAATTAACAAATATCTGACAAGAACCCAGGTTCCTGGGCCAAATGGAAGAGTGAGGGACTGTTTTGTGTTTTTCAAATTATAGCCAGTAGACAATCTTTTTAACTAAATCATTTGAGAAGCTTGTTAAATTGCAGGTTCTTGGGCCCACCCAATCTTCTTGATCAGAATCTCTGAAAATGGGTCTCATGAGTCGGCTGTTTAACAAGCTCTCCAGATGATTATTACACATGCCAAATTGGAAAACCATTGGGATAAACCATGAACACTGCCCTCATATAGTTTCTAATCAAACCCAAACTCCCCACCAAGGCATCCAGGCTACTAATCTGACCCTAGGTGGCCCTCATCTCCACTCTCCTTGATCTCTTCAGTCTTTCATACATGCCATCTGCATATCTTCCTCCTGTCTTTATTCTAGTTTACTCTGGCCCCTGCCCTCACCTACACTTTCCCTCCACTCTTCATTTGTAGTTGTATTTTATACACCTGCGCCTATATGGCCTCTTTCTCTCTTTTTATTTTTTATTTATTTATTATCATTATTTATACCTACAGCACATGGTCTTCCTAGGTGGTCTCCCATCTAAGTACTAATCAGGCCCGAACCTGCTTAGCTTCCAAGATCAGACAGGATTGGGCTTGTTCAGCATGGCATGGCCGTAGACCATGGACTGTGGCTCCACTGGGGTGTGAACCCAGGACCTTCTGCGTGTAAAGCAGACGTGCTAACTGCTACACTATGGAACCATGTCCTCTCTCCTCTCTTTTTAAATGTAATTTTAATTAAAGTACAATATACATATAAAAAAATGCACAGAATAACAATTTTGTATATGCAGTTAGGAGATTCTGCTTCAGTATAACACTTGGAAATACCTTTTTCTTCTGCGAAACGTAATGTGAACTCAGCATCGCTGATCTTGCCGAGTCCTTGGTAGGGAACTATAAACCTAATGAACAGTAGCATTGGCTAAACCTTGGTCAGAAACAGTTCGTCTAACGAGATGCTCAGAAGAGAATTTTGGCACCTTGAAATAAATAAATAATTAAAACGAACAGAAAGAATTTCAAATAAAAGGCGAACTGGGAGTCACGTGTGGAGGTCATGTGAGGTCATGTGGGAGTCACATTGCTGCCACATGGGTCACATGGGACTCACGTGGTGATTACGTGTGGGTCATGTGGGAGCCTGCAGATCATTGAATTTTTTTCAAAGTCGATATGCTCATGTAGCTAGCATGAAGTCTTTTTTTTTCTTTACACAAATTTTACTCTAACTAGCACTGAAGAATAATTTGTCTTTAGTCTCTTAAAGGGGCAGCAAAAAAGGGAAATTCCACTAGGGTCATCATTCGTTAAAGATTCTCCTTATAGAAACTTCTCCCCACCCAAGTCTCTCTCCTTTCATTGTTTTCACAAATATTTATTGAGCACCTACCACATTAGGTTCTGGGTGGATAATGACGAACAAATTATACTTGGGTACCGCTTTCATGGCACTTACGGTCTCATGAGGGAAACAAACGAAACACAAGTAAGTGAACAATGATTATATATTGTGATGGATTCTCTGAGAGGACTAACTGGGGGCTCTGATGAGCCTGAAGCGGGAGGAGGACAGGCCAGGAAAGGAGAAAAAGCATCTTAGGTAAGAGTATGAATAGCATGTGCAAAGACCCTCAGGTGGGACATACCTTGGATAATAGAAGGAATATTTTCTTTCTCCTCTGACTTTGGTGGCCTCCCTTCAGCCCCCTCCTCCCATCTTTAGAATTTCTTCTATTCCACCAGAAGCTTTCCATTCTGTCTACCACCACTTATACAGAACAATCTACCACTTTCTCTCTTGCAGCATAAGAAAGTTTCATTAACACAAACCCCAACTGCTTAGTGAGGTTGAGAAGAAGGAAAGAATGTAAAAGAATGCTAACTTTTTTTTGTCCTAGAAATGTTTAAATAGGATTTATCCACCTTCTCTTTGAAATCAACCCTCAGTTTGTCCTCAATGGGGGTAGGTGTCCTTGAACTAGGTCTGCAGGAAGCCTCTGAGTTGTCTCCTTTCTCTGGTTTCTCACAGTTATCTCTGGGAGAATCACAGAGAAGCTCTGTTCAGGAGCTCAGAGATTTAAAATTAAGAAGTCTCACCAGTGGTTTCAGCAGCTGCGCTGCTTTGTTTCTGAGGTAACACTGTCACTGATACCCCTGGCATTGAAAGGAGGGGGCAGCACAGTCTGTGCCCCAAAGGGTTTGGCTATGAGCCATTCAAATTCTCACTTAGTACTGATGACTCGAATAAAAGTGTTAACAACTACACAGAGACCAGAGAGTTTAAGAGTGGTTGTTGGCTATGTATTTTGACTTTCTTCCGGCCTATGTCAGTGTGGGTGGGTCCCTTGTGCCCTCTGACCTTAGAGGGAGGCTGAGCAAGTCCTTCCACTTGCCTCTTTTCTCCCTTTTCCACCTTTACCCACCAGCCCACGCTCAGATCCTTTTTCACTCCTGTCTCCCATGGTCTGGCCTCTTCTCTGAAGGACTCCTTCAGTCAGATTCCCTGACAGGTGACGGAACTGAGGAGAATGTTGGGAGGCGAGCCATCATAATGAAATAATTAGATCTTTCAAAAGCCCAGATTTACAACCCTTTGCACATCTCCAGTGTTATGTGATAGAGTGTCTCATTCCATTAAATTCCCCATGTTCTGGAGAAAATGAATTAAAATAAATAAACAAAAAACTAAGCTGCCATACTTAGATTTCAAGTTAAGTCCTGAAAGTCAAATTTTGGTAAGATCCTTCTTTATGTCCTTCTGGGCCCCAGGCCTTGACAGGATTCTGTCAAGTCCTTGTCAGTATCATCATTGTTACCGTCATCTAACATTTACTGAGTCTCTGCCATGAGCTGGGGCCTGGGCAAAGTGCTTCACATGTATCTTTTCCTCCTGATCCTGCTAAACCTAGACTCTTAGCCTGAACCAGGACAGTGGTTCTGAGGGTCAGTTTCCAGGGCTCTGCTGTAAATGAGGCAGACTTTCAGGCCAGCACTGGAACCAGCAGGGAGAACCCAGCGACTGGGGACGAAATTTAGATAGGTTGCTCTCTGACAGGACATGGTTGGGACACTTCTCTGAGAGACTAGAGAGCAGCATGGTCATGTGTCCATTTACTGACAATGTAGGAAGATACTAGGTTAAGATAAAGGAATTCTGTGCTCAGGAAAGCTTTGAGATCAGAAGTGAGTAGAGAGCTTTATGACCTTATATATTGTGAGCTACTGACACATTCATGGCTGAAATGATATATCTGAGATTTGCATCAATATAATGCAGAGGGTGAGGGAAAGAAATGGGTAGGTGTACACATGAAACAAAAGTGGCCGTAAGTCAATATTTTCGAAGCTGAGGAAAGGGTAAAAGAAGGTTTATTATATTCTTCTCTTTTTCTATATGTTTGAAAGTTTACATAATTGAAAATTAAACACACACACTATAGTTTTTTCTTTTTTTTTCTTTGCGTGTGTATTTACTTTGGGGTGTTTTATTTTTTTCTTGGTTGTTTTGTTATTGTTTCTAAAGCAAGGTGCCTTTATTTATTTACTTTTTAAATGTCAGCCTATTTTAGCTGTGGTAAGGACAAACCAAATCAAACGAGTTTCATTTATAATCAGGCCAGTGAGAAAAGAGCTCTCAGGATCCAGAGACAGTAGTAGTAAGAGACAATTGTGAGAGCACCCCAAGAAAGCAAATATTCTGGGATAGGGAATCCAGACATCATTGTCTAGCTGTCCTGGCTCCCTCTTCTACACTGCTGCCCCTCCTCAGAGTTGTTCCCCTCAAAAATTGTCTCTTGATATGTGGAGGAGAGTGTGTTTGATTTAAAGGGTAATTCTCTGACATTAAAGTCCTGCCTTTCCCCTATTCTCCTTCCCAGATTCTCCTGCCCGAATCTGCTCCCAGACCTGTCTGAGGCTGACAGCCTGGCTGTCTGGATTCCCACTGTTCTACTGACTACTGTGCTCCCACGTGGAAGCTCCTTCCAGCCAAAAGTCCCACTGGATTTTTCCCTGGAGCCTCCCTGAATGACCTGCCCTGCCCTGCCCTGACCTTCAGGGCTGTCCAGATTCAAGATCTAATCCAACCCTAAACTGGTCCCATGCTGAAATCTTCCATTTGTCCTTACAGAGACACTATCCTTTTCCACCCTGTCTGAACTTGGGAAACAACCCATATGGACTGCATCTTGCTCTTTGGCTTCTGTTTGGCCAACGGGAGATATAAGGTTAGCAGGCAGAAAGAGTGTGATGTTGGGGTATAAATCCTTCTAGATCTCTCCCTGTTGAGTTACTGGGAAAAGGCTGCATCCCCTTTTGAAGGCCATAGCTATTCCCTGGGTCTTGGCAACCACTACCTCCCCTTAACCCTGCAGGCCCAGGAGGGTATGGCTCCCTGCTGTTGCTAGCCTAGAGTATGCACTATCCCTGTTGGTCTCCCTAAATCCTGCCCACGCCTTTGCAGACGGGTCCTTAGTTAAACCCTCCTCACATTAATCAAGTTTACACGCGCCAGAACCCTGGCTGATACAGGCCCATACTGTTGCTAAGAGAGCCCTGGTTAGTATACATGTTAATGTTTCGTTTCCCTTACAAAATACAAAACTTCTTGAAGGCAGGACCTGTTTCTTATTTATCTATAGAGTGACAAACACATAGTGAGTGTTTAATGCTCACTGATAGAACTAATCCTATCCTGGATCACCTCTTTCTAAAACGGCATTTTTGGGAGGGAAGGAGAATCAAATGAAAAACAGCTTCGGGTAATGTAAATGTCTGGGAATTGATAGCAGCCAGATAAAGGGAATCAACAACTTGAAGGAATGGTAGTGTTGGGATCTGGACAAAGGCTAATTAAAGAGAAAACAACCTACATAAACTTCAACTAATATCTGTAAAATAGTGTGGTAAATACTGTTGGTCAAACAGCATCTAACAAATCTAAGCAAAGAAATCACGAGAAAGATAGCTTTGTCAGTACAAAAGGCTGATTAATCTTCCAAACTGGGAAAACTATGCAGCAAATATATGAAGTATCTTCTTCTAACCAAAATGAACACTCTTTCTGTCTACTTGGATAAATGTTTCTGATTTGAATACTACAGTTAATAGATGAGACATTGTCACTGCAGTTAGGCTCTGGGGATAGACTACCTGTAAAAAAAAAAATCCATATTAGTTGTCTATTGCTGCATAACAAATAACTCCCAAACTTAACAGCTTAAAACAGCAATGAACATTTATTATCTCACATGGGTCAGGAATTTAGGAACAATTTAGCTGAGTGTTCTACACAGTGTCCCATGAGATTGTACTCAGGGTGTTGGCTGGGGTTGTAGTCTTCTGAAGGCTTAACTAAGGCTGTTGGATCTGCTCCAAGATGGCTCACTCATGTTACTGGCTATTTGGTGCTGACTGTTGTCAGAAGGTTTCAGTTCCTTGCTATGTAGACCTCTTGGTAGGGCTGCTTGAGATTCCTCACAACAAAGTGGCTTCTTTCCCCCAGAGCAAGTGATCTAAGTGAATAAGGAATAAACCACAATATCTTTTATAACCTCATCTTGGGAGTCAATTTCTATCATTTTTGTAATATCTTATTGGTTACACACATCGGTCCTAGTCAATATAGGAGGGATGTGAATATCAGGAGGCAAGAATTTTTGGGTGTCACCTTGGAGGTAGCTACCATAATATTTGTGTTCTTCTTATTGCATTCTGTCAGGAGCACACAATTTCAGTTTGCCCTATTCCTGATAATGGGGCAAATTTTTATTCACTCCATTAAAGTTTTATCTGCCAGCCTTCTCCACTGTGAAGTTACCCTGTCTTTTTTTCAAATCATTAAATATTTTGGGAGGTGAAATGATGTGTTCTTTATCTCCATTATTCTTTGAGCACTTCGTTGCATTTTGGCACAAAATGTTCTAGGCTCATCTTGTACTTTCTTTGTCCCAGCCCTAGAAACAGCCTCTTTTCCAAGGAACACTGATTCCTTTTAGTGGAGAATGGTATTAGAAGCTAAGATCTGGACACTTACTGTACTCAATGCTTTTGGGTATTGCTGCTCCAAGGCCTTCTCAGTGGGCAGAGCTAGGGACTCTATGTATGTATGTATGTATGCATGCATGCATGTAAGCAATCTCTCATGTGAGCTTCTTCCTCCGCATGGATGCCCTTACCACACTACTTGGGCTTCAATAGCCCATGCCAGACCACCTCTCAGCATGGACATCAACCTTGTTCTGCTCTACATGATGATTTTAAGACTAAATTGTTTAGGAAGAAGGTGCAAACTGAGTCTATCTTGACTATATATGTAAATTATGTGAAATTTAGAACTATTAATTACTAACATTTATTGAATACTTACTACGTAATAGGTAATGTTCCAAGGATTTTCCATGAATCTTCAGAGAAGCCCAATAATATGAGAACAATTATGGTACTCTTTTTGCTGATGAGGCATCAAGAGGTTAAGTAACTTGCCTAAGGTCACATAGTTACCAATGAGATATAGCAGAAATGTTTTATTGAACTTATAGAGCACATCCTTAAAGAGGAGGAAGTATCTTGTGTCCTTCCTAGCATCCTTTTGCTATAGGACTAGAGCACAGATGTTGCTAAATGTACTCTGGGGACAAATTGCCCCCACCGAAAACCAGTGGTCTAGAACAACATTAATTTAATCTAAGGAAAACTAATTTTGATTATTAGTGCTAATGATTGAAAAAAAAAAAAAAGGGTGGACAAACATAATCCAGAAGAGCAGAAAATGCAAAAATCTAATTTTGTGTGGCAGAGATTGCTAGTTGTCTATTCTGGTGTCCATTAAAAGAAGATTTTCTCAACTTTTCTCCTCCAACTCTATACCTGACCTGTGTTTGCACCCATACTCTCCTCTTTCCTCCCTGTCGCTGGAGACTAATCCCTCCATCTGAATCTCATCTTGTCTTATCTTCTCAGGACTTGGCTCCATCATTATTTCCAGTCTCTTGCTTTTTCAACTTTTTCTCACTAATGGATCCTTTCCACTAGCTTTAAATAGGCTCAAGTTTCTCACTTCTTTTTACTCCCCAAGTTTTTATTTTGGAATACTTCAAACTCTCATAAAAATAGCAAGAAGGGCACAATGGATACCCATAACACTAGATCCACCAATTATTAATACTTTGCCACATTTTTTTGTTTGTTTGTTTTAGTTCTCTCGTTGTCTCCCTTCTATCTTTCTTTCTCCACAAATACATACTTTTTCTCCCTAAACCATTTGAGAGTTAGTTGCTGGCATTATAACATTTCACCCTAAACACTTCAGCATGTATCTACTAGTTCTCTTATTCTCACAATACAATTATCATACTCAGGAACTTTAACTTTGATAAAATACTATTCTCTAATATACAATCCATATTGAATTTTCTCAGATCGTCCCACTAGTATCTTTTATAATTGTTTACTTTTCTGTATATCAGCGTATGTGTGTGTGTTGTTCTGGGGCCCAATCAGGGATTAGTCATTGCATTCAGTTGTCATGCCTCTTCAATTTCCTTTGAGCTAAAGTCTCCCTGCTTTCAAACAAGACAATGAACATTTTCCCTAGACTCCCAACTACTACCTCTAACCACTGTGATGTCTCTCTTCTCCTTCCCTTGACAGCCACATGTTTTGTGAGAAGAGACCAGGAGTCTTCATTTCCTCACCTTCCCTCTTCTACTCACTGCAGTATGGCATCTGTCTCCCATCATGATTCATATTTGCCAGATATTCCTTCTGCCTCCCTCATCACTTTTTGGGCTTGGTTGCTGGCCCTTCTGCTCATCCTATAAATCTTAAGGTTTTTCAGGATTCTGTCTTAAACCTGCTACTCTTCACACTGCTTACACTTCCCCGAGTGATTTCATTCTTTCCTAGGAGTGCTTCAGTTACCACCTATATGCTGAAGATTGCTATCTGCGCCCAGGTCTTTCTCTCCAGCTTCAGTTCCCAATATTCAACTGCCTCCTCAATGTCTGAATCCATGGGAAAGTCTTGTGGGCACCTTGAAGCAATAGGTCCAAGAAAGAACTAATTATCCTCCTACCAACCGTGCCTTCTACTGTGTTCCGTCTGAAAAAATGACACTTCTCATTCATCCTGTTTCCTGAGCCAGATACCTAGAAGTCATCTTTGACGCATCCCTTTGACATCATCCATGACTTATCAAATCAATCACCAAGTCCTACAGATTCTATCTCCTAAATGTCTTTAGAATATATTTTCTTTCTGTTCTCATCTCCTCCTTCATCAGACCTCCATCATCTCTTCTGTGAAGGTTTCAGAAAGCTCATAATCCTTTTCCCAGCCTCCAGCCATAGGAGATTTTCTAAAAATACAAATATGACCATGATGCAGCCCTTCTTAAAAATTTTCAGTAGTGTCTTATAGCCCTCAGGATAAAGTCCAAATTATTTAATTTGGCCTATAAACTGGGGTGAAAGTCAAAATGTTTTATAGCTGGTAAGGCACAGGCACTAAGCCCACTTAGAAAGGATGTCAGCTGGTTCACCTGACCAGAATGTGCTAGCTGAATAATGGCTTGCGCATAGAATCCCATACTATTGTCCTCTGCAGTCTCATCTAGTGCCACTCTTCCCCTAAAGACACACTAGCCTTGATTTGGTTCTGAGAATGCACCAACAAAAATGCACTTACCTTTGTCTGGCACACTCTTTCAGAAAGTCCCACCATCACCCCACCCCATAATCCCCACTCTAAAGAGCTGCTTTGAAGGAGACTGATCCAGATAAGGATGTCCTTGGTCTATGACAGTGAGAGCATCTGTTGAGGGAACCTAATCTGGAACACAGTTCACTGTTAATGACTCGTTCCACTTATGCACAAAACACAGAGCCCCATTGAGGTCAGCAAACTTTTAGAAGTAGGTAACTGACTCTTGACCTTTTATGAGGACAAAGAAATGAGGAGAAAGAGGAAAATTCTTTATTTAGTCCCAACTAAAATAGTATCTCTCCTGCCAAATGAAATACAAATAACTTTTCCTACCTTCATTGTACTCTTTGACCCTAGGATTAAGCCTATCAGATATTCAAATAGTTGGTACTTTCTTAATCAGTTAATCGCTTTGCTTCCATTTAACCCTGAGCTTTGATTGGCTGTCCTTGGAAAATTGAGGGCTTTTTTTTTTTTTTTTTTTTTTTTTTGCGGGAAGGTGGGTGGAGAGGAGTAATTCTTTGGAAGGCAGGTTAGATGTGGAGGAGGACTCTGGATAGCCAGAGATCAGCAAGAAGGCACTGGATATCTAAACTCTTAGGCAGTGGTCTTAAATCTGACTGTAAATTAGAACCACCCAGAATATTTTTAACATTATCATTGCCAAGGGCCTACCACAGATCTATTAAATCAGAACACCTTGAGGGTAGAGCTTGGGCATCAATATTTTTCCTAAAGCTCTTCAAATGGTTTTTATGTGCAATCAGAGTTGAGAATCCCACCAGATACAGAAGAGGGGAATGCCATGGGATGAGAAAGAAGTGCAAGCATGTGTGGAATATTTCTGACTCTAACTTGCTATGTGTAATAAGCACACATTACAGAGAAGGGAGTTAGAAGAGTTATGTGATTAAAGAAAGGCATGATTCTTGTTGGTTGAGTGTTGCCAGAGATGTATAAACAGACAAAAAAAGAAAAAAAAAGAAAAGTGGAAAGCTCAGTAATGCCAAGTGTGGTGGAAGTGTAGACTGTTGTGGTCTTTCTGTACTGCAGTTTGATACTACAGAGTCCAATTAAGTACCCTTAATTGCCTATGAATAAGTAATTATGATTTTAGGTAAATGATCTCAAAGATAGGCTCACTCAGAGGGAGTGTGGGAGGTCGATCCCAACACCATAATCAGTGTTATTGGGTGTGATTGGGAACTGGAGGCTTTGCTAGGAGGATAGGTAGAATGTGGGGGATACACAGAAGCAACAGGTTAGACGTACACAGAACAACATGAATGGATCTTAAAATCATAGATAATGGGTGCAAAGGGTATGAAACATAATGAGATATATAAAACAATATTACACTTATAAATTAAAAAGGTAGCACACACTAAAAACGTAGCACATAAAACAATATTTATTTCGTAAAAACCATACAAACAATAAGATAAATATGCCTATGGGGGAAAGGAAAAGTGAGCAGGCTATAGTGCTAAAAGGAATAAATAACTAGATAACTATTTTTTAAAAGTAAGATTTAAACCAGACCTTGAAAGATAAATAGGAAAGAGGTGGGAAGAGAAAGAAGCCTTTTAGAATGGCAAAATGACTCCCATGAGCTAAGGCCAGGAGGCAGGAGTGAGCTGAGCGGGTAGAGTAGAACAGTCTGTTTGGAGCAGAAGGGTGTATTAAAACAAAGTGGGAAGTAAGGCTAGAGAGAGAGAGGATTGGATAAGATTTCGAAGCTCTGAAAAGCTAGACAAAGGAATTTAAACAATGATAAAGTAGATAAGAGAGCCATTAAATAATTGAGCAGGGAAGACGTGATGAAAGTGAAGTCAGGTGAGGGAGACAGAGAGAGCCTGGAGTCAGAGAACTGGATTGGAAGTGAATACTAACGTGAACTAAGCAAAAAAAAAGATGAAGGTAGTCTAGACAGGCTAGCTTTGAAGGCGAAGGCTGGAAGAGACATTTTGATAGATTACTGGCTGAATAGACAAGGTTAAGTCAGAGTACTCCGTGGTCTTAAACCAGGAAGTTAGGGGAAGAAATTAAGTCCAGTGGTAGCTACAATTTCTTATGCTGGAAATCCAGTTTTCCAGTAAAGTGGAGCTTTAAAGTTTCTAATGATTCAGTATTCTCCTTGAGCAAGCACCATAAACCGGCCCATAGGTGCACTCATTTCAGAGTTAGCAGAGATCTTTTCCAGATGACAAAAGAGAGGACAAGAGAGGTTCAGTTAATTGCCTAAAGTCAACCAATTAACTGGAGAAAGGAAGGGCTAGAACCAGTTCTCTTGACTTCCAGTCCAATGAACTTTCCTAAACTATATTGGATATGAGAAGTTTGAAAATCAAGCCAATTCACATTTGGATTTCTCAGTTTGCCTGACCTAAGTGGTCAATTTTCAAGAAAGAGGATTTAACTTTTGTACACCCAGCCCTTACCAACTCAGTTTCAACCCATAGGCATGTGAACTATCTAGCTGATTGGGCTTCCAAAATGAAACTCCTTGTATTTGCTTTACTAATCCTTACCTCTACAGGATTGGGCAAAGTGAGGACTGTCACTGACTGCCAGCCTCATCAGGCAATATTTTCATACTCCTCTAAGGATAAAAAAGTAAAACAAATGACTTCTAAAAAGAATAAAATCTTAGAGTTTAAAAGATCTTAACCTCCTATCCAAACTGAAACCTCCTAGATGACACCCGACAGATGGTCATCCTGCCTCTATATGTTTTCAGGAATGGGGCAGTCCATTCCTTTGTCGGGACAGCTCTGATTACTAGAGAGCCCTGAGTCTGAGTCCTATGTCACTGCAGTGTGATTCAGGGAAAATAGCATAGGCCTTGAAGTCAAGCAGACTTGAGTTAGAATCCTAATTATGTAATCTGCTACATGACTTGAGCAAGTTATTTATCTTCTATCAGTCTCATTCACTTCATCTTACATTAGAGATAATATTTATTTTATGTAGTTACTATGAATATCAGAAATTATGAATGTAAAATGCCTAGTACTATGCCTGGCAGAAAGAGCTAATAAAGTGATAGCTGTTATTATTGTCACCATCATAATTATTATCCCATCCATTGGTCCTAGTTTCCCCTATGATGCTACATACATATGCCTTTAAATACTTTTGAATACTTGAATTTAGTTGTCATGTTATCCCTGAGTGTTCTTTTTCAGAGTAAACATCCACCAATATTTTCTTATCCTGCCCTTGGCTATGCTCCTGCACATGATGTGTGTAGAACATGGTGACTGTAACTGAACAAAGTACTTCAGGTACAGTCTGAGTGCTTCGAAACAGAATAAGACCATAAGCCTCTATTCTCCAGACACCACTCTTCAAGCTGCTTAGGACTCCTTTAGCTTTTATGGCAACACTCACATACTGCCTTAGTCTTACGAAAACCTCCAGGTAGTTTTCATATGTATGAATTTTGAGTCTTCCCCATTTTGCGCTTGTATAGAATTCTTTTTTTTAATTCAAGAGTAAACTTTTTATTAACTGAAAGCCAATTAGGTATTGTGCATAGTTCTGTGGACATAGGGATGAGTAGGATAAAATATCAACATACTAGAAATGTAAGGTCCAAAAGAAGGGGTCTATCATGTTCACTAATGAATTCCCATTTCTTGGGATGATGTCTGCATACAGTTATGTGCTTACTGTTGTTGAATAACGAATGAACAGAATAGTTTACAATGCAAATTTTTCTTATACGTGAAAAGACAATTCACTTATTTTATAAATTCAGATATGTTTTTACAAGTCTATCACTTTCAACCCAACCCTAGTGTTTTTTTCCATCTAGAGTAGACTCAGTTTCCAAAATAAATTTGTACTGTTTCTTTGAAGGCCAAACTAAACACATATGCTTTATTTGCTGGATGGCCACTATATTCCATTATTGAAGGCCTTTGGTAAGTACTTGTTTGACCCTTAATCCAGGGCTGACAACTCAGGTTAGCACTAGCTGGCCAATTTTGAGTGTTAAACACCAGAGAATATCCGGAACCGAGTCCTATCGGGCCCTGGCCTGCTGCGGGGTCGAATAAGGTCCTCGGGAGAAGTGTGGTTTAGGAGGACCTTGACATTCTGCATTGGTCTGTGAAAGGCTGCCAGGTGCTCATAGGTCCAGCGCCCCTGGGTCGAAATCCATCCTGCAGATAAATGAAATTGAGGGGTGGCCAGGTCTCTAAAACCACAATTAGGGTGGTGTTAGGAACTGAGTCCTCTCACAGTTTTTTTCCAGTATTTGGGCTACGAGTGAGGCACTGGTCGCCATCTTGCTATCAAATACCAGGCAAGCCGCCACTGGCGTCGCTCGGTAACCACGGAGACCCCCGTGCCCCTCCCGTTTTCCATCCCGTAGAGGCTGTAAACTACGATTCCCAACAACTGATTTTCTCTACTTCAAGGCGGGTTGTCTAGATTTGGCTTGTCAGCCGCGCGACCCTTCCGCAGTGAACCGCGGGAGTTGCAGTTCGCGGTGGCGCCTCTCATTTTCCTGAGGGAAGCCCCAGAACTACAAATCCAGTGAGCCTGCGGGCCCACGCATGCGCACAAAACAGTCGGTCCTCCCCGGCCCCCCTGCGGGTGCCTAGAGATAAGAAAGGGCGGGGGAAGGAAGAGGAGGCGGGATCCGGGCGCTGCGTTGGCTGCGGCCTGGCACCAAGGGGGCGGCCCCAGCGGAGTGCAGACCCAGTGGCTCCCGGCGATTATGGACCCGGCCGAGGCGGTGCTGCAGGAAAAAGCGCTCAAGTTTATGGTGAGAAGGTGCAGGCCGGGAAACGGTGGAGGCTGTGGCGTTTGCGGCGTTGCGGTGTCTCGGGCCTGGGCTGCCTGTCCTCCAGAGGAAGGGGCAGCGGGACTCTGGGCCGAGGCCGGCGGCGGGGTTTGCTGAAGGGGACAGGAGCTCCAGGGAGGCGGGAGGGGGTTGCGGAGAGGACCTGGGGGTGGGGGCAGCAGCTCCGCCATCTTGTGGATGAGAGGCCAAGTGACAGCGGGAGCTTAACCGGGGAGGGGGTTCCGAGCGGCGCGCGGGGCCCTGGAGGGAAAGGGGCGTGGGGACAGTTACTGAAGTGCGGAGGAACCCCGGAGGAGAGACGCGGTGAAGGCCGGGCCTTCCCAGTGCCAGGGTTACGGGTAAGGCCCGGGAGAAGAGGTGCATTCATGAGTGAGGAAGGGGAGTACCGAATAGTGGGAGGAAAGCTATTAGGGGGGAGGGGGACCCGCAGGGCTGGATGCAGATGGATCTAAGGGTGGAGGAAAGCCAAGACTGGTGGGCGACTTATAGTTTTGTAGAATGAGAGGATAGAGATAGCTTTTACCTTCAGGATGCAATTCCAGCTTGGCCAAACTAATGTTGACAAACTCCGGAAAGGAAGAGGCCTTACTTAGGAAGATAAGAGCTGGGGATGGGGCTCAAGGGCTATGGTGACAGTCCCTGAGGAAGGAATGGAGTGTTGATTATGAGCCAGAATTACAAATGTGAGAATAGGGGATACATACTCTACTTTGAAAAGAGAGGCTAAATATTTGTAGTAAGGACGAGATGATGAAAAGCAAGAGGTTGATGATTGGTCAGGGAAACCTGGGTACACGAGATTGGGGGCAAAATTAATATCTAATAGAGTAAAACAAAACAAAAATGTTAAATTGTAGAGATAGTAAAATGTGGGGGCCAGGTGCTGGTATTACTTTCTGGGAAAGGAGAGGCTGTGGAGATTAGAATCACAAGACTCATGAGAAGTGATGAGATCAGTGGAGAAATGCAGGAGCTAAAAGGGGGAATGTAGGTAAGGAAATAGGAGATGTCAAGATTGGTTGTTACTTATCAGTTTTAGGTTGAAGCACCATAGGAGCTTGGATTGAATTTTGTGGGTGTGTTTAAATCCTTTGGAGCCCAGTTCTTTAACTTTGTATCATGCTTTTCTTATGCTATGATTATGTTTGGAAATTTTGTATAGTCTGGTATTTGATGCTTTTAATCTGACGCTTCTTGTATATCATAGGTGTAAAACCAGACTTAGTGATACAGCTAAAGAATGATGGGATGCATACACTTCCATCTTAACAGGTGGTCTTAGAGACATGGATATTATTTGCAGTCAAATCTTGCTTTTTCAGAAGTAATTGTAACTTGTCACTCTAAATCTATTTCTTTGTTAGTTGTTATTTTGTGTCTTTGCCTGAAATACCAAAATGAATCTAAATTAACATAGACACTAACCTAATTGAATTTAGGCTTTAAATGGCCCTATTTATAAGAATACATTTTCAGAGACTGGTCAGATTTACTAAAACTTTATTTTGTATGAGTGCTTTCAAAAACACCTAACTAAAGTTTGAGTGTATATCACTAACAAAATTCCATTTTGAAGGAGGTTCTTGACTTTCTGCCCAATGTTGAAATTCTAAAACATTAAGACAAGACTTTGAAATTTTTTGGACTTTAGAAGTAAAAGGAAGTTGCTTTATATCTACAGCCAGCTTCTAGATTTAAGTCAGAAAAATTGCAGCTGCTTATTTTTGTTTTCCTACTTAGAGGTTGACTTAATCCTAATCTTGACACTTACATCAGATTTATAGAATAGTGTGATTTACAGATCATAAAGAGACATTATGAGATCATCTTCTTTGCTCCCATCAGACCTCAGCCTAGGAACATTCTCAACTACTTGATCTCTGCTTTGTACCAGTGAGTTATATTTTGATAATGGTCTCCTGACTGAGTTAAAGTGGACATGGAGATGGCCATGTAGTAGTTTGCAGCTTTTGGTGCACCACACATTATTAAATGTCGAATCAGTTTCCATAGGGAGAAGCCAATTTTTCTTTAATTTTAGTTACTTTCATTTTTGACCTTGCCTGCTTTTGTGGCTGCTGTTTGAGAAAAGGCCAACTGGAAGAGGGTCACTAAGAATGGCACCTTAATAACTGAAGCAGGAAATGGAGAGTTAGAGATTTGATATTCTTTTTCAGTTCAGTAACAACAGTCTTAATATGAATCTGAGTAAGTCACAACTTGCCTTTGGTCCCATTTACCCTGCTATAACATGTCTGTTTACTCCGAGTCAGTTTTGAGTTGGGAAGCTATTTTATTTGTGCTTGCACCAGATGTTTAGTGCACAGTCACATGGAAGGGCTATGCTTTTAATTAAATTAAAAATTTTGTATAGTATTTGGCTTTGTTTTGGCCTTACCTTTCCCTCGGTTGTGAATTATGAATGACAGTTTTTGTACAGATACCCTGATTTCCATAGTTTAAGAAAATGTGTGTTAAAATGCCAACATGAAATGGATATTCTCTTTTGTAAATTTTGCTCTACCACATTAATGTAGCACTCCAATGAGGAATTTTACAATAAAATCTTACTAATGAGACTGCTAATACAGAGTTAACCATAATTCACACATGGTCTAGACTTAAAAGTTCACCCTTGGATACTTGTGAAAAGTAGTTTAACTTCTTGAAACAAATGATATTAAAGCAGTTGTGTATATTAAATAACCTATGTGCAATATCTCTCATTCAGCTTTAGCAGGTCCTCAAGGACTTTTCCTAATACTTCCTTGGTCAACAATATTATAATTCCTCAGAAAAAGATAAATGAGAACTGGAAAAAGACCTGAGAAGAGAAATGGAAATGACTGAGGGAATGTAGGCATCATTTTATAAGGATATATATGTATTTAAATATATAGAGAGAGATAGAAAGACAGGTTAGGGGTGAAGTTTTTAATTTATTTAAGAAATGGATAGGATAAAGTCCTTAGAACTAGAGAAACATTTTGAAACTGGGATGAAATAATTTTAGGGCATATAAAAGACTTTTATGCAGTTGATAGATACGTGAAACTGGATAAAAGGTAACTTGCTGTGTAACAAACCACCCCCAAGTTTAGTAGCTTAAAAAGAAACAATTTATTTTCTGAAATCTGTGGTTGACTGATGTGTTTCTGCTTCACTTGGTGTTGTCTGGGGTGCCAGCATGACTGGAATATTCAGAATGGCCACATTCACATAGCTGGTCACTGCCAGAGTCTTCAGCTGGCTCTGAAGGCCTTCAGGCCTCCATTATGTGCGCCTTCTCTTTCCACATGGCTTTTGGATTTCCTTGAAGCATGGGTTCGAAGAAGGAGCATTCCAGGAGACAGGAGATAGAAGCCAGTGAGCTAATTTTCTTAAGTCCTAGGTCCTAACTCTGAGAATGTCACTATTGGTCAAAGATAGTCAAGGCCAGCCCAGAGTCAGAGGGAGGGAAACTAATCTCTACCTATAGACATGAAGAGAGTCATGCAAAAACAGAGAGGGAGAAATTGCTGGGGTGGAGGAGCATGGCTTTTTGAGACTCTCTTCCATAGATGATGCTATTCTAGTTGTATGTTCAGGCTACAAATACAAATGCGATCAGTCACATTTGTGGATTATAACGCTAGGAATGCTTCTGGAGGCATCTCTTTTTGGAGGTTAACTTAAGGAACTAATGTGATCTCCTGCATGACTTGCCTTAATAATGTTGCTGTAGAGATAATAGTGGGTGAATTAATATGATTCAGTAACTTTTCTAATTTGCTTGAGAAGCATATGTATCTAAAAGCAAGGAATTGCACTTAAAAATACTCAAGTTTTTCATAGTAATGGGCTTTTCTTTAAATCAGTGAGATGGATTACCAGCTGGGATGAATGCTTGAAACTAGTTCTTAGTTTAAGTTGTCAGTTCTATGAATCCCTGTTCCCAATTTAGCCTTCAGTTTCTTTTTGGGATACTTTTATGCAGTATAGGTATTGGGGTATCAAATTACAAGTTAGTAATTTTTCTTTGTGCTAATTTTCTTGATTTGTGTTTGTAATAGACACACATAGTAAATTACTAGAAGTGAGTTACAGATGTGGAGTAAAACTATTTTGAATGGTTGTCAGAAATTTTTTATTGCTAAATTAGAAAATTTCAAGAGACCACTTTTTATTCTATATTATTCGTATTCTGTTTAAATCCTTAAAGAAAGGACACAGATAAGAATGTTTTTCCTCATACTAAAGGGAGACAGGGCATTATGTAAGACCTTTTATTTATTACATTTCCCTTTTCACAGTCACTCTGACCCTCAGCAACTCATCTCATCATCTTTTCCTGTTGTGCTTAGGCTAGCCCTCCTCCACTCACCAACATTTGGTGACAGCCCCCAACCAGTCATTCTGACACCAGCCCATCCTCAGAGCCTGCCGAGAACCTAGGTCACAATCCTCCAGGCCCCAGAATAAGGTCAAGGCTACTCACAGCTTCATCCCCAGCCTTCTCTCACCCAGCCCTTGTGTCAGCTCAGACCACCCCATGTCGTGCAACATCCTGCTCAAAGTTTTCTTATCACAGCTTTCACCTCAATTACTGCTACCTGACCCCACCACATGTCCCAGTGGTAGGGTGGGTACAGAATTTATTCACCTTTGTATCCCCAGAAGCCAGCATGACTTCTGGCATGCAGCAGGTACCCAATAAATATTTGCTGAACTTAATAACTCATGCTGCAGAGCAAATCACCTCACCCTATCACCTCATCCTGCAATAGGCCTTCATTTTCATCTTCACCTTTTGTCTTTCAGTCAGCTATTTAGAATAGAACTAGAAACTCTGGATATATATGACCCTTTCCAAAATTTACTCCTATAGATCCTCAGAAACTCTTCATAGGACTTGTCTGTCAATGGAGAGTCAATACAGTGAGCTCAACCAAGATGGAAGGGGTAGCTAAGCAAAAAGGGAGACAGAAGCCATTTCTCCTTTTCAGAAGTCCTTGGGCTAAGATCTTGGTCATGTCTAGATAAAATTATATTATGGTAAATAGCATTACAATAAAAAAAAATGAGAACGAAAAAAGAAAAAAATTTGCGGTATTAAAGTATTTTAAAATCCCATCTATTTTCTAGCAATGTTTTAATATAGCACAGAAGTGCTTTCTAAATGTGCATAAGATTCATTGAGGATGAAATAGAAAATATTTACCAAAGTTTAACAGCTTGGTTCCTATAAAGAAAACTGCTTTTTTCCTTAGTAAATCAATCCCAGCATCCTAAAATTGGCAATGGAGGCGGGAAAATCTCTACGAGAAAAGCCCACCAGGTCTTATAGTTTCAGCTTGTATTCTACAAGATTTACCTTGTAGGTGGGGAATAGGGAAAGATCTCTGGATAATTCGCTTTAGTTTCTGAAAGCCCAATTAAGACAGAGCTAGAACATTTTACCAAAGACTCCAAGATAAAAATGGAATAGATATTGAGAGTATGTTGAACTAAATATGATTTGTTCTCTGGGGCACTACTATCCTACTTTCTAGATTGTCTTTATTTGTGGCCAAGTTGGGGAGTGGGGAGCAAGGGAGCAAAAGCCACAACTGGCGGAGAATTCCTGTCTGCCTAAGACTCAATTTTTAAGCTGGGCTTTCCTACTGAGGTCTTGCTCCTTCCTGAGATTTGGTTCTCCCTTCTGGTATACTTGCCTTCTATTCCCAGGCTTTTGATCTGACCTGACCTGACCTGACCTGACACTGTGTCAATAATAAGATAATCACAGTAGAAGTGGTAGAATGGTGTTTTTATTTCTTTTTAAAATATAGTCAACCATAAATAGCTAACAGCTATCATTTATTTATTGTTTACTATGTTCTAAATACACTGTTCTAAATTTTTTACATATTTTATTTCATTTAATCCTCCCAATAATTCTGTAAGATAGATTGAATACTGTTGTTACCCCATTTTTCAGATGAGAAAAGTGATTCCAGAGAGGTTAAGTAACTTGCACAAAGTCACTCTGCTAGCGAGAAGCTAGAGATCAAACCCAGTCAGTCTGACTTGAGACCCTGACTTACACTATAGTATTTCATCTTTGAAGAGCAATGAAACAGTAATATGATGACAGTTTTTTTACTAGTCAGATGGTGGCTGGAGTGGAAGAGTTACTATGCAGACTTACGTATAGATTTTCTGATCATTTGAATTACTGAGGAAATGGAGTAAGACTTTACAGTTGTCACAGTGTCACTGTATCCGGTAGCTATTGCTGTGTAATAAAGCAGTGGTCTCCAACCTTTTCGGCACCAGGAATTGGTGCTTCTTTGAGAATTTAATGCCTGATGACCTGAGATGGAGCTGAGGCGGTGATGCTAGTGCTGGGGAGCAGCTGCAAATACAGATGAAGCTTCACTTTGTCGCCCGCTGCTCACCTTCTGCTGTGCAGCCCAGTTCCTAACAGGCCACAGACTGATACTGGTATGCAGCTCCGGGGGTTGGGGACCCCTGTAAAGAATCACAAAATATGTCATACAATGATAGATATTTATTTGCATGAATATGTGGATTTGCTGGGTATTGGATGATACAGACTAGGCTTATTTTGGTGACTGGAGTTAGCTGCTTACTCTGGACTGTTCAACATGTTATTCTCAGACTCAGGCTAAAGAGTGACTTCCTTGGCAAAACTCTTCTCATAGCTACAGCAAAGGCACAAGAAAGCAAGCCCAGTTAGTTGTCCAAATGCCTTCCAATCATTGGTTGAATCACACCTGCTAATATTCCATTAACCAAAGCAAGTCACCTGGTCAAGCCCGAGGTCAAGGGGCAAGAAAGTATACTGACCATAGAAGGAGTCGGGGAGGGAGTAATTTGCACAATAATCTACCATAGTAACAATAATCTGTGATAATCTAATATACTTTATTGATAGAATGATAAAATGCTTACTGTGATAACTATTATGCTTTTTTTCTGCTTTCAGTTGTTGGCACTATCCTGACTAGCTTTTTCTCATTTTGGTTATTGAATGATACCTGTTGGTTGGATACTCTAAGAATCACAATTTAATATAGCAGATATGTTTGCATCATCTTACATAGGGGAAAAAAACATAAAGTAATAACCAGAATCTTGATTTTAATCCACAGTGATGCCCTGAAAAGTTCATCAATATCAGAGTGCTGTTCTTCTTTCCTTGGGAAGGATAAGGTTGATGTTACTCCAATGGCATTTGTAACAGAATTTGAACTGTAATAGAATTTGAACCAAGGTCGTACATAATTCCCTAACAACTCCCTTGGCAGTAGGTTTAGAGCTCTTCAGTCCTTTCTCTGCACCTAAACCTAAGGCTGCAAAGGTATGTGCTGATATTTTCAGATACACAGGGACATTCAGGCTTTCACTGAAAAGTTATGGAGACAGACATCCAGGAATTGTAGCATGTGGATAATGTTTTTGCAGTACAGGTGCATTAATCCTTTTACTCAGGAGGTACTATGCTAAACTAAATTGTTAATGTGGTTATTTGTGAATTGCTGAATTATTGGAAGTATTTAAATATATTTTATGAAAATGTTCTAGTGAACACAAAAGGATTACTTAGGTGATTTTTCATTTCTTCACATTCTTTAATATTTTCTGGTTTTTCTACAGTGACTATGTTTTGAATCAAACATTAAAATGTAGTTTATTGAGTGTATATATTTATTAAACAAGTACTCTGAATGAACACCTGCACTTGATCATGGAGTGCAATGTAGCAGGTATACTGGCCAGGGGACTGACAGTGGTAGCTTGAACAGACACCTCACTTTGAGCTCATTTTTTTTTAACTGGAAATGGGCTATTATTAGTCTTACCTACTTAAAAAGACTTTTTTTTTTTTCTCCTCTCAGTTCGTTGTAATTTGCCATGTGTAATATGTTAATTAATAATTTGCACCATAAACCTCCTATATGTATCCAAGGTTTTCATTGGAAATTTAGGACTTTATGTACCTAAATTGTGTTGAAGCACTGCATTTTCCTGTTAAATAGTATTTGGCAAAATCAGTGGGCTGAGAACTGAAGGTGAGATCATAATAGTTGGCATGCAACCTGATTTGAAAAAAATATATATACTGAGTGCAAAACTTCTTTCTCCTTTAGAACTTCACAATCTATTGAGAAGATAGGCATTTATAAATATCTCCTAAGGCACACTTTGGTAAATGCCAAAATAGAGGCACACAGTGCTGTAGAAGTTAAGGGAGGGGAAATTAATTTTAACTGGAGAGAACTTTGAAAGCTTTGTGGAAGAAGAAAGCCTCATATTGGATCTTGTAGAATAAATTTTGACAGACTTATTTCTGAGGTGGGCAGTTCCAGGAAGAGGAGTAGTTCGGGCAAAGGCCAGATGATCAGGAGATGGGCTGGCACAGGGTGAGTACATAGATATGACTTCACTATAAAGTTCATAGGAGACAAGAAAGAAGATAGGTTGGAAGGCTGGGGAATTTGGACTGAGTCCAGTTTGTATTTAAGAATAATCTAAAAAATAATATTCTGGTGTACTTTTTGTATGTATGTGTATGTAAGCTTTTTATTGAAGTAAAATAAATATACAGAAAGGGTACAAATCATAAGTATACAGCTCATTGGATTTTTACCCAGTGATCATTTCTGTGTAACCATTGTCTAATATCTATAGATTAGTTTTAATTATTGGTATTCAACCTCATATAAATGAAATCATTCCAGTATATATTCTTTAGTGTCTGGCATCTTTTGTCCCACATTGTTTTTAAGAAGATTCATTCAGATTTGTTGTGTTAGTTTTGGTATGTTCATTCTTACCGCTGTGTAGTATTCCATTATGTGGAGTATATCCAAAATTTGAATATACTTCAAATTTTTATCCATTCTATTGTTGATAAACATTTAGGTTATTTCCAGTTCTTGGCTACTGTGAATTGTGCCATTATAAATAATCTTATATATGTTTTTTCTTGAGCATATGTACGTATTTCTGTTGGGTATATACCTAGGAGTGCAAATGCTGGGTCATAGGGTAGCAGGTACTATGAAACTATTTTCCATTTTACACTTCTTACAGAAGCATATGAGAGTTCTAGTTGCTGCACATTCTTGTAACGTGCACTTGATTTTGTCTTTTTCATTTAATCATACTAGTGGGTGAATGATATTATCTTACTGTTTTAATTTGCATTTCCTTAATGACTACTGTAATCAAGCACCTTTTTAGGTTTATTGGCTGTTTAGATATATCCTCATTTTAGGAATTTGTCTCTTCAAGCCTTGGTCATTTTTTCTATTTGTCTTCCCTTTTCTTATTGATTTGTTCCTTATACAGTAGTCCCCCTTATCTGCAGGAGATACAAGACCACGGATAGTACCAAACCCTATATATACTGGTTTTTCTTATACATTCATACCTATGATAAAGTTTAATTTATTAATAATAAAACAAATAATTATAACAATATACTGTAATAAAAGTTAAGAATATTGTCTTCAGAATATCTTATTGTACTATACTCATCCTTCTTGTGATGTGAGATGATGCCTACATATTCAGAATGGCATGTGATTTAAAACTTACGAATTGTTTATTTCTGGAATTTTCCTTTTAATATTTTCAGACTGTGGTTAACCTCAGGTAACTGAAACTGCAGAAAGTGAAACTGTGGATGAGGGAGGACTATTCTTAAAAATATAAATCTTTCATCAAGTATATGGTATTTTTGCAGGAAGCCTGCGCTCACATTTTCACTTGAGGTCAGTAAAAATGTCACAAATTTTGTACTGCTTTCACAGGATTTACAGGGTTAGCAAGTTTTTTTACCCCTACATCCCAGTACTTAAAAAGAATCACCACTATTAGCACTATCATTTTATAAAAGAAAGTACTTTAATGCCACAAAAGTAGAAAGGATATAATCTCAGAATAAAGGAAACTCTTTGAGGTAGGCACACTAAAGTACCCCCACCCCCGAAGATGTCCAGTCTAGTCTTTAGAACCTGAGAATGTTAAATTACATGGTAGACGGGAATTAAAGTTGCTAATCAGTTGATTTAAGATAGGTAGGTTATCCTGGATCATCCAAGCTGCGTCCAGTATAATCACAAGGGACCTGAAATGTGTAAGAGGGAGGCAGAAGAGGAGGTCAGAATGAGACCATGTAAGAACTCAATCCACTGTCGCTGACTTTGAAGATGGGGGAAGAGAGCATGAGCAAAGAAATGTGAGAGGCCTCTAGAAGCTGAAAAGGGCAAGCTAGAGTCTCCAGAACAGAACACAGCTTCACTGACACCTTGATTTTGGTTCAGTGAGACCCATTTCGAACTTCTGAACTACAGAACTGTAAAATAATAAGTTTGTGTTGTTTTAAGCCACTAAGTATGTGGTAATTCGTTACAGCAGCCATGGAAAACTAATATGTATGGTCCTTCTCAAGAGAAGGTAGGTACCCTGCCTAATTGAGGTGTGTGTGTTTGGGGGGGGGTGCGTGCACACATATGCCACACACACACACACACATAATCTTTATTTTTAGTGTTTGGTAAGTATCAGTGCAGTTCTTTCTCTTAATATTTAATTTTGAATCAGTCTCAGAATTACAGAAAGATTTAAAGTACAACACAAATGGCATTTTTTCCTGAATCATTTGAGAGTAAGTTGTCATATCATCACCAAATGCTTTAGTGTGCATTTTCTACAAACAAAGACATTCTATAACTATAATATAACCATCGAAAAATGGAAATTAACATATACAGTACAATTACAGATCTAACCTTCAGGTCTCATTAAAACTTTGCCAGTTCAGTAATGTTCTTTATAACAAAAGGATACAATCCAGAATCATGTGTTGAATTTAGTTGTCATTTGTCTTTAGTCTCCTTCAGTCTGAAATAGTTCCTTAGTCTTACTTAGACTTTCATGACTATGGCAGTTTTAAAGATTATAGACTAGTTATTTTGTAGAATGGCCCCTCAATTTTAATTTGTTTTCCTCATGATTAAATCTAGGTTATGTATTGGTGACAGAAATACCACAGACATGATGCTGTTTTACTTTTGCCTCTTATCAGATGACACATGATTTTTTTTGTCTTATAATTATTTACTTGATTAAGGTGGCATCTACCAGTTTCTTCCTTTAAAATTATTGTTTTTCTCTTTGTGATAAGTATTTTATGGGAAGGTATTTTGAAACCATGTAACTATTCATCAGCTTTTCTAGTTATTAACAAAATGGACTTATGAATTCCTGTTTTATTCAGTGGGTTATTATCCAATACTATCATTATTTTGTTGCTTAAATTGTTCTCTCTTTGATAGTGAAAGTGCTTTCAAGCCACTTCTTTTGTCTTTTTGATGTATTCCCATCATTCTTGGAGCATTTTCTTATTTTCTGGTATAAGAAGATACTGTAGGCTCATCTTGTACTCTTTTGCTCCAGTTCTGGAATCAGTGATTTCTCCAATGAACCATGGTTTCTTTAATAGAGAATGATATTTAGAAGTCAAGATCTGGGTATCAGGTGTGCTTGTTGCTATTAGGATGTCATTGCTCCTAGGCCCTCTCACTGGACAGAGGTAGGAAATATTTGTATATGTAAACATATGTGCGCGCACGCACACACATATACACACATGCACAGGTACATTTATATCTTTTAATTTTATCTTTTTAAAAAATTATGAATTCTCACCTTATTCAGACTCCTATATCAGACTGTTGCCCTACCCTCCTGTTTGAATACCTTCCTCACTTCAGGCTATGATACCCTGTACTAGTTGCTCTCCTCATTCCATTTGGATTCCAGCACCCTGTGTGAGGCTACCAAGACTGCCATATTTCTGTATGGACATCCACTTTTTTGACTTATGAATAATGCTGCTGTGAACATGGGTCAAGACCCTGAAAACTGTCAATGTTTACCTTTTACATTTAGATCTTCTGTTCATCTGGAATTAATGTTTGTTTTTGATATGAGATGGACAACAGAATTGTTTTTTTTTTTTCCTTTTATATCCAATTGATCCAGTACCATTTATTGAAAAGATGGTTCTGCGTTGCATTGCAAAGTCATTTTTGTCATATACACCTGTCTGTATATATGTGTAGGCCTGTTTCTAGGACTCTGGGTTCTGTTCCATTGCTCTATTTGTTCTTGTGCCGATATCACACTTCCTTATTTACTAAATTTTATACCAGTTCTTGATATGTATGAGAGTATATGCCATCCTCCACCCCACCCCATCCCAAATTTCAGTAGCTGTTCTTGGCTATATATATTGGAATCAGCTTGTTAATTTCCACAAAACATCCTACTGTGGTTTTTATTGGAATTGCATTGGATCTATAAGTAAATTTGGGGAGAACTGAGATCTTAACACTGTTGAATTTTATAATCCATGAAAATAGTATATCTTTCTCTTTATGTGGGTCTTTAATTTCTGTATGCCGAGGTCTTTGCACATCTTTTGTTAGATTTATTCGTAGGTACTTGGTGTTTTTTCAATGCTATTTTTAAATTTTAATTTTCTTTTTGTTGCTGATAGTGTAAAGATTTTAAATCTGATGGCCATGGTCCCCATTCAAGGTATAAACACATGGGAGTAATTTTTTCTGAAAAGTGTATAATTTATATCTGAATCTGATTCCCACTGGAGGCAGAAACAACAAAGAAGATTGAAGACCACTTTAGTAGTTTGATTTAGAGTGTATTGGACTGGGGAGGGGATAACAGACAGAGGCAATCTAATAGTCTAGGCAAGGAACCATGTGGGCTTGAGCTGGGGCAGTAGATATGGAAAGAAGGAAAGACATTTAAAGGATATTCTAGAGATAGAATGAATAGGTTTGCTTGGAGAAGGATAGGAGAAATGAAGAGAGAGACAGAGAATAAACATGGCTAGTGTCAGGCTTCAGGGCATTTTGTTAAAGGGAAGGTTGCCGTAGCAGAAAGTATGGGAAAATGAGTATTTGGCGAGTAAAGATGTTGGAATAGTCCCTAAGATTAAATTTATGATATATTGGCATAGGTAAAAATGGGCAAAATGATATAATATTTGGGATTTGCTTTGATATTTAGAAGGTTGAAAGCTGATTGTTGAGGATTCATTGTATACTATCCCATACTTTTCTGTATCTATAAAAATATCCATACTAAGAGGTTAAAAAAGAAAGATTTATTTTCATAGAGAGTGAGCTGCTCTGAAGTTCGCTGGATTAGCTCTACTTAAATTCTCTGTGATAGATCAAGATTCATCTAAACATTACATTTGGTTTTTGAGAAATTTTATAATCACTGTCTGTTGTACTGGGAACATTGTTTTATCAAGATCATCCAGATAAGGAGGTACAAAGCTACAGAGGCTAACTGAGGTAGGCCAAGTGCTTAGGTGTGGCTAGGAGTTGAGAGGAAAGTTAGCCAGGCAGATGGAAGGAGGGTATCTGCTTTCAACTCAACCAGATTTGTGGACTCAAGGAAGTTTAGTAAGGGTAGTATATACTTTCAGGGGGAAGATAGCCACAAAGAGTCTGGGTTCAGATATTCTGGGGGAGATCCAGATAGAGAGTACCAGTGAGTATCAAAAACAGGTAGCAAAGCCCATGTTTCAAGTTTGGGCTCAAAAGTGGAACTGGAATACTCAGCAAGGAACTAAAGAATTCACTCATTCAATTCATTCATTCATCCAACCTGCATTCATTAGTGCCCACTGCAATAGTAGTCCTTATACTTTATTATGTGTAAGAATTATTGGAGAGCATGTTAAAACGTAGTGCAGATTCTTAGCTCATTCCCTCCATTTAATTTGGTGAGCCTCAAGAATCTGTGTGTTTAACAAGCATCTCAATGTTTCTGATGCAGATATTTCTCAGATCAATGCTTTGAAAAACTGTCTAGTCTACTGTGTCCTGGCCAGTGTACCAACACAGAGGGAGTGGGGGGAATATTGCGCTTAGAACCAGAGTAAAAGGTGAGGCCTTGTACATGGGGAACATAGCAGGAAGGAGCTGAGTTAATGAATCAAGAGTAAAGGCAGGTAGTAATCATTTTGCAGTACATAAGTATATTAAATCAACATATTGTACACCTTAAACTTGTACAATATCAATTATATCTCAAGCTGGAAAAAAGAATGAAGGCAGAGTGAGACAAACCTTAAGCCAGAGGCTTGGGATCTCTGAATTTCAGCTTATTAGTAATAAGTTGGTTTCTAAAAAGAATTTACTTCTGGGGAATGTGTTTGCCGCTGGAGAAATTCGGTGAACTATAGGGGCAGAAAAATTAGCAAAATGTGCCATTTATAAGAGGTGTATTAGTAGAACAATTGCAACATTCCAAAATGTGGCCACTCTAGGTATTTTATAATCACATTACATTACAACTGGTAGTCCTTCCCGGTGCTATGAAAAAGTTGTGGATAATTCTAACATTACTTTTATTGTTACTATTCTATGACCCTATTACATATGTAAAAATAAATGACAACAGACTACCTCAACAGTTGTTTTATTGTGCTTTTAAGTGGAAGTGATATCAAGGGATGAAGGAAGAATTTTGAGGAATCACTGAAGTGTTGCTTAAAACAATAAGACATAACTGAGTAGTAAGGAAAGTTATGATGAAAAATTAGTTTCTTGTACAATTACATAGACTGGAGTTGTTCTTTTGAGCAAGGGCCTCATGCAGACCTCAAGTGAAAGACACATAACCATAGGCTTTCTGGGTAGTGAGAGATTCCATCTGCAAAGGTCTTTTTATTTCTATTCCTTGGATTATAATCAGTGTCAACCACAGCATCTTAAAAGTACAGGAAGATATAATTTGATATAATTAAACTGAGGTAAATGTGAAGGTACTTTCTAGGCGATAAGCATGTAGTGGTGGTGATACTTGTGTAACAAAACTAACAAAATAATTCACACACTCCCAAGGTTTATTGAATAGGTATTTCACCCCTGTTTCCTTTTACCATTTAAACAGATATTGACTCATGCCTGCCATGCTCAAGTTTTTGGTCTTAGTTCTTTTTTTAAAATTAACACCTAGTAAAATTAATTTTTTTTAGTGTGTAGGTCTCAGAATTTTGACACATGTATAGATTCATGTAATCACAGCCACAATCAGAATACAGAACACTTTCATCACCCCCCAAAAAACTTCCTTATACTGTCTCTAACTCCTAGGACCTGTGATCTCCTTCTCTTTAGAATTTTATCTTTTTGAGAATGTCCTGTAAATGGAATCATACAATATGTAATCTTTTGCTTCTGACTTCTTTCACTCAGCATAATATCTTTGAGATAGATTCATCCAAGTTGCATGTAAAAGTAGTCTGTTCCTTTTTTTTGTTTAGTATACCATTGTATGGATTGTATCACATATTGTTTATCCATTTGGGTTGTTTCCAGTTTTTGATGATTATAAATAGAGCTACTATGAATACTTGTTTAGAGGTTGGTGTAAACATAAATTTTCACTTCTGTAGGGTAAATACGCAAGAGGGGTCATATGGTAAGTTTATGTTTAACTTTATAAGAAACTGCCCACCTATTTTCCAGAGCAGCTGTACCATTTTGCATTTCTACAAGCAATATATGAGAGTTCTAGTTGCTTTGCATCCTTGCTAGCACTTGGGATTGTCAGTATTTTTTTTATTTTAGCCATTCTAATAGGTATATGTAATATCTTATTGTGGTTTTAATTTGCATTTCCTTAATGCATACCTCAGTTCTTGATGACTTTATTGGGATCAAACACAAAAGATAATCACCAGAAGAATCAGAAGAATGGTAATCGGAATGACATGCCTTTAACATTCTATGAAAGACTTTTTGTGAATATTTTTAAAAGGAGTTTGTGCTAATGAACGTTCATGGTTTTTCAGTGAAGTGTGAGGTACTCTGAATCCTATCTACAAAGTTTCAGGTAAGCTCTGTAACAGTGAGAATGAGAGAATGACTTAGAGTATTTTTTTCTGATTGCCTTTGGTCTGATATAGAACACTTGAGGCTTTTAATAAACTGAGAAGATAGGCAAATGAAAAGAAAAATATCTGGTCATCCTACAATTTTTTTAAATAAAGCAAACTGAGAAACACTCATGGACATGATCACGATCAACATTTACTGCTCTCCTATTCCTGGTAGCATAGGTCAGTGGTATGATTTTGAATAACTTGCTTACTAGGGAAATAATTTAGATAGAGGAAAGGAGGGCATTCTCTTAAGTAATATATTTGTTTGGCCCCCTTGTACTTCTTCCTTCATAAATCATCTCACGCAGCAGTCTGTATTATAAAAAGCAGACCAAATGATTGCTAAATAAATGTTTAGAGTTTATTTTAGTTATTAGCTTGAAGTCAAATTTGTTTAATGAGTAAATATAGAAGTTATGATTTTTTACACTTTGAACACATACCAATCATTAGTATATTACTCCCATTTTATGAAGCTAATTTTTATGAATGTAATTTTCTTCGTTTTAATGACCATGGAGGTTTATTGTTATTGAAACTTTGTTTTGATGTTGTTAGGCATGTCAGTACTTTTTTTGATAGAAGTTCTCAGGAAATAGCCTACGGATTATAACTTGTTTCCCTGGGAAAATATAGTCCACTTTGAAGCAGTTTCCAATAATATATTGTTGCAAAAATAGACTGTCAAGTGGTGTGTCAGGTTTAGTGTTCAGTGTAATTTAGAAAAGGTGACTTAAGTAGAAGAACACTGATGCATCTGTTTTTCAAATTGCAGTTAATTATAATGACAGTCTAAGATCTACTTTATTCTCTCTTGGAATTTTGCCTAACTTTACAAATTTTACATGATTTGAGTTAAAAACGGACAATTTAAAAGTCAGATGAATTAATTGAAAAGGATCCTGCTTTATTACATCAAGCTTCTAAAGATTTTTCATACCTTTCAGTCATATCTAGGTATGGCATTTTGAAAATCAGAATGATCGCTTGAGCTTTTATCAGAGTTTGGGGAACTTTTTATTTAGGTATTGTCGTTATTGATTATATGATAAGTCATCTGGATATCGTCAGTCCCTTTACCCAACACATTCTGACTGCATCAACAAATTATATAAAATTATGTTTGTATGTGGTCATGTTAAAAAGTGTTTCTTAAGTATTCTTAAATGTGTTTTAACAATATCGTGTGGAAAAATTTCTATTGTCTTTTGAAAGCATTCATGTTAAAAAGAATTAGAAATGATGTTTGTCTCATGTGGGCCTATTTCTCTTTTCATGTATCATTAAAATGTAGGTACAGTATATAAGATTTCATACTATGGGATCAACTAAGACTTTGATTTAAATATATTATAAATTATACATGGAAGCCTGCAAAAGATAGTACTTTTTTTTCTCAAAGAAGCGTCTTTAAATGGTTCTGTTAAGTGTAAGAATGTTCTGATGATTATCTTTTTAATTAAAATGGGAAATCTTTGTTTAAAGCGGCATTCTTTTTTTACGGCCTGTTACAGTCTCTGTAACAATCATTTCTTAAGTCTGAACGTTTTATTTCCAGGAATCCATTTATATAAAACTATGTTTAGACTTAATTAAGGAACGATTCTTACAAAGCTTGTAAATAGCCAGGAAAAAAGGGACCGAAAATAAAACTGACATTCACATTTCACAAGATGATTGTTACAAGGTATGTAATAAGCTATAAAAATACAATAAATCCCCTTTTATAAGAGTTCATATTTTTTGATCCTTGTTTTCAAGGGTATTTAAGGAAAATATCAAAGCTCTGCAAAGTGACATCTGTTTTGCTGGATGGACTAGTGATAACTTCTTTTGTCTATAACTGACAAAACAGGAGTTCTACCTGTCTTCTTAGTGTGTTTTCTTTGAAACTCCTTGTAATCATTTTAGATTGGAATGTAAATTTTATATTTTGGTATAGTGAAAGCAAGACCTGGTTCTTGTCCCACTTATGCTGTGCTACTTTCTAGAAGTCATAAAACATTAGGCAAGTTGCTTAACCTCTCTGAGTCTCATTTTCCTCATCTGGAAAATGAAGATAATAATCCTCTCCCTACTTCAAAGAGCTATTGTGAGTACTAAATGAAATTATCAGTAGTGAAAATATTTTGGAAGTTATGTAGGACTGTAAGCATCCAAGCTATGTTGTTTTTTAATCTCACTTTGGATGGCGGTAGTAGTAGTAGTAATAATAAAATAGCAATAATAATGACAGCAAACACTTATAGCTCAGTATGTTCCATGCAGGAGTCTAGACATTCTACGTATATTAACTCATTTGATCCTCTCAGCTTATTAGGTATATATTGTTATTATCCTTGATTTTCAAATGCGAAAACTGAAGCACAGAGAGAGTTCCTTCCTCAAGATTGTCAGGTGGAGAAATATGGTTTTGAAGAGGGATATGGATGTATCTTTTTTCAAATCTACAGAAAAATTGTGAGAAAATCATAATGGTTATTCATATACCCCTCACCTGGATTGGCCAGTAGTTAACATTTTGCCACATTTGATTTTTTTCTCTTTCCATATAGCTATATTTTTCTTTGTAAATCATTTGGATTTCCTAAGAACAAGAGCATTGTCTCTCACAACCACAAGGGAAGATCCCACTCAGGAAATGTAGCAGCAATAACATTTTATTATTTAATATGTAGTCCATATTTGAATTTCTCCAATTGTCTCAGTGATGTCCTTTACAGATTTTTAATGCATAATCTCATCATATGTGATATATTTGTCTCTTTAGTCTCCTTTAATTTACAACAGTTCCTTAGTCTTTTTATTCATGAAATTGACGTTTTTGAAGAGGATAGGCTAATTTTACAGAACATCTCTTATTTGGATTTATCTGATTGTTTCTCCATGATGAGATTCAGGTTAAACAAATTAGGCAGGAATATATGTTGTGGTTTCTTTCTCAGTGCATTATATCAGAAGCTACATCATGTCAGCTTGTTCCTTTATTGGTGATACTGTTTGATCATTTTACTAAGGTTGTATTCACCAGATTTCTCCATTGTGAAAGTACGTTTGTAATTAATAAGTGCTCAGTGGAGTGAAACTTGGAAACTGTGTAAATATCTTGTTTCCGAACGTTGTTTCTCCCAATAGTTTTAACATGCATGGATGATGATTCTTTTGTGATAGTTGTAAAATCAGCACATTTATTTTTCAGCAGTTTGAAATTATTTTTTTTCTTTCTCCTTGACTTTGAAGTGGTGACTGTTTCTGATTTGGGGAAGACATAGACTTTGTTTTTATTTTCTTTTATTTTTGCTTTTGAACTTAGACTAATTAAAATTTAATTTTTACGTTCTAATTTGCAAGTTATATATAAAGTTATATGCTTTATAATTTTTATCTGTAGTAGAAAATACTGCTAATTGAGTTTAGTTTTTAGGGATTGTGGTAGTAAACACTGCATCAGAAGTTCCTGGAGGGCTTGTGTTTTCTAGTCCTGGGATGAGACCTGAAAATTTGCATTTTGACTAGTTTCAAGGAGATGCTGCTGGTTCTGGGACCATACTTTGAGAACCACTGTGGCTTCTCTAGGCCCGTCAAACCAATATCTTGCTCATGATTTTTTGGGCCCTTTTTCTACTTGTGTGCTTTCTCTGGTAGACATGAAAGTAGTATGGATATATTGTAATGGAATAAGTTGAAGTTTGCATTACTTAATTTTCATAAAGGTTGGAAAAATTGTGAGAATTGGCTAAATTACTGAATAGGATCTCATTAACCTGGCTAATCCAAAATTGACAGTGTTGTAATGAAAATGACTACAGGCTATTTTAAAACTTATCATAGCATTTATATTTATTGAATTTTCTTTACTTAATGAAACACTGTTCCCTTAGTTTTGACCAAATTAGAGGTCCATAGTGGCCAGTTTGAGCTTTCAGCTCTTAAGTGATCTCTGCATACATTCCAGAAACTTGGTTCTGTGAAGTCTGCAATTAGTAAAGCAAATGGCACATTTGTTATGCCATATAGTTTCACTTCTACAGAATTTGGCTAGTTGGCCCTCCTCCCTTGCTTCCCCCATTAGAAATACTGTAAACATCAGAGAGAAAAGGATGACCTTAATATTTGCTTCCCAGACTAAATCACAGCCTTGAAGCAGTTATTTCTTTTCGAATAAAAAGTTTAATTTCACGCCCTGATTAGTGCTAGTACGTGCAGGTGGATATTTATTTTGTGCAGCTAAACTGATCTGTTTTTGCAAATTTTTTGCCAGTCAGCAAAGCTATAATTTCTTATGAGTAGTTGGTGGTAAATTATAGTTCTCATTAGTAAGTTTTGTCTGTGTATTTTTTTTAAAGTATGTGTTTATGAGGTGGGAGTGGAAGTCAGTCACCAAATGTTGGCCAGAGTAAGATTTGACTAATAACTTTTTTCAAAGGCTCAGGTGTTGATGAATTTGGACTAACAGCCCCAATTAATTATATAAAGCGGAAAAAAAGAGTGAGATCTTGTTTCTAATTGACTTGAAAATGTACTCAGAATCTAGAAAGAAGGATTCCTGGTAGAAAATACCAAAGAAAAGTTTTTCTTTTTTATTGAGAATGTACTGTAGTTAAAATTTAAGTGTTTAGAGAGGCTTAAAAAGTAAGAAGATAAACCAAGGGCAAGATACTGAAGATTTTGAAATTAAAGGATACTATCGAACTCAATTTTTAATAGCTTAATTGAAGTCATGAAATTTTGAAATTTTTATTTTAAAGCAAGACTGACTTTTATTGAACTTGGATTAAGAGAAAATGTGATGAATTAGAAGGAGGCAAAGTCTTGTTTCCTTAATAAATGGGTCAGTTATTTGCCTTAACTAAAATGTCACTGAATTTGTGTGGGGTCTTAGGCTTTAAGAGTCAGGAAGGATCATTTGATTCAAGGCTTCATAAACTTTTTTGTTTATGACTTCACTGAAAATCTCTTGTATGTCATGAGATACTCTCCTCAGACATGCACATGCACATATATTTTATACACAATTTCAAGAGGTTCAGAGGTACTTGAATTCTTATCCATGGATCCTGGGTTAAGATCCTTGATCTACCCTTATTTTACTGTTGTTACATAATGTATTTTAATTAAAAACTTTTATTATTGATAATTGTCATTCCAGTATAACTAGTTGTGACTGTTTCAATAAGAGAATGACTATTAGATCTGGGCTTCATCATAAAATGTGATTTTGAGAAGCTAATGAAATGTTGAGTATGTTATTTGGTAGTGGCAGGAAAAATGGTACAGAAATGACTTGGCTGGTAGTTATCAAAAATCTACTAGAATTCCCTGTTCTTAATTTTCTCATTCCCTTAGCCACCCAAGGCAAGCAGCCACAATTTATCCCTGTCTATGATGATGAAATTTTACTTGTCAGGAATATAAGGATGGACACACTTAAATCCTTTGACTGCTATTTCTACTGATATTTTCAGCATCTTTCTACTTTTATCAGTTTTATTAAAGAAATAGTACTACCAAGAAAATGCCCAGCAAGGTCAATTTACCCCAGCAAGTGCATTTTACATCTAGGAGCATTTGGAATACACTTTTCTATCAAGGTCAACCTTATACACTGTCAGCATGTTCAGTTATTTAGACCGTAGTTCTAGGAGGACTGGGAAACATTTATTGTCTTTGTTTTCTTCATCTTCTTAAGGTATCAACACTGGGAATTCAGTCCACCTCATTAGCTTGTTCAGAACAGTGGTTCGTGATCATTTTAGATCAGTAGTATACTTGGGGCAAAAGACCCTGTTGGGTCATAGAATATGATTCCTTTGTTTTAAAAATGAGCAAACTGAGACCTAAAGAGATCATGTGACTTGTCTAAGGTTACAGTTGATGACAGCTTAGATTAGAGCCCACATTTCCAAATCCAAGCCTAGTTGGTGCCTTTTTGACTCTTTTATTTGTGGTCGAGCTTGTAATTGATAGGTGAATTGAAGAGAGAGATAGAAAGAGAGGGAGGGGGAGAGGGAGCGAGGG